>NW_022196268.1:600000-1186277 GCF_008641045.1 Pistacia vera
TCCATTATTCAGTGGACGGGCACCCTCACTCAGCATGTTTGATGCCAAATTCAAGTAACTGATGTTTGGCAATGAGAAAAGTAGACCCGGAAGCATTCCTTCCAGTAGATTGGATGACAAGTCTAGGTGTTGTGTTTGGTTTAGCTTGCTATATTGCTTTGGAATCTCACTTGAGAAGGAGTTGTTACTGAGAAAGGCCATGACCATTCCTCTTGGCAACGCAGGTAGATCAAAATCTGATTTTTTTTACCTCAAGTCCAGCACATTTAAGCTACTTAGGCCATTGAGATCCGGTAATCTCCCAGATATTTCATTCACAGATAAAACAAGATCAGTGAGAGTGGTGATATGCCTTATTGAAGATCGAAATGAACCCTTTAATCTGTTATTTCTCAAGCTTAGAAATGTCATATTTGAGAGAGAATCAAACCAATTGGGGATTGTATCATTGAAGAAATTGTCATCCAACTTAAGAGTTTGAAGCTCCACCATTGCAGAGATCTTAGGAGGAACTGAACCAAAAAGATAATTGGAACCCAAGTCCAAGTATTCAAGTGTAAACAGTTAGGGGTGTTCAAATGCGGTTAACCAAACTGGTTAACCACTTTTTTTAACCGAATCGATTTGGGAGAAAACCGATTTTTCGATTAACCGCTTTAAAAAAAGTGGTTAACTAGTTTTCCCCTTTTTTATTTGAAAATTTTTTTTTTCCTAAATTAAATTGTAAACATAAATAATACATATCCAAAAAAAAATTAAACATTCATACATATCCATTGACTACTACTAACAATTTTTTTAGGGATTTAGTTTAAATTATTATTATTTTATTTAATATATAATATTTATTTTTATTTGTATTTTTATTTAATATATAATATAAATATATATATAAACCGGTTCAAAAAACCGGTTTTGATTTTTTCCCGAACCGCCAACCGAACCGAAAAATCCGGTTTTTTGAATTTATTGAACCATAACTAAACCGTTTTTTCGGTTCGGTTCAGTTTTTACATTTTTTTGAACACACTTACAAACAATCGATGAATTTTGTCTATAAGTGGACCCTAAATTCCCAAAGACACCAAACTAAGAACTCTCAAGCTTGTCAACCTTTCCAGAGTAGTGACAAAAGAATTCATAGTAAAGTTTTTTATATACAATTCCATTTTTTTTAAAGCATGGACAGACGTCCATTATATGTGGACCCTCGTCCATAGTAAATTGACTCCTGTCCATATTATATGGACGGAAGTCCATCATTCATTTCGCATGGACGGGCATCCACATATAATGGACCCCCGTCCAATAACAGTGAATGACCATCTATAGTTGATGAACGATCGTTTACTCGCAAAATATTTGTTAATGGGACACGTGGCTGGTCTGAGTTACGTGACACATAATTCGGTGCAGAATCCCGGTGTCTGTAGTATTATTATTTTTGGAATATTATTGGTAGGTAGAGTTAGGAGATTATTATGAGGTAGAATTTAAAAATTAACAAAAAAACCCCATAGGTTTGCTAATTTAACTAAATGCCCCAATATATAAAAATTTTGTAAAATAATAAAAACACCCCCATCTACCTACAGTTGCCAGATTTCGGCCACCACAGCCAGAATCTGGCGTTACGGCGCACGACCAGTCGGATCTGGCCGGAAAAGGTCAGATTGGCGCATTACCGACCAGTTCCTACCAGTAGTGCGCTGTTGTGACAGATTCCGGGCAACACCGACAGTGGTTGCCAGAATCTGGCAACTATGGGTGGGTGAATGTGTTTTTGTCAATTTATAAATTTTTTTCTTAGGGGTGTTTTTGCTAATTAACAAACTTAAGGGGTTTAAATAATTTCTTAATTTAGGATATGATTTTGAAAAATAGAGAAAAAAATATACATTTGTGTTTGGAACAGAAACACGATAGTGGTAAAATACCGAAACAAACGCAGCCAACTTATTTTTCAATATTTTTTTAGGTCATTTCAAATCACGAGCTTAAATGAAAATAATTTCGCCAATGACCATCTGGCATTTTGGAGCATATGAAAAATGTTTGTGGAAATAAGTTCGGCATACGTGAAATTATATTGTTTCCGTACATTAACTCTCAACAAGAACCCGGTCATGAAATTTATATAAATGGTTTATCCGTTTTGAAACTTTCTATGCAGGAAGAGGAGTGAGTAACAACACGCAAATATAAAGACAATATTGAAATTTTATATGAAGCAAATTCTGCACTTTCAAGGAATGCTTTGGACTTCAATGTCAAGAAAATTCGTCACTAGGGGTTGTAGCAGCCTCCCTGTAAAAGTTAGAAACTTCGATTTTGGAGGTTACTAAAAACAGTACACACCTGAATAAGAATAAGCTTGAAAACTGAAAATATCCATATACCGTTTTTGTGGTCAATCCTACAGGTTCTGAAATCTTCCTCACAAAATAAATGCTAATTATTTGGATACTATCCGTATGTTGATGCTTGATCTCTTCAAATCTGTGTATCATTGGCTCATAAAAGAACTATACCTCCAGGGTGGGTGGCATAGGAAGAAACAAGGCGATGAATCAAGAGGCTGTGCACAATAGTGACATAAAACACAGCAATAATTATATACAAGATGATCAAAGGATGGCTAATTGGAAGAAGAGACTTCCTTATCTAGTTCTTTCAATTTCTTAATTGAGTTTAGTAAGGTGGAAATGGGGGATTAGTACACACCTTTCAAAATGAAAAATTCAAATGACATGGTTACTTCATTAACCCAATAAATGTATGCATCAATGCTTCATATTACATTTTGTTTATCTGTGTTGTCATACACACAAAGAATACAACTAACAAGCATAAAATCTACATAAGATCTCAGAGATGTTTGACCAGTGAAAATTCTTCATCTCAGAAATCCGGCTTATTCATCCCCAAACGAGTCTCTTCTGCTGACTCAACAAGATCTTTGGTCTCCTTCACATGGCTAGTCATCCCATTGATTGAATATGCTTTAACCATGGTTCTATAAGTAATCTTATCGGGCTTACATCCTCTCAGCTCCATCATCTCAATTACTCCTTTCATCTCTGCCAAGAGTCCCAGCCTCCCATAAGCATCAACCAGACAATTAAAAAAGACAGTATCCAACATTACATCTGAATTCTCAATAAACCGCAGGACACCCCCAATTTTTTCAGGTTTTCTGGCTTTTCCATAAGCCCTTACAAGAGAGCAAAATGTGACACAACTCGGTTTGATTCTCTCTGATCGCATTAGCCTAAATAAATATTCCATCTGTTTCAAATCCCCAGCCCTGCCAAATGCATCTATCACAATGTTGTAGGTTACAATGGTCCATGAATAATGGTATTTCTGCATGTACTCCATGACAGCACTCATTTTCTCATATTTAGCAGCTTTTCCATATGAATCAAGAAGTATATTGAAAGTACTGATGCTGGGTTCAATCCCAGCTCGCTGGAACTTCTCATAACATTTCTCCATGGTCTCTATCTGACCACTGTTGCCAAAGGCTCTGAGTGTGGAGTTCATGGTCCAAACATCAGGCTCGCATTCCTCACCAAGCATCTTCACAAGTGTGGATTCCATCTCTGCAAACCTTTCAGGAAATAGAAAGAATGAGTTACGTTTATCTCATATATTTACAACACCGTGCTCCATCTAGTCGCCAAAAACACACAAGAAAAGAGAAAGAAGACTAAAACAATTATTTTTTTCCCATTTCAATTAAATTGGAAAAAATGAATAAAACTATTCTATTGTAGCAAAAAAGGTAATCACTACATGAGATAAGTTGGGCTGGGATCAGTATAGATATGGGTAGTTGATGGAAAAAGCAGAAGTGATGGGTCCAATTCATCCACCTTATCATATAAGAAATATAATCTGTATACAGAGAGAATCAGTTCATGTCAAAGTTATGATGCAACACCAAATCCATCCCATTATATTCTCAGCAACAAGAAAGAGCATTCAAAATTGCAAAACAATTGGGGAAAGATCTACATTTTAGCTTTCCCATAGGCATCAATGAGGGTGTTGTATGTGACGGTGTTGGGTCTGATTCCCTGAGTTGTCATGTCAGAAAGCAAAGCTTGCGCCTTATCAAAGGCAGAAACCTGCAGGCATGATTTAATGAGGATAGAGTATGTGTTGACATCCGGATGACAGTCAGGAGTGCTCTTCATCTGCTCAAGGAGGAAAAATGCTTTATCAAAGCGACCACTCCTACCATATGCAGACAACAGAGCAGTATAAGATTGATGGTCCACAACACAGCCTTCATCAACCATGGCTTGAAAGAGCTCATGGGCTTTTTCAGGTTGCTTACATTTCCCTAGCATGACAATTAGCTTGATGTATACACCAGAGTTAGGTTGGTACCAGAGCTGCTCACGCAGTAGTTCAAAAACCTGATAACCAAAAAAGTTAGCACAACCATGACATGACACACTAAAAAAATCATAGAATTCTTCCACTTCAGAGAATCAAATTGCCCAAATAATTACAATAAAGTATAATATTCCAGCAGTCAGGCAAGAAATCTCAAAACTGAATAAACAGGAATCACCAAAACATGGCAAACAAATAATGTATTTTTGTAAAGCCCACTGACTATTCTGATAATGCAGCAGCATCGTAATTTCCCTAATCCACAAATTGGCACACTGATCCTAAATACTCGTCCAAACTCAATTCAACCAAATCACAAAAAATTTCACCATAATTGAATAACCTTGATAAAAAGAAAATTAATAAAAAAATCATAAATTCTACTAATTCACTAACCCAATTAAACCATTTCATGGTAACTGAAGTCAAGGCTATATCTAAATGACAACTTTGGAAGCAAAAAGTTATTAAAAAAAAAGACAAACCCGTTTCTGAAAAAGTAAAATTGATATTAAGCAAAAAGAGAAAACCTTGAGAGCAGACTCCCAACGCAGAGCAGTAATTCTCTCATGAAGAGCTTCAAGAACAGTCCTTGGTAAGAGCCTTTTGGAATTAATTTTTCCTCTCTTCTTATCAATAATTGCCTTGGTTGCCTCTCTTCGTAGTATGACTGATACCGCTTTCTTTGAGGCTATTTTCCTGTTCACTTCCTCTTTTCTTTCTCTTGCCTCTCTTTCCTTCAACTTCTTCAAATCTAGTGTTCCTCTTCTTTGGTTTTGCTCTGTAATGGCGTTGTTAGAAGAGATAGAAAGTGGTTGTTCAATTTCGGGTTTGGATATGGGAAGGGGTATGGACGTTCTTTGAACGGGTTTTATGTTATTCATGGGTCTCCGGTTAAACGCCGGTGGGTGTGGATTGTTGGAGCTGGAGAGGGAGGCCATGTGGATATTTCCTGTTTGCTCAACATGGAAGTCTAGAACCAGAAATTTGAAAACTGTCTAATTTTATGAACTTGTGTTGTGAGGCCTATTTCTTCTGGGCTTTTTGGATAAACTAAACTGAAATACTTGGGCCGGATATAAAAGCTATTCAACACGCCATTCAAAGTACTACAATTTATCCACTACTTCCAAATGACTTACCTATTGGATTATTCATAAATCAATTAAGAGGTCCCTCATCTATTCATCTCGTTAACCGAAATTGGTGTTGGCTTGATTGATTAAAAAAAACTGTGGAATCTGGACTTTGTGTTTGATGGAGCTAGGGGTATTGGGCCATATTTTCACTTCCTTTGTCATGTTTTAACTTTTAACACATCCAACTGACTTTATGGAAATTCAAATACCCATAATTAATTATTAATTTAAATTTTTTATTTCTCATTTAGGTTCCATAAATTCTTCCACATCCATTTTTGATGTGAGCATACAGACGTAGAATAGGAACCAAATATAATGACATAGCTAAACTATAACATGTGAGTTCAACTGAACCAATTTAAACTTTGAAAACAAATAAAAAAATGTTTTATATTTTATAGTATTTACAATTTTGACTCATTTAAATTTATATTAGACTTACTCGAACTTTAAAAAAAAAAAAAATAATAATAATATATTTTTTTATTTTTTTTAAAGTTTAACCTTACTTAAATCTATAGTAGCAGTCTAACAATACTTCACAATTATATTAACCCCTTTAAACACCAAGATAAAGCCTGCATGAGAAAGGAAACCGACAAAACAAATTTCCTCTCCAGCAGTGGCCTTCACATGATTACTCATTCAATGATGCTTACTTTGTTATTGATTTCTGGTTGGTTACCTTACCAGCATCATTTAAGGCTTACAAAAATACAGGAGTATCTGCTAGATCTACGCTATTAATTAAGAGCTTTGATGATTTAGTTCCATAATTTCAACCAAACAGATATCCAGGTACATTTTTAATTAATATTTGTATTTTTGGAATGATTTAGATTTTTAAATAAGGAATAAATTGCTTATTTCGATTGATTAAAGAGAAGGAAAAAAAAGAAACCGAGTGCACAAAAATAGGAATTGCATTCCAAATCATACACAAATCAAACAGTTCAGAAGTTAAAATAACAAAAAACATCTAACTCCCAATTCCACAAACCCAGATCTGATCCAGTACAACAACTTCCATTCTAACTACCTACGCCCCCCTTTTTCACAGTTACTTCTTATTGGCTTTCACTCCACCACCGCCTGCATTGATCCCTCCCCCAGCTGCCTGCGCCGCCTTTCTAGCCGCCTTCTCTTGCAATGCTTTCGCATCTCTGTGAATTATTAAATTTTAAAATCAAATAAGAGATTCAAGCAAAAAATAAAAATAACTTGCTTAAGAAAACAATAAGAACCTCTCACGGCGTTGCTCAGGAGTCAAACCGTCGTCTCTGGGCTGCTTACCCTTGTGACCCACTCGGGCTTGAGCCCTTTCACGGTCTCGATCTCTCTGGTTACCGCGTTCGCTTCAGTTAAAGCCAAACAATGAAACAAACATAATATCACAAAAACAAAATTTTAAAAGAAATTAAAAAAGAAAAAGGCATTTGATTGGTCGAACAATCAGATTAAAAACAAACTAAAAAGATGAGAGAAGAGGAAACAAACGGATCGATCAAAGGATATGAGACATTAATGATTATGCTATTCAGAGAACAGCAAGAGCAGAAAAGCCCTGACAATTCTCCTGTGATGGAACAGAGAGAGAATTGTTAATTTGTGTTGTAAGAAGGAAAGGAAAGGGGAAGGAGACTAAAAAAAGAGAGAAGTCATGTGCCAGTCGAGCCGTGGAAGAATCGAGAAGCCGCGGAGATTCGCATCCTACGTGCGAGCAAGTAATAATTAATCCCGGTTGTCTGATTTTGTGGACTGGGCCTTAGAATAAACGGCCTATTATATAATGGACCTACCAGCCTGAATTCTTTAACTTTAAGCATTGCTTCCCGTGAAACTTTGTGTTTGGCGGTTGTTGTGTACTGTTTTATCAGACGATTAAAGAAACTCGAATCTCGTAACATTAACTTATTCAATAGTTATAGTTCAACATCTTTTACACGATAAATATTATAAAATTGTTAGATTTTTATTACTATTGGATAGGTGTTAGGGCCAAAAATCGTTTTTGGCCCAAATAGGGGAAACAGGACCGATAGTGAGAAAGAAAGCAGGCCCAAGCCAAATTAGTCCCATTAGATTCGAGATACAGCCTAACCAAACTATCTGGGCATGAGCTTCCCAGTTCTAGCTCACTTCCTGGGCTTATAGGCGAGTTCAGAGCCCATGGCCCCCACTGATCACTTGCTTGTTCCTGATCAATCTCCTATTCGAAGTCACTTTCATGTTCAGATCACCTTCCTATTCGAACGCTGGTAAGACAACTCACCACCGCCCTAACTCTTCTAGGGTTTGTATCAAAGTCACACGAGGACTCCTACTCCTACCAGGATTGGGAGACCAGACAGTCACTATATAAACAGAGGCCAACCCTCTCACAAGGGACATTACATTACACCTTTACACCCGAAGCTATGAATTGAGAGCCTCACATCACTGCCGTAGTCACAGTCCCTAACTAGACTTCCGGTAACCTCTTTACTCCCTAACCCTCACTATACTAGTCTCTTTCAGCCTTGTTGACTTGAGCGTCAGAGTACCTACGGTAAACACCACCCCGGTGTTTCCCGTTCGCTTCAGGCCTTTGTTTCTCTATGTGTGCAGGTGCAGCCGATCGCTAGTGGCCTCAACCTCACGAGATCATACCCCTCTTCCATACAGGTAGATTTTTACGTCTACAGTTTGGCGCCCACCGTGGGGCCTCTAGCAATCATTTGGCTCGACGAACCTTGCTACGTAGAGGAACATTCCATGGCTAACAATTCGGACAATGCTAACCCTGACCTCGAGGCCATACTGGAGGCTTTGACCGCTCTCATGCAACAAAATTCAGACAAGGTAGCCGTACTGAAAGCCGAGAACAATGCAATCCAGACCGAAAACGCATCCATCTGGGCAGAAAACCAGTCTCTTAAAGAGAAGGTGAGTCAATTCTATGATCTAGAGTTTCTGCCTGGTCAGGTACCGCCCAATCGGTTCCGCACCCCTGTTCCATCTATGCAACCTCTCCACACACCAGAGCATCGACCCTCGGTCTCCGGTAAAAGGCCGCGTCCATTAAGCTCATCGGCAGCCGACAATTCTGTCCTGACATATGGAGATAAAGATATGCCAACAAAACACCATTCAGCCGATCCATCCCAGCCTCGAGATCAAGACGATCTAGTGACAGAAAGCCCGCACCCGCAAAACCAGCCCATTCTCACCGTCCCACCTCATCCCCAGTCAACCACCCTGACACAAACCCTATTCGGCTCAGCTCACCCCCACGGGATGAACGACCAAACCAAACAAACCACAGCACTCGAGCCCATCCATCCTGGCGGTCTGAGTGACTATCAGACGACTCCCTTAACCATTCGTGTAGGGCGAAACAACAGAACAGTCACCATGGGAGTCATCCAACCAGAAGGAATGAACGAAGATCCATGCTACCAGGGAGTGTAAGAAGGAATGACCCATCAAACTACCCCGCGAGGGATGACCCAACGGAATGTGTCGAAGACGAATGCAATGGCAGACCCAGTCAGACCGGATGACCTAGTAGTATCCCCTTCTCCTATGGAACAAGTACTGGCTAAGAGGCTGGCCGACGTGGAGGCAGTCATGAGACGCATCCCAGGAATGCCAGTCCCAACCAAGAAGAGTAGGCCTCACTGCTACGCGGATTCACCCTTTGTGGATGAGATCGCCTTAGCCGATATGCCCCAGAAGTTCACCATCCCCAACATGAAGCTGTACGATGGCACAACCGACCTGGACGATCACATAGCCTCGTACAAACAGCGGATGTTCACTGTCTTAATACCTCGACCGCTGAGGGAAGCCTGCATGTGCAAAAGTTTTGGTTCGAGCTTATCCAACCCGGCACTCCAATGGTACACGAATCTCTCGAATGGATCCATCGACTCATTCGCTCAGCTCACCGACACCTTTGTGGAACAGTTCGCCAGCAGCAAGAAACTCGAGAAGCTGTCGACCGACCTATACAGAATATACCAGAGAAGGGGAGAGCCATTGAGAGAATATGTCAGCAGGTTCAACAAAGAGAAGATCTTCATCCCTGCATGTAACCCCGAGACAGTCGTGGATGCCTTTAGGAAGGGTCTCCTCCCGGACGGAGAACTATACAAAGAACTTATAAAGTTGGGCTGCACCACAATGGAAGATGCCCTGGCCCGGGCAGTGATCTAAAAAAGATAGGAGGAAGATGAGATAAATTGAGCAATTCACTCTAGATACGACTTGAGACGGAATGACAGGAAGCCAAAGCATAGACCAGTGGAGCACCGCTACCAACCCCTACCGCGCAATACGAGTAGAGTTAAAAAACCGTATGATCACCAGCCAACAAGAACCGAAAGTAGACAGTTCGGATTGAACCGGTACAAAATACCGGAGTATAACCTCAACGTCGAACCGACCCAGGTCATCGCGATTATGAAACGAATGGAATCTACCGTTAAGTGGCCGGGCAAGCTCAATCCCGAGGCAAAGAGAGACATGACCAAGTGGTGCAAGTTTCACGGCAACCACGGACATAACACTGCAGACTGCATCGCATTACGGCTAGAGGTCATTGCACTTCTGAAGAGGGGACACCTCCGAGATCTGCTAACAGATAAGGGGAAGAACACCATTAGCCAAAGAAGCTCAAAATAACCATCACCACCTCCGCGGGAACCCACACCGAAAAGGCTTTTTCGCTCATCTTCGGAGGATCGGAGATCAGTGGAGTAAGTTACTCATTAGCCAAACGATATGCTAGAGCCAACCATCACCACGAAGTTCAGTCCATCCATCATGTCTCATGGTCACACACTCATCAGGTAATTCAATTTAAAGATGATGAACCGGTCACCTTGGCCGCTCCTCATCACGATGCTCTAGTTGTCTCCCTGCAGATGACCAACATCCTAGGGAAGAGAGTGTTTGTAGATGGAGACTCTTCGACAAACATCCTATTCCTCGAAGCAGTGAAGGCTATGGGACTGGAAGAAACAAACATCAACAGGCGGCTGACACTATTGGTTGGGTTCAGCTCTAAGCAGAAGTACACTATCGGGGAGATCATCCTTCCTATCTACGCCGGCGGAGTGAACAAATAGACCGTTTTTCTGGTAATCGACTGCCCCTCACCCTACAACATTATCTTGGGCCGGCCCTGGATACATGACATACGAGCAGTCCCATCCACTTTCCATCAGATGATCAGGTTTCCTGCCAAATGGGGAGTACAAGAGATCAAGGGAGACCCTAAAGCTTCCAGAGATTGCTACAAGAATGCCTTCAAGGGTAAAGGTAACACTTCATAGCAATTACAGTCCCATCCAACCCCTCCGACCGAGCCGGACTAACCATCTATAGAGGAGTTGGATGAAGTACAGATACATCTGGACGACCCCGAGAGAAAGACCAAAATAGGTTTCCGCCTTAACCCCGAGACAAGAGAGAAGCTGATTGAATTCCTTTGACAGAACCAAGACTGTTTCGCCTAGTCCCATGCCGACATGACCGGAATCAGTCTAGAGGCAATGGTCCACCAACTCAAGGTAGATCCGGATCACCCACTAGTGAAGCAGAGGAGAAGGAAATTTGCACCAGAGCGCAACCGGATCATCAATGAAGAGATAGAAAAGCTCCTGATCAATGGTATGATCAGAGAGGTCCACTACCCCGAATGGCTGGCAAACGTCGTGGTCGTAAAGAAGAAGAACGGAAAGTGGAGAGTATGCATCAACTTTACGGACTTGAACAAAACATGCCCCAAGGATTCCTTCCCGCTCCCACATATTGACATGATGGTTAATGTGACCGCAGGCCACGAGCTCCTTAGTTTCATGGATGCTTTCTCAGGGTACAACCAGATCTTGATGCATCTGGATGACCAAGAGAAGACAGCCTTCATCACAGAAAGGGGAACCTATTACTACAAGGTAATGCCATTCGATCTTAAGAACGCTGGGGCCACCTACCAGTGGCTAATCAACAAGATGTTTGCCGAGCACCTCGGAGACACCATGGAGGTTTACATCGATGACATGCTCATCAAGTCAAAGATGGCCGAACAATACCTTGACCACCTCAGCTAGGCATTCGCCATCCTCAGGAAGTATAACATGAAGTTAAATCCAGCCAAATGCTCATTCGGCGTCTCGTCAGGAAAGTTCTTAGGCTATATGGTGACTCAACGAGGGATAGAAGCCAACCCCGACCAGATCAGAGTAATCCTCAATATACCATCTCTGGCTTGCATCAAAGACGTCCAACGCCTGGCAGGACGAGTGGCCGCCTTGAGCCGATTCATCTCCAGATCCGTCGACAAGTGCCATCTCTTCTTCCATGCCCTCAAGAAGTCCAAGAAGTTCGAGTGGAATCCCTCCTGCGAAGAAGCCCTGCAACAACTAAAAAGGTACTTGACCTCCCCTCCACTCCTTTCCAAACCTGTGGACTGGGATAAGCTTTACTCTTACCTAGCGGTCTTAGAGACAGCAATTTCAGCAGTACTGGTTCGGGAAGAAGAGACGAAGCAGCTACCGGTCTACTATGTAAGTAAATCACTCCTCGACGCAGAAAGCGGTATAGTCAGTTGGAGAAACTGGCCCTCGCCCTCATCCACGAATCAAGGAAGTTCAGGCCGTACTTCCAGTGCCACTCCATAGTTGTACTCACCTCCTTCCCACTTAAAAAGATACTACACAAATCAGAGCTATCAAGCCAACTTATGCAGTGGACAGTGGAACTCAGTGAATTCAACATATCATACTAGCCTCGCACCGCCGTCAAGTCCTAAGCGCTAGCAGACTTCATTACTGACTTCACCCCGAGTACCACCACCCAAGCAGAAAAAGAGCTGTTATGCTTGAACGGCGGACCACCCTCTAAATGGACCCTCTTAGTGGATGGATCGAAGAATGTGAATGGAAGCGGACTCGGGTTAGTAATGATTACGCCAGAGGGAGACATCATCCAGCGAGCAATACGATGTGGGTTCAAGTGCACGAACAACGAAGCTGAATATGAGACTCTCATCGCTGGACTTTCCTTAGCCAGAGAAATTGGAGCAAAGAGCCTGGAGGTGAAGTCCGATTCCCAACTCTTGGTCAATCAACTGCAAGACACGTATCAAGCACGCGACTCGAAGATGACATCCTACTTGAGCATGGTCAAAGAGCTGCAGGCCCAATTCGAGGAGTTCTCCATCATCCAAGTCCCCAGAGCGGAGAACTCTCACGCTGATGCCCTTGCCAACCTTGGCTCAGCACTCAAGTGCTCTTCCCAGTCATCCATCCCTCTATTATTCATGCAGTGGCCAGCCAATTGAAAGGAGCAATCACCCAACAAGTCGCCCGAGGAAGCCATGGCTGTTGAACTAGCCGACTACTAGATGACCGCGATAGTGAGATACTTAGAACACGATGAACTCCCAGCTGACAAGAATACAGCTCGCCGACTGAAAGCAAAAGCCGCCAGATTCACCACACATGAAGGCTAACTCCTTAGAAAGTCATTCTCGGGCCATTATCTCAAGTGCACAAGCCTAGACGAGGCCTAGAGTGTTCTCGCCGAACTCTATGAAGGTGAATGTGGAAACCATGTTGGGGGACGCAGCCTTGCACACCGGGTGATCACTGCTGGATACTACTGGCCGACTATACATACCAACTCGGCCACTTATGTGAAGAAGTGCGACAACTGTCAGAGGTTTGCTAATGTCTCACACCTCCCACCAGAGCAACTCCACTCCATCCTCTAAGGGTGTTCAAAAGCGGTTTACCGAACCGGTTAACCACTTTTCTAAACCAAACCAGATTTTCGGTTCGGGAAAATTTCTGAACCGAAACCGAATCGGTTTTAGGGAAAACCGGTTTAAAAAAAGCGGTTAACCGGTTTTGAACTAGTTTTCCCTTTTTTTTTTAATAAAACTTTTTTTTTATTTTAATTTTGTCCTAAATTTAATTGTAAATATAGACAATACATTGGGAACTAAGAAAAAAAATTTGGGTTTGGATTTTAGATTGAGTGAATTAGAGATTTATTTTAGTTTAGGTTATTATTTATTTATTTAATATATATATATATATTTGGAAAACCGGTTTAGAAAACCGGTTTTCGGTTAACCGTTTCTAATTTCTTCCGAACTAGTAACCGAACCGAAAATTCAGTTTTTTGAATTTTTCAAACCGTAACCGAACCGTTTTTTCGGTTAACCGGTTTTTCGGTTCGGTTCGGTTTTTGCATTTTTTTTAACACCCCTACCATCCTCACACCCTGGACCTTTATGAAGTGGGGAATGAACATAGTGGGAAAACTACCGACTGCACCTGGACAGCGAGTCTTCATGTTAGCTGTGACAGACTACTTTACCAAGTGGATCGAAGCCAAAGCCTTCGCACAAGTAAGAGACCGAGTGGTTAAAGCTTTCATTTGGAAGAATATCATCTGCAGGTTCGGAATACCGAAAGAGATCGTCACCGACAATGGATCCCAGTTCATTAGCTCAGACTTCAGGGATTTCTGTAACGTAGGGAATAAAACTAAGCTTCTCAATGCCCCGCAACCCCCAGTCTAACGGACAGGCCGAGTCATCGAACAAGACCATCATTCAGACACTAAAGAAGCGGTTATAAAAAGCTAAGGGTACATGGGCAAATGAGCTACCAGGAGTCATTTGGTCATACCGAACCACGACTCGCTTATCAACAGGCGAGACCCCCTTCTTCCTCGCATACGGTTCTGAAGTAGTCATCCCAGCCGAAGTATCAGTCCCATCCACCAGGCTCCAGTGGACGAACGAGGAATCAAACAACCAGAACCTTTGCTAGAACCTGGACACTGTCGACGAGCTATGCGAACGGGTGAGCATCCGCAACGTAATCTATCAGCAACAGGCCTCCTGACACTACAACTGCAACGTGAGGATTCAGACTTTCATGATAGGCGATTGGGTCCTCCGCAGGGTCTTCTAAAACACCAAGGAGATCAACTCTGGCAAACTCGGCCCCTACAAGATAACCAAAGAAGCAGGGAAGGGCGCTTACAAACTCCAAACCCCCGAGGGTAAAGACATTAGTAACAGTTGGAATACCGTTCACCTCAAACGCTACTACTTCTTGGTGAACTTATCCTTTATCCGTTTTCCTTTTTTATTTTAAAAGGATGAGTGAGCCCATCCACCTCCTCATAGACAGTTAGCCTAATGGCCAAATATTAATGAAGTATTATTCAGAAACTTTTCGTCTTCAAATCGACTCCGGTCGATCAATTGTTTGTAACACCTTCAGATCGGCCTTGCCTGATCCACAAAATCGCGCCAACGAATCGACCCTGCTTGATTCATGATAACACCTTCAGATCGGCCCTGCTCGATCCACCAATAACACCTTCGAATTGGCCTTACTCAATTCACGATAACACCTTCAGACTGGCCCTGTCTGATCCACCAATAGCACCTTCGAATCGACCCTGCTCGGTTCACGAAAACACCTTTGAATCGACCCCGCTCAGTTTACGGAATCACATTCAATCGACCATGCCCGATCTACGAGATTACACCACCAAATCGGCTCAGCCAGTTATACGACTCACACCTTCGAGTCAGCCCTGTCCAACCCAAGAATTCACACCTTCGGATTGACTTCATTCAATCCAGGAGACTACGTACTCGGTCAGCCAGACCGAGTGACTGGTCCCTACACCTGCAATAAGCAAAACACCAACCTGGCCCAACAAAAGGCCTACATGCCTTGGCCACTGGGCCACACTAAAGTAACAAACATAACATAATGCATCTACAAGTAAAGAAGGAATGAACAGCTCAATCATCCATGAAGAAAGCGTCAAAAGTTAAAACAACCAAGTATAGTACAAAAGGCCTCAAACGACTTTCAAAGTACAAAACGGCACACTCGCCAAGGAAAAGGGCATCGCAGGCCCCAAAATACACAACATAGTGCATCTACAACTAAGCTAAGTATCTTCAGTACGAGTCGCCTCCTTCATCCCTGACTCGGTCGTCATGTCTGCACCGCCAACACCTGTCCTGGCAGCCCGCTCGCTCGTATCCCCAGCATCTAACGGCCCCAACTAACTAGCAAGGTCAGGCATCTACTCCTCATCCTACCCTCTGGATGACCGTCTCCCTCTTCCAGCAACTCCCGCATGAGCTGGATGTCTTCATCCAGATCCTAGTGAGAAGTCCTCCCTTCCTTGAACTCAAGTATGAGTTCACCCTAGGCTTTGATGATAGCGTCATCAGCAATGAAAATACACTGCTCCTTAAGAGACTCGATCTCTACGGTCTTTTCGGCTAGTTCACGCCTCAACCTCTCGAGTTCACGCTTACTATCCCTTAGACGCTGCTGACCCTCTTGCTCGACCTTCTGGGCTGCTGCCTCTCTCTGGCATAAGCTAATGTCTATCTTGGATACATCTTGTATCCTCTTCTCCTGCGCCACCACAAATTTCCTCAGGTGAAGACTACTCGTGAGTGCCTGCACAACAAAGTATTGTCATCAATACGAAAGTAAGGAGCTAAATAAAACAAAACTCCGGTCAAACCTGTAAAGCGCGGGATACTCCCCAGTTAGCAGCAACAACTGCGCCCATCTGGTTCAGACGCATCTCGTCCACTGGGAACAAGAACGAGTTGGCCAGCTTGCTCATGGAGGTCGCGCCAAAATAGGTTGACACGGTAGCCGAAATCATGAATGTAATCGTCCCAGCCTCCTCATCCATGACCGCGGTCTGGGATGACCCAACTCTGGCAACGGGCTGCTGACTCGGCGGCGTCGCCAACACGTCCTCCACTCTCCTATCTTCCCTGGCCAAGGATTCCCTCCTCTTCTTCTCCCGACGCCAGGCAATGGACTCGCTCGCGCTGGGGACGATTAACTTCTTCATTAGAGTCTCTACAAGCACAAACTCTCCGGTTAGTGGGTTCAGCCTTGACTCACCAAAAATGATATGATTGCAATACCGAGCTAGAAGCACATCCCAGGTCTGCTTCAACGAAGGAAATGAAATACCTCGCTGAATTACCTCTACTTCGGCCTAAAGATAGCTGGTCCTGAGGTTAAACTCTGCCAACACTACCCGCCAATCCCTCTACTCCTTTGAAATGGCTAGAACCCTCTGGGTCACCACGTCCAAGCTGTCTCCGCTCTGCTCGGCTCGATTGTACTCAAGCTCTGCAAGCAAAAAACACAATCAAGATTTAGTAATCAAAGTACAAAAAGTAACAAAGTTCTCACTAGTAGCTCGCCAGCTGCTCGGGATGTCGCCCTGTCCTCTCTCTCCAAAGACTGCCTGACCCCTCACAAAAAAGTATCGGTCCTTCCAGTTCTTATCGTTGGACCACAGGTCGATCACTAGGTGAGACCGGTCATGCCTCAAGTTAATCAGATATCGACCCTTCTCATTGTCATTCTCCTTAAGAAAGTACGAGAACAACAACTCATGCAGTCCAAACATCACCTGGTTCCGGATACAGAGGTCCTCGAGAGCCATAAATAACCTCCAACCGTTCGACATGAGCTGAGACGGAGCAATCATGAAGTGGTTTAACACCTCCCAGACAAGGCGAGGAATAGGCAACCTCAACCCATCGTGAAACCACTTCTCATAGACACTAACCCAACCTAGTGCCTCCTAATCAACCCGCTTGTATGACCGTGGCCCCCGAATATCAACCGAACTCAAAATATGGTACAAAGTCCAGATGTGCCACACATCGCTTTCCTTAAGTGCGAGCGGATAATCCTTGGTCAAGATCCCGCTGCCCTATTGACTCAGCTTTTCCTCAGAGCTGCTATTGGATGAAGACAGACTACCAGCTCCTTCAGAGTCTTCCCTACTTCTCTCATGCCTATCTGAACCACTCGGGTCGGGAGTACCCACCCCTGGGGCAGCTACACTAACTCCAATCGGTACCCCAATTGAAACGCCCCCTTCGGGCATCATCACTATGGTAGGGGACGTTCATACTTGTCACCAGCATCCGCCACAACTCCACTTGAACTGGCCGACTCAGAGTCGGACATGATATCTTGATCGCCCAACCTGACGGACTGACTCGACTCTGACTTCCAAATTCCCAAAAACCTAAGTGTTAGGTAGTCACTCGCCCGACCTAACTGACTGATTGGACCTCACGACCTGGTCTCCCAAAAATCCAAGTGTCAAATAGCCACTCGCCTTACCTAATCGACCGAATGAACCTCATGACTTAGGCACCCAAAAGTCTTTAAGTGTTAAGTGGTCGTTCACCCCGAGCTACCGACCGAATCAGGATAGAACACCCGGCTATCGCTCGCCTTGCAACTTGTCGAAGCCTAAGCTTCGATCGACCCTCTCTGCCAACTAGCCCAGTCCAGAGTCAACAGCCTTTCCTCGCTCACCCCAAGCGACCAACTTACCTTCAAGCTCACCCCTGTGAGCCTACTCGTCTATGGCCACCGACTCACTAGTCCAAACACTCACTCACCAATCCACTCACACTCGGTCGGATGGACCGAACGACCTATCTATCCTACTTACCTACCACTTACAGCCCAGATCCACCTTAGTTGCTTAATTCGACCAGGCATACCGACCGAGCCGAACCAAGATGCTACGTAACACGACTTCGTCTCCCTTTTTTCCCATCCAAAATTCCAGAAAACACCAAAAAGCCAGGGAAAACCGTCGAAAACTCACAAAAAATCCAAAAGTTCAAGCCTATTCCAGAAAACCAAAACTCCAACAGTTCTAAACACCTCAAAACCAATTGAAACAACACAAACTTCATCCTATTTTCCAAAAATCCAGCAAACAAAACAAACCAAAGAATCAATCCAAAGAAGAGAACATTTACCATAAAATGACAGACTACAAAAAGGAAGCCGCCGCTGCACGAAGAAACTGAAACAGTAAAAAGAAAGAAAGAAGAAAATTTTCGTTTCAAAGGAGAATGGAAAATGAAAAATGCAAAGAGGGAAGACGAACAGACCGCCCCTGCGTTTTTATAAAGAAACTCTAACAAAAGTAGACACGTGGCAACTTGCGATTGGTCCACCGTCAGAACAACATTTCGTTTTCCCGCTTCCAAAATGAAAGGATCATCATCACCGTAGCGTGGCAAAGATCCACGGCACCTAGGAAACTGCAATGACGTACGGAAGCCTGGATCGACCGCCTTGACCTCCCAACCGAGCTAGCACGCGACTGTCAGTGGACCCAACATGCCCCCACGATTCACAAGCTCAGGAGGCCCTCCCGACTGGTTGATCAGCTTGGAACGGCCCGGCTCGAGCTCTTTCTAGATGAACAAGGTAGGGGCCTCGCCCATTCGTTCTTCCGTAGTGGACGAGTGGGCAACCAATGGTCGAAACTCTCATATTTCATACACTCGACCACCCGAGTACTTCGACCGAGCGAACCCTCAATTCAATATACTCCCTAACTCATTCGACCCAGCATCACAAATGGACACTTCGGTTATAGGATGATACCTCACCTCTCTAGTCGGTAGGACGTACCGAACGAGCACAAGAGTCCCAGAAATCGCCCAGTCCTTCGACCCTTCACACCGATCAAGCACGTCCTCTTGGGATGATGGCATACTCTGGATCGGTAATAGATACTGAACGACCCTTGACTACAAGTCACCTACATCGAATCGTTCAGTTACACCGATAATAGGTCATCCAGGAAGGAAGACTGAGCACACCACGATCGCCTTCTACTCTCTGACTTAAGAAACTCTTAAACTCAGAGAGTGGGGGACAAACTGTTAGGGCCAAAAATTGTCTTTGGCCCAAATAGGGGAAACATGACCGGTAGTGAGGAAGAAAGCAAGCCCAATCCCAAAAAGGCCCAAGCTAGATTAGTCCCATTTGATACGAGATACAGCCTGCCTAAACCATCTAGGCATGGGCTTCCCAGTTCCAGCTCACTTCCTAGGCCTATAGGTGAGTTCAGAGCCCACGACCCCACTGATCACTTTCCTGTTCCTGATCAATCTCTTATTCGAAGTCACTTTCCTGTTCAGATCACCTTCCTATTCAAACGCTGGTAAAACAGCTCACCACCACCCTAACTCTTCTAGGGTTTGTATCAGAGTCACACGATGACTCCTACTCCCACCAAGATTAGGAGACCAGACAGTTACTATATAAACAGAGGCCAGCCCTCTCACAAGGGACATTACATTACACCTTCACACCCGAAGCTCTGACTTGAGAGCCTCACAACACTGCCGTAGTCACAGTCCCCGACTAGACTTCCGGTAACCTCTTTACTCCCTAGCCCTCATTATACTGGCCTCTTTCAGCCTTGTTGACTTGAGCGTAGGAGTGCCTACGGTAAACACTACCCCGTGTTTCCCGTTCGCTTTACGCCTTTGTTTCTCTACGTGTGCAGGTGCAGCGGATCGCTAGTGGCCTCAACCTCACGGGATCAGACTCCCCTTCCGTACAGGTAGATTTTTACATCTACAATAGGTCACAAATCTTATCGGGTCTGACGTGGCCAAATAACGAAATAAACATTTTACGACTCCGTGCCTTAGCCCAATTCTGATTTGGGCCAACGTTTAAATCAACCTTATAAATTATCCTCTCTATGAGTTTGATTATCTTACAAGTTAAACCAAACTCGGTTAAACCCATTAGCCCACAACATTCCATAAATAGGAAACAAAATCCTATTCTCCAAAATCTCGAATCTCATTTAGAATGTTAAGCTTAACCTGATAAAGGAAAAAGATCATATCTTCTTCCTAAGTAAAACTCCTCTACTAAGTAGGATTTAGAGTCCTACTAGGATTCAGAGTCCTACTATGATTCTAACCCCTTTAATTCACTATATAAGCTGGGGCAAACCCCTTCGTTAGGCATTCAGAAATCACTCATAACACCTAGCTCTCAAAGTTCCTACTCCTAAGAACAACTGCATTATTACAGTACGAGTAATGCTACATTTACACCACTCTTTTACACCATATTCATTACATCATGATGTGGCATATGCCACAACTACACAAATTTTTAATTATTTTTAATTTTTAATATTATAATAGAACTTATGTTGTTGTGGCATATGCCACATAATGATGTAATAAAAATGGTGTAAAAGAGTGGTGTAAATGTAGCATTACTCAGTACAGTAATCCTTCCTGCCCTCAGTCCTCACTAAATCCCATTAATCTTGCTGACTTAAGGGTCGAAGTGCCTACGATGGACATCACGCCAGTGTCACCTAAGCCTTCACGTTTCCTTTTGCTCTTTGTGTTTGTCGATCGGATTGTCAGTGAACATAGAACCTAATGATCATCCACAAATGGCTTGATACAGTTTGGTTGCCACTATTTTATTTTAGTGGAGTCTATATTATTTGTTTATAAATTGACTATGACCAAACTAAAATGGATTATAATTCAATTAAGATTATCAAGGGAAATCATCACTGGGTGATTAAGTGGTTAACTAAGATTTTTAGGTATATTATTCAAGAGGTCTTGTCTGGTCATTAACTTTAGAACCCTAAAGGATTAGTTGAGGTGCGTGTAAATTGATCCGAACACTCTCGGTCATAAAAAATAAAAAAAAAAGTTATCAAGGGAAAATCAATCTTAAAAGAGATTTTTGTTATAGTTCTTTCATAATTGATGTAACATATTTATCCAACTTAAGATTTTCCCTAATATTAATGTCGTGCGATAGTGTACAAATCTCGATTAGCATACTCTTGTTCATGTGTATTGATCGTTTTCTACATTATTATTATTATTTTTTTTTTTTAACAAATAGGACAAGAAGGAAGCACATCAAAGGGTGAACCAGTGTATAATGGTTGACCTAATCCATGGGATAGCTATACCTTTTGCTTGGATGGAATCCAAGCACTCACTTTTACGAGAAGGATAACTTAATTATAGCCATTAATTTATCATTTAAAGATTCAACACTCATGCCCTACTCTTTTATTTTAGGACTCGCTTTTCACACATTTCTTTAAGCCCCTCGTACTTTGTTATTTCTCTACCAACTTTTTTCTATACAGTATGTCCGCAAATTCTTCCTTTGATTAATTAGGGATTTTAAAGTTCACCATTTGTTTTTTGTTTTAACTTTTAAAAAATATAAATGGAAAAGCTCTAATTCATTTACTTTCTAAAATTACGATCGGGTTTTGGATCAAATAATTAATTGTTAAAAGATTGTAACACAATGAAAATGAAAATAGTTTAACTCTAAGCGGTTGCTTGGACTATCAAAGAGATTTGCTCATTACATTAACTTTTTAGATTCGAATCTCAAAACCACTTACCATATTATGACTTACCTGATCATTTGGGTTTGTAGAGTATTTAAAAGACTTTCGAGATTAGTTAAAGTGTACACAAACATTGTGACTTATTTAATCTTTTAGGCTTGTAGGGTATTCAAAAGACTCCAAGGATTAGTTGGGGTGCACACAAGCTGACTCGAACTCCTGATTATCAAAAAAAATGAAAATAATTTTTTTGTTTTTGTCTATATATTTATTTATTTTTTAAATCCTGAAAATGTAATAAATTCATAGTGGGTAGATTAGTGGACCAATGAAAGGTCTTATAGTTTTGTCCATAAGGACCATAACCAAAAATGTTGCTAGAAATTAGAAGAAAAAAGAAAGCATGGTGGCTCAATAAGTACTAAAAAATAACGTTGAAGTCATCAAATACTAAATGCATAATAATAATAAAGATAGGATAAGATATATTTCTTTGTGTCTTGTCAACCAAAGCCAACCCACTCTTACCAATAATAAGCTTTAAAACCAACAAATGTCCTTCTTCATCCATTGTTTTAATGAAAGATTTGCAGCATAATAATACTGTTTGAGTTCAATAGTTGATGGGCTAAATTTAATTATAATTGGTAGGACCATAAAAAAGCTGGCATCACCACAATCTTATTAATGGTCGGTCAATTACTACGTATATCAAAGTTGTAAACTTGTTGAACTGGTGAAAGTGTTGACCCACCTAAACAACCTTTTTACATCTATTTAAAATTGTAGTGTTTTTCAAGGAATAATACACAATTAATTGCCATTCCATTTTAAATTAATCTCTCCTAAACTTTATATAAATGGTTACAGTTATTAAAAAAAAAAAAAAAGGAGAAATGATATATAAAGTGAAGAAGGGTTACTGGTCCATCTGAATTTATAAAATATTAGTGAGTTGATAAATAAATAATATATGAGAGATATATTATAGTTTAGTGTTTTGATTAGCGTTGACTTGAGTAGGCTAGAGGATCACATGAAAAAACAATTGTCTTATAGAATAGTCATCAAGGTGCGAACAAATTGTTGTTCAACGTGTGTCCAATAATGTGATACTCAGCTTTGAGTTACGTTTCTATTTGATCATTCCAATATTCAATTCATTTTTTTTTTTTTTTTTTTTTACTTTTATAGTTATAATAGTTAGAACTAACTAATCTTGGAGTTTAGTTAGGCTTTGTCAGCTCTTTTACGACTAAACAACTTTTTCCGACCTAAATAATGGTTTAATGACAATTTTCTATCTACGCGCTTTTAAAATACTATTTTACTACTCAAATTTATATTTTGTTTTCGATTTCGATATCGTTGCGACCTCACATCACTACCATTCTCTTTTCTGATCTTGACTCACCAAAACCTTTCAAACTCTACTCCCGTTGACTCTGCCAATTGTTAGCAACCAAACTATTAGAGTTTGCACAACCACCTCTCCTGAATTAAATTAATTTCAATCACCAAAATCCAACCTTCCACCACCAAAAGACTCATCGACTTCTCCCTTTTTAAAAACCCCAACAGCCTGGAATGAGTTTGATTTCTCTTCACCGTCAAAATATAAATTTGGATAGTAAAATTGTATTTTAAAAGTTTGTAAGCGAGAAAATATTGTTAAGTCATTATTTGGGTGGGAAAAAGTCTCCTTTACACACTAATAAGATCAGATTACAAGCAATATTGGTTCATCAATTCACTTAAATATTGCACAAAGACTTTACATTTAAATAATACCTTTATTTTTTAAGTTTAATTATAATTTTTTCATATTTAACAATCAAAAGTCAGAATAGGCATGACAATGTTTCTTGGAATTTTGGGGACCCGTCTCGTCCTATCCCATATGGGGCGGGAAGCCCTGGTTTTTTAGGGGATAGGGGCGGGGGTGGGGGGTGTTTTAATCCTCGTCCTCGGGGATGGAATGGGGGTGGGTGATGCCTTTCTCTTGCCTCGCCCCACCCCACCCCGCCTCGTGTATATATATATATATATATATATATACACACACACACACACTTATACTTTTCTCTAATACCTATATATTTTACCTAATTACACAATTATCT
The DNA here is from genome assembly GCF_008641045.1 of Pistacia vera. Taxonomy (NCBI): domain Eukaryota; kingdom Viridiplantae; phylum Streptophyta; class Magnoliopsida; order Sapindales; family Anacardiaceae; genus Pistacia; species Pistacia vera. The sequence continues at coordinate 623,930 of NW_022196268.1, forward strand.
TACCTATATAAATCCATATTTTTCTAATTTCCCTCACCCTAAACAATTGAACAAGAACAAACCTTAATCCATATTTATTTATAATTAATTATGTTTAAACGATTAATTTAAATATTTATTATGTAGACGAGAATTAACTATTGTGTTTGTTAATGTTTAAATTAATTTATGTTTATGTAAAATTAACAGGATGAGAACAAGTCTTTAACATTTGCTTTTGGGGTGGGAAAAGGAATTCTTATCATCCCTAGAATGAGAATGGAGTAGGAGTGAGAAGTGATTTTTAAGGGGGGGGGGGGGGGGGGGGGGGGGGGGGGGGGGGGGGGGGGGGGGGGGGGGGGATCTCGTCCCGCCCCATTGCCAAGCCTAAGTCAGAACTGGTTAAGAGTAAGAAAAAGTTAAATCCATAATTGGAATAATTGATTTGGATTTTAGTTAAAAAAGATAGAAAATACTGAATACCAATTATAACCCGACAGGGTAAAAATATAAAGACAACTATAACGTGAATCCACGGAATAAGATAAGCCACAATCAACGAAATACAAATAACTGACACAGAAAAACTGAAGGTGGCAAATTAGTAAAACCACAGTCCAAAGAGCATAGAAAGGTTCCCGTAAACAAAGGGAAAGGAAGAAACGTAGACAGACGGAGCCATAAGACTCGCTCCATTGTCCAAAACCATCTCTCTCAAAACACACATCCATTCTCTATCTCAATCAATCTATCTCTTACCCCTCGGAATATTTGCGGTTGAGAGAGAAACCCACACAGAAAACCTTTGATTGTTTTCTGTTAACAAAACTTCTTTTGGTGCGTGCTCCTATGTCTTCTTTATTATCTTCTTTTAGTTTTCACTTTCTCTCTTTCGTATAGTTTTCCTTAATTTCTGAGGATATTTTGGTTTTTTTTTTTCTTTTTCTTTTTTAAAGTCGTGTGCAGATAAATAAGTGAAAGCCTGAAAAAATTTCAGATCTACTGCTCTGCATCTGCTCTCAACTGTAAGGTATCCAATGCTTGTTTAGTTTCTGTACTTTTAAATGTATTAAAATTTCTAACTTTATATAAAATTTTAGTTTGTTTTCACATCTCCAAGCTTTGTGAGTGTGAATTCGTTTCATGTGCAGTTTCTTTCATCATAAATGTTTTTCAGTTCAGTTTCCAATAAATCTTAACACCTAAACCAAGTTTGGAACTTTCCAATTCTTGAATTCATCGCATCATCTGCGATTTCCGAGATTTTTCTTTTCATTTTCTCAAGTTATTTGTTTTTATTGCTTTTTACAAAGTTTATTTTTATCGAGTTCTGTGACTTCTGGTTTAAATGGAAGAAGGTGGTTGTGTTGTAAGCAGGAGGCCTTCGCTTTTGGACCAAATGTCAGCTGTGCCAGATCGGCGTGACCCTTTAGCCGGCTTGACTCTTGACGCCATCTTGGCTAATAAAAGAATTCTGTCCCCACCGCCTCCTCCCCCACCTCCGCCGGAAACTTCTTCAGGCCGCACGCTTCTTGATATAATCCGCGACGAGGACCCTGTTAACAGAAACGTTGGTCACAAAGACAGGAGAAGTTGGAAAATCTTCCGGGACCGGCTTCGGCTCAAGCGCGCCGGCGCTGCTTGGACCTCGAGCGTGCCTATTCCGACTTCGGATATCCCTATCTTGGGTAGTAGTGTCAATCATGGGTCGCAACTTTCTCGGCGCTCTTCGGTCAGGTTACAAACAATCCCCTCCAATAACTTGGGCGAGTCAACTCAGCCGATGAGTCAGCCTGAAGATCCAGCTTTCATTTCCAGACCTCTGTTCACACGCCGGAGCTCGACTAGATTTGCCACGAGTCCAATTTCAACCGGCTCAACTCAAAACGATGACACGCAGGATACTTCCATGCCTAGTGAAGTTCCGCCGTCTCGTAGCTTCAGGCCTCAGATGTCCCGCCATAACTCGACGCGGTTTCCGTCATCGAACCCCGATTCCGACGAGACCTACGTTGACCCTTTCGACGTTGCGCGGGAGGGAACTCGGCGGCTGGCAGTGGTGTTGGCGGAGGAGAGAGCTTTGTCCGCACGTGAGGCTGTTGCAGCCCAACAGGCTGCAGAAGCAGAGGCTGCTGCTGCGGCAGAAGCAGAAGAAACAGCGGCGGCGGAAACCGCTACAACAACGAATGCTGCATCTACAGCCTCGGCTGAAGTACCGCGGCCGGTGAGGATGTCATTAATGGATTTGCTAGAGGAGACTGATAGACAGATGGGGTTGGAGGGGTCTAGGTACTCAATGAGTGCTGAAGATGACGAGGAAGAGGAAGAAGAAGAAGAAGGAGGTGGCGTGGAAGAAAATGCAGGAGGGATAGAGTATAATTGCTGCGTTTGCATGGTGAGGCATAAAGGTGCGGCGTTTATACCATGTGGACATACGTTTTGCAGATTGTGTTCAAGGGAGCTTTGGGTTCAGAGGGGAAATTGTCCCTTATGCAACGGTTTCATTTTGGAAATACTTGACATATTTTGATTTTTCAAAATATGTAAAGAAAAAAGAACAAAACAAGAAAAGGTTAATTTCATTGTTATTTGTCTCCCATCATCATCTTGTTTGATTTAGGAGAAAATATGTGTAAACAGCTCTCTCTCTCTCTCTCTGTGCTAGTGGTTTATTTTTATTTTTTACTTGGTTTAATGATGAATGTTTTGATAAATTTTGGAATATAGCAAGAAAATGATTTATTGAAGATTTGGAGCTTGTATATAGTTAATGTGATTTGGTGTTTCTGTATTTTGGCGTGTTGGTATTTTTCTTTTGTCTTGTTTAAGAATTAAAGAGAATATGCAATGGCGGGGACTGATTGGTAAAGCCAAACAGGATGAAGATGAGATGGAGACGGGTTTTTCTTTTTCAAAAATAGGGTCAGGGTCCTTATCTTTTTCAAGTAGAATTATTTGATTGATTAAAGTAACGTCTTCCTCTTTATCGCAAATCAGAATTCTTCAGAAATGCTAAAGATCAGGATCTGGAGGGATTTATTTTGTTTATTAATCAAGTTGGTGGAACAGTTGAGTTAGGCAGTGACGGAGACTGAATGGAGCTATCCAATTACTGTTGAAATATATACGGTTGAGTTAGGCAGTGACGGAGACTGAATGGAGCTATCCAATTACTGTTAAAATATATACTTGAAGTTGCCAGTTAGACGAGTGTTTTAAACTACATCAAAGATAATGAACTATATTGGATGTTATAAAGGAAATTCTTGACGATGGTGTCCAGGGCAGCTTTTTACAAACAAGCAAATAATAATTGCAACTTATTAATTGGAGGAAGAATGGGTTGTAAATATCATTAAGATACTGCTTTATATGATGAGGAAATAGGTAAACTGATGATGATGTTTGTCTAGACCTTTCAACCCAAATATGATCCTCTCAACCTGTGGCTTTTAAAAGAAAATCAAACAGGGAACTAACATACCTAATCTAATTCCAAAACTTAACAACTCATGTTTATTCCATCCAACATTAAAATTTAAAACCAATATGGATGAAGCTGTTGGCCAAAATAGAAACACCAAACACACAACTAATACCAAATTAATGTTTAAAAAAAAATGATAGAAGAATGTTGTTACAAGTGATTATTGGTTATTTTTGTTGGAAAAGAAAACACTCAATTACACAAAACCAATTGCTAGAAAGACAGGCGGATGCTCTAGCGGCAACTAAATTAATTTATTTCTTCTTCAGGAAAAGGAGGCCTGAAGTTAGAAATGATTTTGCTGCACAGAAAAAGCATCAAGTTATGAGGTTATGAAATCAATAATAGTGTGTAATAATACCTCATTAATGCCGAGAGTATACACATTCTGTCTCTTCCTTCTCTTCTTCAACTCTTCATATCGTACTGCCATGAAATTTTACACGTCTGTATCAGAAATGTCTGTTGACAACTCTTTCAGCTTCACCAAACGTTATGAGGAAATGCTCCATTGGAAAAATTTTATGATCTATAATTATTGATTCCTCCATCGGTCACATTGGTTAAAAATTTCATCAGAGGTGATTGTAATGCTCCCTTGAAAGGAAAAGACCATAGAGAGTTTACTAGGAATTGAGTTTAGCTAGATGCAATTAGTTTCTGTCGGGTGTAATGAACAGGGCACCTATCGAGTTGCCTCACAATGTAAATTTGATCCCCAATTTTATTGTGGGAGTCCTGATTCCGGTACCATGTCCACAGTGCCCACGTCTCATTCTTTACCTGCAATTCACACATTGGAAAGGTTCATCAGATTTTAGGCTTATGGTGACTTCAGTTGTGTTAATAGGAACTTATTTTTCTCCACGGCTTAAGGAACAGACTAATGAGGGCAGAACCGCAACCCTGCATATCAGACCCTAAAAGATAGTTTGCTTTTACATATATGTTTTTCATCCAGTTGTGCCTCATGGTATCAGAGATGAGTAGTTGGGAATCATACTCAATTGAAAAAGTTGATTCCCGTCAACTGTATGGATTCTCCTAGGAGGGGCTGGTAAATAATGAGAAACACTATTTACAGTGCAGTTCAGACTACGTTTTGCAAGCACAGGCCATAAGGTCAAACTCAGTCTGACATTAAGAATTTAGATGTTACAATTACTAAGTTTGGGCTGAATTAGAAGGAAGCAAGAGAGAGAGAAAGAGTACCTCTAGAATCCCATGCCCAAAACTACTTTCTCTGAAGGCACTGTAGTCAGGTTGCCGATCCCAACAGAAATTACCCACCGCCGGACCATGTGAAAAGTTTGTTGCACAGAAGCCACCCATATACGTATCAGGAGTGGTTAATGGCTCTGGACACTTACCAGGTTCATCAGCATGTTTAATAGCCATCTTTTCACGATTACCACCATCACCAACCGTGATATATACAGGACCACAAGAATCTAATGTATAATTATAAACTCTATTTGACCTCTCATAAGCATGAACCTGGTACATTTTCAAATAAAAAGATAAAAATTCAGTACACTTGAAAACAAAACTAAGAAAAGGTTTCAGACGAATCTGATCTCCACTATATATATATATATGGAGAGAGAGAGAGAGAGAGAGAGAGAGAGAAAAGTTCCAAGCAATGTAGGGGTTAATTAAATATAAAGTTGTATAGGGATGTTTCAATTAATTAATTGTTTGATTCAGTGCTCCATAGCATCCAAACCCTCTTTCAATGTTTATTTTCCTTTGTGGTGATGTTCAGTGCAAACGGAAAATTGCCTTTCTTAAATGCTAAAAAATATACTGGAAGTAGTTTCATTCACATGTTTTGCCTAAAAGTTCCATTATTCTAAGTTATCCTGACTTACATGTCCATTGAAAACAATGTCAACACCATAGGAGTAAAGTAATTCTTCCATCTCCACTCTCATACACTCTGCTTCTCTGTAATGAGCTACATAAGAACTGTACCAAGGTGGATGCCAAGCAGCTACCAGCCATGGAGTTATAGATCTGTCAAAATTTGCCAAGTCTCTCTCTAGCCATTTGAATTGATCACCTGCAAAAGAAAAATACACAGAGATTTATATGGTATCTTCTTATATAGTTGGTCAAGTGAAGAGGAAAATAAAACTTGAATTGATTGATGGTTGGTCATATTACTGGATTTATTATACGCAATGTAGGCTCCGAGCATGATAAAATGAATCCCCCCAGCATTGAAAGAGTAGTAGAATGAGGATGAAGATCCACTCTCTTCAGATGGAAAGGCAAACCTAGAACTGTAAGCTGCAAATGTCTTGTTTCCAGCTTGTTCTTCTATCTCATGGTTCCCTTCAACAACCATTATTGGAATTTTAGAGACTAAATTCTGCATAAACCTGCAATAAGAAAGTAAAATAGAATAAGCTAAGGTACATTAATAGACTGAAAGTTAAAAGAAGGTATTTCACAAGTTTCCAAAAAAAAAAAAGTAACCATAAAACGAAAGAGCAAACAAAGTTCAACCTTCCCCAATAATCCCAACGCGGCTGATAGGTTTCATGTATAGGAGTTTGTGAAAATGAGCAAGAGTAGCAGTCAGAGCCAGTTCCATTTGTGAGGTATAAGTTTGCGTAAGTGACATCACCAACCAATAGCACAAGATCAGGTTCATTACTAATCAAGTGGCCGATTGTGGTTGATGTATTGTAAGTAAGACCGAGATCTCCAACTATTGCTATTCTCTTTGGATAACTCTGTGGACCAGAAACTGGCATAGTTCTGAAATAGTATATATCACTCATGGCTGATATAGAAGGATCTCCACATTGATAATAGTATTGTGTGTTGGGTTTCAACCCTGTACTGACACAATAAAACCTTGTGATGATGTATACACATCAATGAAGAATATAGAACATAAAATTGTTTAATCTATGCATTTCATCATCTGGTATCAAGTCCAACCACTAGTTGAATCCAAATTATAAGATGGAAAACCAAAATTGTACCTGTAAGTCGAACGTGGTGGATGATTCCAGAAGTATAGTTTTTGAGGCCTTCAAATGGATAAAGCTGATTATAAACAAGAGAATATCCTGTCGCTTCATGACTCAATGAATTTCTTAACCTTCCGTAACGAACAATGCTGGACACTGTTTTCGGGTCTAATGGCTTTATTCTGTCACCAATTTGGAATTCCCCTGCATCACATGTCAAATAGATTCATTCTATCGGTTTATATCTTTACCAAAATTGAAAGAATAATAAAAATCTTCATTTTGTTGCCAGACGACAAAAACAAACCAAGGCATCTCCACAATTACCACTATTATTGCCTTTATTATCATACTACTTCTATATACTACACAAATGACCTTTCCAGCTCAGGTTTCAACTGCTTTAAACTAATTTAACCTTGTGTTCTAAACAGTAAACACACAAGATAAGGAATACTGAATTTGATTTTTGAAAACAATTTTCAGCATAAAAGGGACGCTGGGATGCATCATGTATTAGAATTTAGCAGCAATTATATGTCTGTCATTTGTAAGGCTTTCTTACGCGGGCTCTGCAAAAACCTAGTGGAATGTTATAACACTATAGAAGCGTTTTAGTGGCAATAAAAATTTAAATGAAGGTAACTAGAATTGACAAAAATACAAACAGAAAATTTTAGAGTCATGCATCGGAATGAAATCCGTGAGCTCCAAAATTGATAGGTTATGAGAAAAATAAAAGGAAATGAAAGAGAACCTGTGATCCAGGAGATCCAAACAGAATCATAACTAGTGGATAGTGAGACTGATATTTGCTCGGGCTCGAAACCTTTGACACGGCGGCGCAACCTAGGATCGGTGTCTGGAATATCAACCGCTTTCCCGCGTAAACTGGTATCATACGGTACGGTTACGGGGTTGAACGGTCCGTCCAAAGTTGAAGGAATATTGTGGGCGCGAATGGCCATAAGATAAAGCAGAAAGATGAAACAACAGTAGCGGAATGCATAAAGGGCCATCGACACATTAATTGAGAGAGAGAGAGAGAGAGAGAGAGAGAGATGAAAAGATTGTGAGAACTGAGAAGGAAGGAAGAAGAATAAATAATGTTAAAGGTCATGAAAGTGGTGTGGGTTTCAAGACAGTTATTAGCCGTTGCGTTGTGGGCAAGTGTGAGTTATAACAATAAAGCCAAGACATTTGGCGGTTTTAAATAACTGATATACGCTTTGTAACTATAAAATAGGAGCCTTTTTTCTAAAAAAAAAAGTACATATTTTATACTATCAATTATACGTATATGTTTTCAATAAATTATGCAATGAATGTGTACACAGATATCCAAAGGATAATTTAATATATTAAAAAACTGGAGTATATTCCTATCCTATCTTATCCTTACCAACCACTGAACTTGGAAGATGCCTGCTAATGTGGCTAATATTTTTATAGTTAGTCTCGCCCTGTCAGATTAGCACCTACTCTAGCATATGTTTCTTTTTATTACTAATTATTTTGAATTATTGTTATTATTATTATTATTATTATTTTTCCCTTTCGCACCGTTTTTTAAATTTCGGTTTGCTTATATATTACTCTTGAAAAACTAGGTAAAAGGAAAAAAATAAAATTATATCATTTAATTCTCCAACTCCACCCGAGATCTACTACTTCCTCCATCACCTTCTCTCTTCTCACCAAACAAACTTGTGTGCTTGATAGTATTAGTGGTGAAGAATTTAGAATATTCGATCAGATCGAAGATGAATATATTCAGATTAGCAGGTGACATGACTCACCTGTTCAGCGTTCTCGTCTTGCTCCTCAAGATCCACACCATTAAATCTTGCGCCGGTACATTTCATTACACTACTCTCAGAATTATTATTGTTGTTGTTATGTTTGAAATTTGGTACATAAATAATGTTGTGTGCAGGTATTTCATTGAAGACGCAAGAACTATACGCTGTCGTTTTTGCTACTCGTTACTTGGATATATTTTCTGATTTTATATCCTTATACAATACAATCATGAAGTTAATATTCTTGGGTAGCTCATTTTCAATTGTTTGGTATATGAGGCATCATAAGATTGTTCGAAGGTCTTATAATAAAGACCAAGATACCTTCCGCCATTTCTTCCTTGTTTTGCCTTGCTTTCTCTTGGCTCTTCTTATTCATGAGAAATTCACTTTTAAAGAGGTTTAGTATTTTTTTTGTTTTTTTTCTGCGTTTTCTTTTTCATTTGTTGAAATTGTGTTGTGCTTATGAATTGTCTCAGGTGATGTGGACGTTTTCAGTGTTTTTAGAAGCTGTTGCTATACTTCCTCAACTTGTACTGTTACAGAGGACTAGAAACATTGACAATTTGACTGGCCAATACGTTTTTCTCCTTGGGTATGCTGTCATTTACTTTTGATCCTTTCCCCTTTTTCTTCTTAAATGTTGCTTTATTTGTCACCTAAATATTAAGTTTAGAAATGAATTGATGTAATGTAGTTCTGGTTGATATACATTGTCATAAAGGCAAGGAACTCCATTAATGATTTTTTCTTGAAAATTTATACTCAAATTTCAGGCATAAGAACAATATTATCAGATTGTTAAAAATTGTGTCTCAAAAGACTTCATGACTTAATTCTTGCAGAAATTGTGTCTCAGAGACTTCATAGCTTAAAGCTAGCACAGATGTTACTTGGCCTGTTGCTAAGAGGAAACCCATAATATATTATTTAAACTTGTTATTTCTGTCTTAATGCAGTGCTTACAGAGGATTATACATTCTCAACTGGATTTACCGCTACTTCACTGAACCACACTTTGTTCATTGGATACGTAAGCTATTTACGTCTCTCTCATTATTTGTTAGTGTGTGCTCATATGTCTGTTATTTATGTATACTTTCACATGCATGTACTTGTCTGAGCCCTCATGTATGCCTTTGCATTAGTCCAATTCTGTCTCTTAAATCAAGCTGTGCTGAGGATTTTTTCCCCTCAGTCCCCACGGTTCAGATTATCTCCTAATCTGAGTTTTATCTGAACAAAATACACTAATGTAATAACATACATTTCACAATAACATACCTTTTGGAATGGATAAGTACTACAGAGGCCATGTGTCTTTACAAAGGTGTATATGGCCAGTGTAACATACATTTCACAACAAAATTCTTGTAAAAAATTCTTGATTGCTAATTCTTTTGCGCAGAGAAAACACCCTTAACGGTTGAACTTGGAGACCAAGTGTGCCGTGTTGAAGAAAGTTCTTCAAATCTCATCTCTTTAGAGATGTAATTCCTAGTTCTGTTTGCCTGTTCATCTAGTGTGTTTTTATCAGCTACATGAAATTTCCATTGTCATCCTTCTTTAAGCTATTCTATTTCTTCTTTTGTTGCTTTTTTCAGCGTGGATTTCAGGAATAGTTCAAACGTTGCTTTATGCTGACTTCTTCTATTATTATTTGGACAGGTGAACATCCTGTGTTCTCAAATATTTTGTTTTTTGTCTGATGATTTCTGTTGTCTGACTCCCTCCTTATCAAACTGTGTTGCAGCTGGAAGAGCAACAAAAGGCTTCAATTGCCAGCTTGAAGTTATTCTCTCCAGCTTAATTGAAGTCGAAATTGTTAGGCAGTGGCCAAGGATATGCCAAGGATTTCAAGCTGCTGTTAAGAATATGTTACTCTTGAAGTGCAATTGCCACTATTCTTCTGCCTACGTATATAATCTAAGCCACTTTTCTATTAAATGTTTTGTTATGTAAATTCACTATCAATTATCTGCCTAATCACAAACAAAATTAACCCAAAGCACAACACAATACCAAATCCAAAACGCAGTCAACTCAAGAACACCAAATATACCGTGGTTCACCTTTCCACAAATGAAAGATTACATCCACGTTGAGCTCCAGGAATTTTGGGGCTCACTGCACTAGGAATAAAGTGTTATTACAGATTACAGAAGGCAATCACCGATTTACCCAAATCTCAATCAAGAAAACCACTCACACAAACCTGAAAAATCCCTAGAGATGACCTGACCCAGTTTCTCTAAACCTGAAGGAACAACCTGCCTTCACCCAGGATTACACAGATTTGCAACTCAAAACAAAATTGAAACAAACTCTCAAAACAAGGGCAAAAATCAGATCTGACGCACAAGAAGAGGAGCAGCAGAAAAAAAATATCGTTATGTGTAAAGACTCTCACGTTATATACTCTGACCTCTTGAGTTAATCCTGGCCGTTAGATCTGCTTTAATTCAGTGGCTGAGATTTGTTTTTACTTGTAGTGAAACGACGGTGTTTCAATTAGTGATATTTGTGCAGAAACGTTACCGTTTTGTGCTTTATATATCAACAATTCTCCACCTTGAAGCTCAAAACTTTTAAAACCCAGAATTCCTAAGTGCAGCTCACCATCCTAAACTCCCTTCACAGCTCGGTTGCTACCTGTTACTTGATAGATAGTAGGTTCAAGCAGTGCTTGAACTTGGTAGCAGTGACGATCTTGGTACCCATATTAGCAGGATTATCTTCAGTTGTGACTTTCTTCAAGATGGTCAATCCTTGGGCAACTAGATCTTTGACGAAGTGAAATCTCACATCCACATGTTTAGTCTTGTCATAATAGACAAGATTCTTGCTCAGGTGAATGACGATTTGGCTGTCTGAATAAATTGTGGCTACTCCATCAATCAAATTCACTTCAGTTAGTATTCCTTGGAGCCACAATGCTTCCTTGAATACATCAGCAACAGCCACATACTCTGCCTCAGTTGAGAAGAGTGCCACAATAGGCTGGAGCTGGGATTTCCAGCTCATACAGTTTCCTCCCAACGTGAAGACATAAGCAGTGGTTGATTTTCTTGTGTCTTTAGCTTTTTATCCCCTGCAAAATCAGAATCTACAAAGCCCACAAGATCAAGTGAATTATATCTTTTACAATATTCCAAACCAATATGAGAAGTGCCATTAATATACCTCAGAACCCATTTAAGATCTGACCAGTGTTCTGACCCAAGATTTGACATAAAATGACTCAGCAATGACATAGCAAAGGAAATGTTAGGTCTGGTGCTAATCATGGCATACATAATTGACCCTATTACATTTGCATAAGGGACTTGTTCCATTTTTATTAACTCAGAATCTGTTTTGGGACATTGGTGTTTACTAAGGGTAAAATGACTTGCTAAAGGCATAGATACAACCTTTGATTCAACCATATTAAACTTAGAAACTAGTTTTACCAAGTAGGAGCTTTGAGTTAATCTTAATTCATGACAGTTTCAGTTCCTATGTATTACCATTCCTAATATCCTTTTAGCACATCATAAGTCCTTCATGTCAAACTCAGCCTTAAGTTTACCCTTTAGTCCATCTGTTCTAGATTTAGATTTGCTAATCAAGAGCATGTCATCCACATATAAGAGTAAATACAAAGGCATATCATTATCAAAAGCAAAATAAAAGCAACTATCATATTTACTCATATTAAACCCAATGCTTAAAATAAATGCATCAAACCTCTTGTACCACTGCCTAGGGACTGTTTTAGTCCATACAATGACTTATGAAGCAAACACACATAATTTGGAAGTCTTTTATCAACAAATCCAGCAGGTTGTCTCATATATATTTTCTCTTTTACGTTTCCATGTAGAAAAGCAGTCTTAATGTCTAGTTGCTCTAGTTCTAGGTCATAATGTGCAACTACAGCCAACATAATCCTAATTGTTTTATACTTAACTATTGGTGAGAAAATTTCATTAAAATCAATGTCTTCTCTTTGTGTGTAACCTTTAGCTACAAGTCTAGCCTTATACCTAGGAGGGTCAGAAGAGTTTATACCTTCTTTTACCTTTAATAGCCATCGATATTCAACTGGTTTCTGATCCTTTGGAGTTGGGACTAAGGACTAGGTTCTGTTGACCTTCAGAGACTGCATTTCTTCCTCCATTGCAGCCTGCCATTTGTCCTTGTCCTTTGATCTGATTACTTCCTCATAGCTATCAGGTTCTGATCTTAGTACTTCAGCTCTAGCCACTAGTGCAGTGAAGATCAGATCAGCATAGGAATATCTTGCTGGAGGTCTGACCTCTCTACGGGCCCTGTCTCTGGTTAGTTGATACTGTGCCAGGGGTTCTTCTTAGGTTGGTTCTAAGTTCTCAGCTGGTTCACCCTCCTGGTCATGATCCAAGGCTGCCATTTCAGTTTCTTGATATGGATTTTCTTCATCATGTTGAATACTTGAGGGCTCCACCTCAATTTGTGTCCTTACATTTGGTTCTTGACTCATAGGACCAATGCTAGAGGTACTTGCATCAGGGTTAGTAGTTTTGCAAGGAAAAATATTTTCATTAAAAATAACATCCCTACTGATTATTACTTTAACCCCTAGTGATGTTCTTTCCCATAATCTAAACCCCTTTATCCTTTCTTGATAACCGAGGAAGACATACTTTAGTGACCTAGGTTCAGGCTTCCCTTCATTTGTGTGTGCATAGGCTACACACTCAAAGACCATAAGGTGGTTTAGGTTTGGCTTTCTTTTGGACTATCTCTCCTTAAGACAAGTGAAACATATTACACTATAGGGGCTTCTGTTGACTAAATATGATGCAGTGTTGAGGGCTTCTCCCCAAAAGGTCTTAGGTAATCCTAATGTGAACAGTAAGCATCTCACATTTTCTAACAACCTCCTATTCATTCTCTCAGCTACTCCATTTTGTTGAGGAGTTCCCCTAACTGTTCTGTGTCTCAAAATACCTGTCTCAAAATACCCTAATCACTACAGTATCTATCAAACTCTGAATTGCAGAACTCTAGCCCATTATCTGTCCTAAGGGCTTTAACCTTTCGGTCCACCTGGTTTTCTACAAGTGTTTTCCAATTCTTGAACCTATCTAAGGCCTCATTTTTAGATCTAAGCAAAAAAACTCACACTTTCCTACTGTAGTCATCCACTATCGACAGGAAATAGCTGCTGCCCCCATGAGATTTTATCTTTTCTGGCCCCCAAAGATCAGCATGTAAGTATTCTAAACAGTTAGTGGCCTGGTGTGTCCCCTTATGAAAACTTAGCCTATGTTGCTTCCTCATTACATATGTTTCACAAAACTTTAGATCACTAATGACATTCTTACCAAACAACCCTTGTTTACTTAGAGTATCTAGGCCTTTTTGGCTCATATGCCTTAACCTTAATGCCATTTTTCAGTGTCTGTCAGATTTGTAATAAGCAAACAATCAGAACAGTAACCCCCACTCAAGATGTACAGCCCATTCTTTTTTACCCCACTAAGTATTATGCTGTTACCCTTATAGACATTTAAGCAACCATTTTCTGCCTTATAACAACACCCAGATTCATCCAAGGTTCCTAATGAAATTAAGTTTCTCCTAAGATCTAGAATATACCTAACCTTAGTAAGTTTGACTAGTTTTCCATTATTCATCCTCAAGGATATGCTACCAACTCCCTGAACCTTGCAAGCATTGTTGTTTCCCATAAACACAGTCTCACAATCATTTGGTTCAAAATCTTGGAACTAATTTTTGTTTGGACTCATGTGGAATGAGCAACCAGAATCTAACACCTATTCCCCTATGGTATCAGCCTTAGACACTGTTAGGACATCTGATTCTTCAATGCTATATTTGATGGTGGCTAAATTGCTCTCAGTGTTGGACTGTTTCTGTTTCCTAATCCACTCAAAACAGTTTATCTTTAGATGACCAGTCTTATTACAATAGAAACATTTTCGGGTTTCCCCTTTGGATTTATTAGTGTTTTTACCATTCTTTTTGTTCCTAGAGCCACTGCTGTGATGAGGATTACTACCCACTTGACTAATTTCGCCCATACCCTTGACAAATAGGCTATTACCACTCCTTTTCTGAACCCTAAGTTCTAACTCCCTAGCTTTTAACCCAGCAACAATTAAATCTACACTAGGTACAGTGCCAGTGTACTACAAAGCATTCTGTACTACCTGATATTCATCATTCAAAGAATTTAAAAGAATCATGGCAAGGCTGGAATCACCGAGTTCTTGATCAGTACCCTTGAGAACCAGGGTCATTTTCAAGAACTCATCCAGGTTCTCCTCAATAGTACTATTACTATCCATTTTATACGAAAATAGGGCACCTTTTAAGTATGCTAGATTAGGAGTTGATTGTAATGAATAGAGAGATTCAAGCTTCCCCTAGAGGCCGATTGGGGTTCAAACCCATTGACCTTCCGCAGCACACTGTCAGCAAGATTCATGATGATTAAGTTGTAGGCGTTTTCATCCATTTCGGCCTTCTTCTTCAGCGCGATAGACACTTTGTTGTGGGACAACAAAGCTTTCATCTTCTTCTTCCAACTTCCAAAGTCAATTTTTCAATTGTAATGGGTGATCTCAACCCTAGTTGTACTCATGACTGAATGTGTTTGTTTTTGTGTTTGGTGATTACTAAACAGGACCCAAGAAAGAAACCAAGATTTGCCTCTCCTTCTCATAATCCTAGACTCTCCCAAGCCTTTAATCAAGAAATCCCCAATTTATGACCAAACCCTAGATTTCAAAAAAATCAAGAAACCGTACGATTGACAACACTAACCTCGCTCTGATACCATTGTTATGTAAATTCACTATCAATTATCTGCCTAATCACAAGCACAATTAACCCAAAGTACACACACAATACCAAATCCAAAATGCAATCAACTCAAGAACACCAAATATACAGTAGTTCACCTTTCTACAAAGGAAAGATTACATCCATGTTGAGCTCCAGGAATTTTGGGGCTCACTACACTAGGAATAAAGTGTTATTATAGATTAAAGAAGGCTCTCACCGATTTACCCAAATCTCAATCAAGAAACCCACTCACACAAACCTAAAAAATCCCTAGAGATGACTTGACCCAGTATCTCTAAACCTGAAGGAACAACCTGCCCTTACCCAGGATTACACAGATTTGCAACTCAAAACAAGATTGAAACAAACTCTCAAAACAAGGCAAAAATCAAATCTGTCGCGCAAGAGAAGGAGCAGCAAAAAAAAAAAAAATACCATTTTGTGTAAAGACTCTCACGTTATATAGTCTGACCTCTTGAGTTAATCCTGGCCACTGGATCTGCTTTAATTTAGTGGTTGAGATTTGTTTTTACTTGCAGTGAAACGATAGTGTTTCAATTAGTGATATTTATGCAGGAACGTTACCGTTTTGTGCTTTATATGTCAACAAGTTTTTTTTTTTTAATTATTATTAAAAAAAAAAGAAAAAGAAAACCAGAGGATGCGAATGTACCAATCTTTTGTTAAGTTGCAGTTTCTAATTAGTGAATTACGACGGTTGGTACAGAAGGAGAGAAAGTGCATTTAAGAGAAAAATACTAAGCCTTACACACTACAAATATTTAATATCATCAATCAACAATTAGAATTCAATAGCATGGTTGTCAAATCAAGTACCATATGGTATATCAAAATCTTAATTTTTCGAATAATATATCGTATATTGTAGGATACATTTTAAAAAAAAAAATAATAATAAAAATTTTCTAAAAATTAATATCATCCTCAAGATTAATTAACAAATTTTATAATATTATTAACTTTAAATTATGGTATTACATAATCAAAATAAATTACAAAATTAAAAATCTATTTTCAAGATCAATATCAATATCAATATCTATGACTCCATTTGGTACATATATTGAAAAAACTATTTTAGTTTTCCTAATAAGGTTGACACAAAATTTGTGTTTGGTTCACCTATTTTCAAAATATAATTCTAAATTATTCAATTTCTTTTAAACCCCTAAAATTGTTAATTTAACTAAACAACAAAAAAAATAATTAAAAATTAACAAAAACACCCCAACAACCCAAATTTACTAGATTCCGACCACCACTGCCAAAAGCTGACCGAAATCTGGTGTAATGACGCACTATCGACTGAATCTGGCTGGTAGTGCGCCGATCTAGTCTTTTTCGATCAGATCTTTGGCCGTAGACAGTTGTCAACAACAGCCAAGATATGATATCAACGACGACCGTATCTTTGGTCATCATTAATGACCAAATGCGACTAAATCTGACCGTCAATGACTAGATCTAACCATAAATCTAACCTTTTTCGGTCAGATCCACGGTGGATCTGATCAAAAAATATCATATCAACATATGATCAATAAGATCCAACTAGTCACATACCAATACAATAACTCTAGCCACTCTTTAACGATAATAACCGACTGTCTGTATTTAATAAATAGATTAAAAATATTTTTGTTAACTTTAAATATTTTATTGTAGAAGTATTTAGTAAATAAATAAACATAAAGAATATTTTTATTAATTTTTTAAATTTTACATTATAATACCCATCAAATTTAACTTTTTTTAAAATATTATTCTAAAAAATTTAATTTTTTTTAAAATATTATTCTAAAAACTACCTAATAATGAAAACTACCTAATAATGAACTAATCAGATAAGTTATCATTATTATATGAACAACACATCACCCTCTTCATTAATCCTCTTCATTTTCCCCATGTAAAATAAGTCAATTTAGGTTGGCTTTAGTGATCCGAGTTAGAGTACTCAAATTCGACCTGAATTTTTTTAGGCCTTCAACCTAAATTAATAAAATTTTATCAATATTTATAAAAATACAACCTGATACATATCATATGTAAAATATATATCACCGTATCAAAAAATTCAAAATATACTTTCTCATACATATCGATAAAAACTCGTTCAATACCCCGTCTGGAAATTCCTATCAATCCGCTCATCGGCGCACTACATCGTATACGATGAAACTACCAGGCGCAGTATAAATGGTAAAAGACAACCATAAATTAATAATAAAAACCACATACCCATAGACAAATTGATATTGATACACTATATTGTATTATATTTCATAAGAAATATTTAATACTCCGCCTATAGACCATCTTACTCTTGCAAGAATAAAACCATATACCCATGCATATATATTCAGAAACGTACCACACATAACTAAAAGAAATTACAAAACCGAAATTCCGCAGTGTGAATACTGAAGAACATCATTCTCCTATATAGTAGCAAACAAAACCATCATAATCGATGGATATGATATGATATAATACGATTCCTAGTAGGCTACTACGGACATCATTAATAAAAAAACCCGGACCAACTTTCTTTCAAGCTCATTAGAAAATCCATGTCATTTACATAAGATATATCCATAGACGTAGCAAATGAAACTTGACGTCAAGTCTACCGAGGCTCTCCATTTAGTCCAACTTGCATTTAACGTCCGCCTCCAGTCTGATGGAGCATTGCATCAATTTCGTCTCCATCCTCCATCTCAAGCTATTTCCCAAAGAAAGTACCAAATAGCAGTAAGTACCACTGCCAACATATATTCTATGGACAAACTAGTGTAATCAAATACTTCAAAATCAATGATGACTCATATACATCATATTGATTAAGATGTTGCTCACGAGGCTCCACAGGTATAAACTTAGCAGGAATGAAATAGGTTTGAAAGAATTTCATACAAACAATCAAGATTAATTATAGTTGAGGCCTCTCTAATGAGTATGCCATCAATGCTTTATTCAAAAGTATCTAACATTAATAACCAATAAACCACACATTCAAGAAAATACCTCATCTGGCGTCTGCTCTCCGCGGAGCCTGCGCCCATCAAACAAGAAAGCAATTGAGTTTAACTCTACTGACTGTCGATCACAGTAAGCAGTCATGAGTTTGCGGAGTTGGGTGCTTCGTTTAATTCTGAAAAAACACTTCATTCCCATCCGCAACAATACACAAATACAGACATTAGCAAAGCAACACACCTCCAAAAAAAAAAAAAAAAAAAAAAAAAAAAAAAAAAAAAAAAAAAGAACTAACGCTGTGAAAACCTTTGCTCTGAGCTAGTTTTTTTTTTAAAAAAAAAAAAAAAAATTGGATTTTGACGAAAGCATGAAGACATACATCACAGTTTATCATCATAAAATCATTAAGTCAAATCACTTGCTCATGTAAAATTTAGCTAACCAACAATAATCTGAAAAACAAAAGTGCACTACTTATTTATGTTTCCATTTAAATATTCGCAAACTTTCTCCTCAGAGAGTTAAATTACTTGTCTATTTGATCTCATCACCACAACAAATTTTCATGTTTCCATTTAAATAGTCGCAAACCTTCTCCTCAGAAATTTAAATTACTTATCTATCTGATCTCATCACCGCAACAAATTATTGGCTCACCATCCCCACAACAGGTATTGTAACCAATCAATCAACTAATTCAAAAAATAATTTCATGAATAGCAGAATTGTTGTCCACATAGATTATTCACATACTAACAACTCATGTAGCAAAAAGTCGGAATTCGAATCCACTTCTACCAAACAGGGCTAAAGAAAACGCAAGTCACAACCGCATATCCCATTAATAAATAAACTACTAATCTTAAACAAGCATCACAAAATTTTAATAGTCCTGTCCCTTCGAATTTAATCACGTAAAAACCGAAACAGAACCATTATGTAAGAATACAGTAAAACCAAAATCATCAAACGACTAAATTCAGAATCGAAGAAAAGGATCATAAACCTTAATACATTATAAATGTACATATAATTTATCATACCTGGCCCTTGACTTTAAGGTTAATGTGTGCCGACTGATCCATGGGCTTCTTGTCTTCCTCCAGACCACCACCACCACCACCTCCAGTCGCTGACATTTTCACAGATTTCTAGGATTTCTCTCTCTTTGACTCTCTGGTTAGGGTTTGGGTTTTCTCTTCTCTTCTCTTCTGCCACTACAAATAAGCCATCATTCACCGCCAGAGGGAGTTTGAAGACGAACTCGCGTTTTCTGCACGCTATTTATCTAATAGCATCCACACTCGCGTCGTTACAAAATTCGCAAAATCCAGGGCCTCTTCGTTGAAAATATCTGGTTTTAAAATTACATCTGTGCCCTTGTTTATGGAGATGTCTGTTTGAGAGAGCGTGTTTGTAGCTACTCTTACGCGCAAGAGTGTGGGGAGAGATTATCGGAATTAAGCGCGTGAATAAACTGGATTTTATAAAAAAAGTTTGGATTCCGAAAAAGAGCAAGAATCATTTGATTTGAGGTTGGAGATTTGCGAATCGTGATTGACGGTTGAAATTGAATTTGACGGCTGGTGCGGTGATGCGTGGAAATGTGGATGAATTGATATTTGGTGGTGTGATTGGGGTATGCAGTCGTTTTCTACTTTTATTACTTTACGATGAGTACGATGCGTACTTTGTTGTTGAGGATTAATAGTTGACTCATTTGTTTTGGATTCTTCCTTATCACTCACTGCGGATACGGTCACCTCGAAATGGGCCTTCATGGACCGGGTTTAAATTATATAAGCCCACCTGGAATTTTCTTTTATCGAATAAATTAAAATACTAAATAATAATCATCTGATCTTATCTTTATCTTCATCATACATTTGATATTTTCATACAAATATCATTATACATTTGTATCTCACTTCAGTTGAATATCCGTTATAACTTGTGTTTGAAGTCATCAACGTTCGGAGTTTGATATTTTTATACAAATATTAATAGCGATTTTCTCAAACCACCCTTAAGTTTGTCTTAATTTCAATTTTTTTTTTTCCTTTAGTGACATACGAATATGGAATCTCATTCTTATTGTAATTTAGATATTATTTCATTTAATTTATTGTCGAGATTGTTTCATTATTGTAATATTTATCACATTTTTGTATAAATAGATTTATATTGACATACAATTCACAACAACTTAACATAATTCAATATAATTAGATTAAATTTTTGTCACATATCTCTCGAGCATACTTCAACCATTTTAGTTGTCTCTTTTACCTTTTCATAGATATTTCTCAAGTATACTTCGACTCTTTTTAATTGTCTCTCTTACTCTTCTAATTTTGACATGGTATAAAACATATCTCTTGAACATACTTCGGCTTTTTCTAATTACTTCTCTTCCCCAATCAATTCTCAATTCTAACACCCTCGTAAAATATCAAACAAAAAGTCCAAAAAAATAAAATAAAATAATAATAATAATAAAATAAAGCTATATGGTTTGTGATTAAAACTTAAAAGCCACGGCCTCTTCTCGGCTTGAAATTAAAGCAAACCTTACGGATGATTTGTGGAGTTTCACCATTTTATATGTAAATCAAAATTTTAATTTTTTTTTTAAATTTATTTTAAAATTAATCATACCCTTCAATTCATTATTATTTTTATGTTTTAGTTGATTATGATTATGTGTATCCTTGAGATATATGCTGGCGTGTATTTGATTAAGGAAATATTGTATTGCTGAGAATGTTATATTAATGGAAAGATATTATGAATGTTTGAGGAAATGTGTTTGGTTGGTTTTAATAAATTTGTGGTTATATTATATTAATATGTTTAGTTGGGAGGAATAAATTAGTGGGTATGTTATGTAATTTACTAAATTACCCTCATTTTTAAATATTAATATAATAATTTTTTATTTTTTTAATAATTCTTTTAACCCCCTACGTTTAAGAGATTGCTAAAACACCCCAGCTACATACCAGTTTAATTTTTAATCAAATCACCCCCACCCACTCCAAGCCATTGTCGGCTACTTGCCACTACCACAGGCGATTACGACAGTGGTCGGAATGGTGCACAATCAGTCGTGTGCCGATTTGATCATTTCCGGCTAGATCTACAATCGAAGTTCTAGCTGTTGATAGCTAGAGATCTAGTCGAAAATAGCCAAATCGGCGCACGGTCGACCAAATATGACCAATCATGCACTGTTTCAGCGGCCGGTTAGAAATATCATGAAGTGGAACTAAAATCAAGAAAATCAATTCCTAATTTATAATCCTAAATACGTTTATCCCTATGGATATATAAGAGAAATCATCACTATATAGTTATTACGATTCAATTTCTTTTAAAAGAAGTCCAAAAAGAGAGGTAATGAAACAGGTAGAACCTCAACTAGTCTCCCAGAGCCTTGGATTTAATGGCTAGGTAAGCCTCCAATGGCTATCCCTTATTAGTAGTTGTAGGGACCTCTTGAGTAATACACTTAAGAATCACAAGTGAACCGTCAAGCTACTTAGAGGTAGTTATACACTTTTTTTTTTGGGGGGGGGTATTTGTGGATGTCCGGGCTAACTTGTGCGCACCTTAACTAATCCCTGGGGCTCTAAAGTTAATGGTCAGGTAAGCTTCTAGTGACTACCCCTTATTAGTAGTTGTAGGGATTCGAACTCATGACCACTTGAGTAATATACTCAAGAATTCTAAGCGAACCGCCCAACTATCTAGAGGGAGTTAGTTATACACATTTCATTTGAACTAATTTTAAGATAAATTAGTTTTACGTACCTGATTAATGTTGTAATATAGCAGGAATGAGATTGCAAAGGGTATCGATTAGAATGTAGAAGAATAAATAATGATCACCAAATATATTAACATTAAATTTAAAAGTTTGTTAGGGAGGAGAGGAGTTCAATTTTTAGTATTTAGCGTTAATAAGTTGATTCCAAATTTGGCGGCCTCATAAATCGGAGAGCATTCACCTAATCTTGAATTGCACTGCCGGATATTTGAGTAGACGTCCGTATTTTCAGATGAAACCAACAAACGATGCTCAATCTCCTATATCGTCTCCTTTTGTCTCCTCAAATTCTCCTTTTTTGCCTTCGCTTTCACTGCCTATATCATACGCTAAGGTCACTAACTCAACTATATATATTTCTTTTCAGATTATAGTTATTTTTTATTTATTTATATTTTTAATTGCTACATTGCAAGCTAGCTTGTCTGCTTGTTCAGAGGAAGGGGCGTTCTTCAAGTTTTCCAGTTATAATAAGTTGGGATTTCTTTGGAGAGTAGGAGGCATTTAGAGGTTCTGTTGAGCAATTTTTGAGAATGGACTCTTTTCCTCATCTTCATCCTCTGACAAGTTTGCAAATTGGGTAATTCTCAATTCTTATGATTAGCTGGGAATTTTAATTAATGCATTTTCATCTTTTATTTGATGCATGCTGATACTATGACATGAATCATTATCTCTTAGAATCAATTATTAGGAAATAGTGGCTGTGATGATCACATTAATCTTCTGCTGTAGGTATGTGAAATCTCACCTGTCTAAGGCATTCCTGTATTTTGCACCTGTTAGTCATAAGTTTCTTATCCTGGTGGACAATCAGTCATGGCGGAAGAACAAACAGTCAAGATCAGCCTTCATAAGGGAGTTAATGATCACCAAGGTCAAATATTTGCACATTTTCTTTGTGATTCGTGAATTTACACCATGCAAATTTTGAGTCATTTCACTTTCTGCTTGTCTACAGTACAGATTGTCACCTTTTATAAACCATAGAACTCTGCATAAGAGTCCAAATTTAGGTTACAGATCTCCCAGCCATGAAAGTAAAAATTTGTACAAGTGGTTTCCCATCATGAACATGGCCCGTTTGAGAGAAAAAGCTCCTTTCTCTGCGATGAATTTGTATGAAGCTTTACACGGCCTTATTGTGTTCGAAGTTGCATGGAGTGATGTACGCGGTATCAACTATGTAAACAAACTCCAGGTACTTGAGCATTATTGTAGCACTGCCATCTCCTTGATAGCTTGTATATGGATCACATACACATAACACATCCGTCTCTGCATTATGAATTTTGGAACAATGTCAGTGGTACCCAATTAATAAAGCCTGCATAAAACATCTATTACAAACTTGGAAATCTTTAATTTATACTATATGAGTTGGTTGACATTTGAATTGCCTACCATATATATCTTAATTGCTTATCTGCGTTAAGAAAATATCAGTTTAGTAGGTGGTACCTTGACTTAATGGTTTATTTATGACAACAGGATGATACATCCTTTGCCTTAGAAGTAAAAGCTTTGAGGAAATGGGAATTCAATGGCATCGACCAAGCATTGGCCTGCATAACATCATGGTTCACAGGCACTGAATCCGAAACACAAACACTGCAGAACAATCTGGTCCTTCTTCATAACAAAGTTCCTTCCCTTTGTTCGCACGAAATTACTGTTGCTGCAAAAGCATTGTTGTTTAATGATGCATCTCAAGCTGAGCTATTTTCAGAAGATGTATTCTTTGATGTTAGAGAATGTCCAATTGACACAAATGATATACTTAGTAGGGACTGTCAGGTGGCTGGAACACATGGGAATAGAGAACAAAACGTGGAAATGAATAGTAGCATTGAGTCTATGGAATATAAGGACACCTTTCTACTGTTCACTTTCAATGATACTGATCTTCCATTTAAATTACGGCAGATAATCACTCCAGATTTAAAACTTCTTGCTTTGCTTGAGGCAGGCCTACCTTCTTGGGTCATCTTTCTTCAATCCTATCCACTATTCTGTAAAGTATATAGTCCCTGGATGCCGCCTTTGTTCAGAACCTTTTATATACTAATCTCCCTTATAACTGTTGTTATCGGGTTTTATGATCTCTATAAGAATATACCTCTCCTCAAGGCAACCGCATCCCACCTCTGTGGGCCACTTTTTAAATGGATTGAAGAATGGGATGGGATTTCAAGAATTAGATATCTAGGAACAATGTTGTTCCTTCATAACCTTGAGAAGGCTATAAAGTGGTTTCTAACAATGATGCGCATGGTAACATTGTCCGTTTCGCTGCTCATGAAACCTTTGACATACCCACTTGGGGAAATAATTGAATTTGTAAAACCAATGTGGATCATTTTTGCTGAAATGGGAGAACAATTCTACATCACCACTTGGGTTTGGATTGGCCCCTTCTTCAGCATGATCAGTGATTTTGTTGAGGTTTTGTTCTCACCATTCGAGCTTCTCTATTCATGTCTAGCAAGTTTAGGTATAATTAATTTCACTCTGAACTTTATTTTAAGATCAAAGTAAAACTATTTACAGATACGTTTTCATAGAGGGGTAACAAAATAGATATTTAGGGATTACTTTATTTTCAGCTTGTATAGAACATGTAATTTCTTGTTACTCCATTGGAAGCTAATGTTGGCTCTTTTCTGCCCAGTAACAATGATATGCCCACTGTTTCATTCGATGTGGATATTATTTCTCTTTCCAGCACGAGGCTGTCTTGTGTTGGCAAATCATTTGGTTTCTCTCTTCTGTAGCATCTATACAGTTTTTGTCATTGCCTTCAAGAACATTGCTAGCAGCATGAATGATGTTACTCTTCTTAGTAAAGTTTAGTCAAATTCATCCCAAATCTCACTTTGGGGTTCTCTCTGGAATGATCTCTTCTCCCAGGTTAGTGTCTCATTTCTACTTGGAATGAAGTTTTTTTTTTGTCAAACTAATTTCTCTTTATCATCTACTGATTACTGGATTTTATCTTGTTTATAGGTCTTCAGGTCTCTTCGGAACATTTTTAATGGTCTTGTTGCATTCTGGACATCCTGCACCCAATATAGACATAGGTATGTACAGATAATTGTTGTTTTTAAATCCTTTCTATGCATCAAGAATAGATATTAATATGGTGAGCATTTCCATTTTTCATGGTTTCTTTTGTTTTTGAGAACGAAGTTTTTGAATGATACCATTGTAGCTGATGTTGGAAATTGAAATCTTTCATCAGCAGCACTTGTAGTACTGCTCTACTTTTAATTTTTAGCTTCATTGATTTAGGTCAAAAATCATTTAGTTCTGGTCATTTGTGCTATTGTGCATTTTTTCTGCAGTCTAATTAGCATAAATTTAGATAGTAAACTCAATCACTTGAGAAATCACATTCTGCTTTAGAGACCGAAAAAATGCCCATATTAATTTTTCACCATTTGCAGCATCTGTGACCACCTTGGAACAATATTTTGGTGGTTCTGTTACCTTCTCCGATTAACCCCTCGTACTTGTACTTGTTGTCGCGAGTGCAACCACCTTTTAACAATATATTGGCGGTTTTGTTACCTTCTCCGATTAACCCCTCATACTTGTCCTTCTTGTTGCAAAGTGCCTCACATGGACATTCATCTCAAGGTAATAATATTTCTTAATTTGTATTTTTATGAATGTTTCGGTCATTTTCTTGAATACACACTTAAAATTAAGATGAAAAATTGAAAATCATCAATGTTCTTGAAAGTGATAAGAATCAATTTGAAAAAAAAAAATATTGTTTTGATGACAGATCCTGTATTTTAACGCATATTCTACATGCAGGCTGCTGTTCAAGAATGTGAGTACTGCAAAAGAAAGTAGCATAGGCAGGCAATGCCACTTTAATTAGGAATTCAACACAACGGGGTCTCTTGTATTCTGTTGATGTTTTCCAGATTTTGGTTGATTTTTCCTCTCAAAGTTACACGAAGGAATTCATTTAGCTAGGTCTAGAAAAAACTTCTGTTACTGATAAATGTAAAAAGTAACATGAATCAGCTGCACCTCCCTGTTCTGTATAGTATACTGAGGAATGCAATCCTAGTTTTTCTGCAGAAACCTGGAGACCATGACTATTGTTCTGTTGACTGTTGGTCCTTTAAGGAATGCCATATTATTTAAAATGATCCATTATTATTCTTTAGATTAAATACTAGCAATATTATTCTTTGTACGGATTTCTTCTTTGTATCAATTCATAATTTTGGGTGTAAAATATAATCGAGAATCTTTTTTGGAGTGAATGTATGATACAATCAACCAATTGTGAACAAACACATATTACACGCATTGACAAAGTACCATAATAAATTGATACTAGTATATAAGAGCTGCAGTGAGTTAGGGGGAGGAAATCCTCCGTCTCAGAAAATATATATTTGGGGAAGCATACGGAATGGAGGAGATTGGGCATCGAATTGGTGTGAAATATAGAGCCTTTTGACCATTTATCTGGAATTTCTTAATTTATAAAATATAATACCACCTTCACAACCTAATCTCACTATCTTTTTTTATAATCTCAATATAGCAGTTGAGTTAATAATTGTCACGTCAGCTTTCAGTATATTCAAGACACTAAATGATTTTGATTAAATATGAAAGATAGTTTCTTAGGGATGAATAGCCATTCTCTTACAATGAATGATTATTTTTTATGAAGGAATAATTATGCCTTATAAATAGAATAATCATTCCTTATAAATGAACGGTCGTTTGTCTCTAAGAAATAGCCATTTATATTTAGTTAAAGTCGTCAGTTGACGTGATAGTACCAACTGTGCTACAACATTAGGATTGTAAGATTATGTTATAAACATATTATTTTTTATTTATAAAATACAAAAAAACAAACTAGTTGGTATGGACCATTGAAGCAATGATGGGCTGACGAGCGCACACCCTTTTGATCCTAAGAGTCGTGTGATTTCATTAAAAGCCCAATGGCTGTGATGTCAAGCCCATCATGCCTGCAGACCCTATAATTTCCCTACACGTTAAGTTAAACCGTTAACCTCCTTTTTCCGAGCTCCCATAACAAACTTTAAATCTACAATACAAATCTTTAATGCAAAATTCAACTATTATGTTATAACAATACAGCAGAGAGGTGATAGATATGATTAGTTATGGGGATAACATGGAGAAATCAATAGATAGCGTGTGGAGAAAACAAAGCTAGTTATCACTCACACCCTTTTCAATTTGCCTTTTTATGGGTTCATGGGAAGCTGCTTGCCTTCAAATTTCGTGCTAAACTCTCTATAAATTCACCGAAATTGTTTCAGTAACGAAATGCAATGCTCGGTAAGGTTCAAAAATGGGTGTAACTAGAATGGATTTCTTAGTAGTAGTAGGTTTGCTTTCATTTTTTGTTCTTCTTGGTGGGGTATTTGCACAGAGCAATTACAGTGATAGTTATTATAGTGATTCTGATTCTAGTTTCGATCAAAACTATTACATTACATGGGGAAACGATCATGTTCGATCCCTAAATGAAGGAAGAGAAATTCAGCTCTCTATGGATAGATCTTCTGGTTAAGCTCTTTATTTTTCAATACATCATCTTCGTGTCCGGATTAATTTACATTTTGGCAATGCTGAATTTTCTATTCATTAAGTTTATTATTTTCTTAAAGTGCCATTATTTCCAAATGTTTACATTTTTCTTCATCATAGATTCGACATCTACTAATTTAATGATAGAAGGGATCATCCACTATATATAAAATGATATAAATCTATTTTTTATTTTTTTTTTCATTTAACAATTTTTGAACTCAGTTTATATATTGTTGTGTTAACTTTACAGAACTATATTATTCTCAGTTCTCAACCCTCCCCACATCAGTAATAAGTAGACAGAATTTAGGAGCTAAAATGAAACCCACCAGTTAAATTTTCGTGGCCATGGAGCTTAATTTTATATTATATGTCGACTTAATCAAGTAGCTAGTTTTGTGCCAATGAAATTCTACCATTTCGAGAAATCAACCGATCGAGTTTTCCCTGTAAGTGATTAAACTGCAAAATCCAAAAATCCTGGTGTTGCGAATCACAATACATTGCAACAAGTAAAATCATTATAAATATAGAGTTGAGTTCGGTCTAAAGTTTCTTTAAAACCGTTGCATGCAGGTTCTGGTTTTGGATCGAAGCTAAACTATGGTTCAGGATTCTTTCATTCGAGGCTGAAGATACCGGGCAAAGATTCTGCAGGAGTTATAACAGCTTTCTATGTATGTATATTCTTCATCAGTTTACGTTTGAAATTCTTTTCTGCCTCTAACCATTTGTTGATTCAGCCTTAAATTTGTCTCTCTCTTATAGCATTATAAATTGATTGAATGTACGTGGTAATTAAATTTGGCAGCTAAGTTCACAAGATAATTATGGGCACGATGAACTTGACTTGGAATTCCTGGGCAACACAGAGGGGAAACCAATTACCTTACAAACAAACGTGTTTGTTGATGGTGTAGGAGGTAGAGAACAAAGAATTTACCTCTGGTTTGACCCAACATCTAATTTTCATACTTATAAAATTCTTTGGAACCCATTTCAGATTGTGTAAGCTCTCTTCAGCCCTGATCCATCAATCAATGTATTAATCTCTATGTTTGTTTTTATTTGACTAAATTGTATATGATCAGATTTTATGTGGAGGACATTCCCATTAGAGTGTTGAAGAATAATAGAAATGTTGGAATAGGGTACCCATCACATCCAATGCAAATGCAAGCAAGCTTGTGGAATGGAGATTGGGCAACAGACGGAGGCAGAACGAAGATTAACTGGGCATTCGCACCATTCAAAGCTAACTTCCAAGAATTTGACATTAGTGGTTGCCCATCTCAAACCTCAAACATTGATCCAGAATGTTATTCTTCCAATTATTGGTGGAATACAAATGAATATTGGAATCTAAACTCTACCCAACAAAGGCAGTATGAGAAAGTGAGAAAGAATTATATGTATTATGATTATTGTACTGATAGAGATAGATATCCTACACCTCCCCCAGAGTGCTTTTATGTGTAATAATGCTCACTATATTCTTCAGCTTATGTCCTCAAATTAGCATAACAAAAAGTATCAATTAAAATATCATCAAAATTTAAAAAGCTTTGTTTCGGTAATCCTCCTTAATATAAGTTAATTTAAAATCATATTGTGGGCATTTATTGTAAAATAATTTAAAATATAAAGTTGTTTTTGTTGGTAATATTTGAAAAAAACATGAATTCTTAAATTTAATTCGTCAATGTAAGCTATAAAGTTGCCACTCACACCCTTTCACTTTGCATTTTTATGGGTTCATGGGAAGCTGCTTGCCTCCAAAATTTCGTACTATGCTCTGTATAATTATTTCATTAACACAATATTGCAATGCTTGCTTATTATAGTTCAAATGGATATAACACGAATGGATTTCTCGGTGGTAGTAGTAGGTTTCGTTTCATTTTTTTTTTTTCTGCTCGGTGGAGTGTTTGCACAGTTTGGTTGCAGTGGTGGTGATGATGATAGTTATACTGATACTGATATTAGCTTCGATCAACGATTACGTTCAATGGGGAAACGATCATGTTTGGCCTATAAATCAAGGAAAAGAAATTCAACTCTCTCTGGATCTCGCTTCTGGTTATTCTCTCTTTCTTTTAATACATTATCTTCATATTCATGACATGTTAATATGCATTTTGGCATGCTTAATTTTCTGGTTATTCTTTTTTTTCCTTTTAATACATTACCTTGCGAGTAAAATCAGTATAAATGTTGAGTCGAGTCGAGTCTAAAGTTTCTTTAGAACCCAGGTTGTCGGTTTGGATCGAAGCAATACTATAGTTCTGGATTCTTTCATACGAGGCTGAAGATACCAGGCAGAGATTCGGCAGGAGTTGTTACAGCTTTCTATGTATGTATAATATATAGTATATTAGCCATTCTGCTGACTCTTCATCTGTTTCATTTGAAATTATTTTCTGTCTCTAACCAGCCCTAAGTTTGTCCATTCCTCTTCTATCATTTTTCATTTAATATTGTTGATAAATTGTAAGCTGCATGCATATAACAAAGGTATATATAAATTGATTGAATGTGGTAATTCAATGGCAGCTAATGTCAGAAAATAATGGGGGGAATGATGAACTTGACTTCGAATTCCTGGGCAACAGAGAGGGCAAACCGGTTAGCTTACAAACAAACGTTTTTATAGATGGTGTAGCGGGTAGAGAACAAAAAATTCACCTCTGGTTTGACCCAACAGCTCATTTTCACACTTACAAAATTCTTTGGAACCCAGATCAGATTGTGTAAGCTCTCTTCAGTCTTCAGCCCTCTCCATCTATCAATGTATTTCTATACGTATATATTTGTTTAAATGGTTTATGAATATGATCAGATTTTATGTGGAGGACATTCCTGTTAGAGTGTTCAGGAACAGAAGAAATGTTGGAATAGGCTACCCATCACATCCAATGCAAATACAAGCAAGCTTGTGGGATGGATCAGATTGGGCAACAGATGGAGGCAGAACAAAGATTGACTGGGCATACGCACCCACGAATGCTATTCTTCCAATTATTGGTGGAATGTGAGAAGGCATTATATGCATTATGATTATTGTTCTGATAGGAGTAGATATCCT
Source organism: Pistacia vera (assembly GCF_008641045.1). Taxonomy (NCBI): domain Eukaryota; kingdom Viridiplantae; phylum Streptophyta; class Magnoliopsida; order Sapindales; family Anacardiaceae; genus Pistacia; species Pistacia vera. The sequence continues at coordinate 654,531 of NW_022196268.1, forward strand.
ACACCTCCCCGAGGGTGCCTTTATATGTAACAATGCCCACTACATTCTTCATCTTATGTCCCCAAATTAGCATTAAAAGGAAAATAAATGTAGTAGCAAATTATATATAAAAAATATGAGTTAATTTAAAATCATTTTGTGGGCATATATGTAATATTGGTAATGTAATGTAAAATTATTAGAAATATGAAGGTTGTTTTAATTTATTTGATTGGAAGGGAGACAAAAGAAATGGGCTGACTCTATCGACAGGGAGTCAGAAAGGCCGATTGAATGGTATAAAAAACCAAGCCCAGTAGTTTGAGTTGTGCAAGCAGACGAGTCTACAACAAGGTGCCCTCCTCGTGGTCATGGCGGATTCTGATTGCCCCATCACATGAAAAAGAATACACTCTTCCTTTACCCAAATTAAATGGCGCAAACTTTAAAATTGAATCTATTGCTAAATCTCCTACTTCTACTTCTATTTCAACTATCTTATGCTACACTCGTTTTTGGATCGGTTTTTGTTCAAGAAGAAGAATTTTCTGAAGAGTTGTTGTTAAAGCCATTGCCCGATCGGAAAGTTTTGTCCCATTTTCACTTTGAAAGCAGAGCTCCTCCTTCTAACACTCATGGCCGCCACCATCACCTATTTCCCAAAGCCATTTCTCAGTTGGTACGCTATTTTTCTTTTTAATTGGGTATTTAAGAAAAGATAAAATTTTATAATTGTATGGTTTAGGGCTAATTGAAAAAACCCCACTTCAGTTTAGTTAGATTGAGTGATGGGATTTGGGTTAGGATCCTGTAGATTGCTGTGAGTGTAGGCTCGTTAATTGTAAAAGTTAAATGGACATTAGTGGTTTTTTTTTTCCCCTTTCTTTTAAACTACTGTGCTCCTCTACAGCTACAAGTTTATTCATTTGTGATTTGAATCCGCCATCTGCTTGGATATTTTCCAATTTTGATCTTAAATTCAGGATTATGTTTAGTCAGCTCTAGGGTTTGGTGGAGTGTTTCTACAATTTTCCCTTTCATGCATACAACCTTTTAAGGTCAATTGCTTCAAATAACTGAAATTTTTTAAGAACCTGTATCAGGCTTTATATCCATCAATTTTTAGTGGGATGAAAAGAGGATCTTGTTCATGAAAATTTGTTGCTTTTATAGGTTACAAAACTTCGAATTAAAGAAATGGAATTATCTTTCACTCAAGGACGCTGGAGATATGAACAGTGGGGTGGTTTTGACCCCATATCAAGCAACAATGCAAAGCCCCCAGGAGTTGAGTTATGGGCTGTTTTTGATGTTCCTCAATCTCTGGTTGATGCTTATTGGAAGAATTTAACCCACACACTTTCTGGTCTTTTCTGTGCTTCAGTTAACTTCCTTGAGTCTTCTTCTGCTTATTCTGCTCCTGAGTGGGCCTTTCGGCCAGCTTCTGGCAATCTGAGGTATGGTGCATTGCCTCGTGAGGCTGTTTGCACTGAGAACCTTACTCCTTGGTTGAAGCTGCTTCCTTGTCGGGACAAGTCCGGTCTTTCTGCATTAATGGACAGACCGTCTGTTTACAGAGGCTTTTATCATTCTCAGAGGTTGCACTTGATCTCAACTGAATCTGATTCTGATGGGGTGGACTCGGGCATTGTACTAGAACAAACACTTACAGTAGTTCTTCAGCCTAGTGGTTGGAAAAAGGGTAAGAGTTATGCTGGTAAGACTAATATGCAATCAAACTGGTCTATTAGTTCAATTTTTGGGAGGAAAGTCGGTGGAAAATGTATTCTTGCCAAGTCTAGTAATGTATACCTTCAACTTGATAAGGGTCTAGTTTGTGAATTGAAGGATCTGCAAAAGGAAAATGCTGAATATGGGGCCAACAATTTGGCATCTGAACATAGCTTCGAACTATCTGTTAATCCAGACAAGGTGTATGAAGAAATGGATAACTTGCATGGCAAGAGCACATCTGTTATGTATGAATATTCAGTTGACAAGTACATTGATTCTCAACCATTTGATCTGGGTCTTACATGGAAGATTCCTGTAGTTTGGTTGAATCAACAAGCACCACTGCATGCTAGTAGGTTTTTAATGGGCAGTGGGAATGAAAGGGGTGCTATTGCTATCTCCTTGAGATCCACGGATTTAAGTGAGGGCTCAGGGAGCACTAATGCTATTAATGAGGGATGTGAGTTGCAAGTTGATATTTTCCAAGTTGTGCCTTGGTATATTAAGGTGTACTTTCATACTCTCCAAGTGTATGTTAATCAACAACGTAGGGCTGTGGCAGATGTTGTGAAAAAGATACATGTTTCACCTTCCAAAGATAAGTTATCACCTGGGGTAATGGAGATGATTCTGAAGCTGCCCTGTGGTGTACAATCAGCTGCTTTAACTATAGAGTTTGATAAGGTATGCTTTACGATTTGTTTATTTGGTGAGGAATTGTAAATCACATTTACATAGTTCTGCAGCTAAAAAACCTACTTTTTTAAGATTACGTGTAAAACTGCTAATTTGTACATAAATATACTGTGTCAATAGAATAATTGACAATGAGAAATTAAATCATCACATTGATAGGTCCTGCACTCCTATATCTTGCTTTTCTTCATAACTTTGTCAAAAAGCCTCTTGCTCCTCTAATTGGTGACGCCAACTTTCCTTGAGTAGTTCTAAAAGAGTGCTAAAGATCCTATTGTTATGATCCTGACCAAAGGCATCTTTTGGTTTAGGACAATAACCATCGTATTCCATATATTCAATCTCTTCACAAAATAGGAGCTATAATGTTATTTTTTGTAATCGGCAGTCACTAGGCTGAGATTATATGGATTCAATTTGTTTCTAAGTACTTGGTTTTCTTATCTTATACTTTAAAAAAATCTCAACAGGGTTTCTTGCACATTGATGAATATCCTCCTGATGCCAATCAAGGGTTTGACATTCCTTCAGCAGTTGTAAGCTTTCCCAACTCCGATGCAAGCATGCATTTTTCTCAGGACGATTCTTTGAAAAAGTCACCTTTGTTGTCTAAATTTCAGGTGTGATATTTTTATGTAAGCTTCTAATATCTCCATTTTGGATCTTTTGTATAGTTTGAACTTAATTGTCTCAATGTGCAATGCAGGAAAGGAGTCGTGTCCTTTCTTACACAGAAGTGTTACTTGTACCTTTGACAACTCCTGATTTCAGCATGCCTTACAATGTCCTCACAATCACATGCACAGTATTTGCATTGTATTTTGGATCTCTGCTCAACATTCTTCGGAAGCGTGCTGGTGAGGAGGAAAGATTACTTAAAGGTAGAGATTACTCTTATAAAAAAAAAGAAAAGAAAAATAAAGTATCTAATCTCTTAAAGTTCTAGTATCCTCTGTGAGAAAGCATTAAACCAACTCCGGATGTTTCTTTCTAAATTTTTCTGCTTGCAGCTAGCAAGAAAACTGGTCGGCTTTCTCAGCTGCTATCCAAATTGATTGCGAAGCTTAGGCGTAGACCACAGGAGCCACTTCCATCATCTCCAGCTCCATCATCCTTTGTTAGTCATAAAGTAATATTCAAAATCTTAGTAGTAGCTTGCATTGCTGTTGCTTGGCAATACTATTTCTGATGATTTAATTAGTTAGTCGATTAGGTATTTCAATGTACCATATGTGCAAAAGAAAACAATACTGAACTTAAGAGATCAGGAAAATGATATTCTTCTACCACGAAAAAGTGTCTCCAGATTGTACCCCAATTTTGTATTATTTTCTTAGTCATTTACACCTTGTTTTCCATTGTTTTAATTGTTTACGTTTTGAACTAGTTTGTGATTAGTCATCAGTTTGCTTTGTTTATGTTTTTCCAGCTTCAGAGGGTTCGCAGACACTTCTGTTAACTCATTCTGGAAACTAGTACATGCAGTTTCTGTTTAGCTGCCACGATTTTCGGGTTTTGGCAATGCACTGAAGGATCATTTGAGTGTGAGTGACTAATCACAAACTACAGATTAACATGATAGGAAAAGAAAAAAAAATTGATAAAGAAGCTAATAACCGCATACCAATTCTCAGCAAATCACTCACATTACATTTCGGGCTCTATAAAAGACATATTATCATCCATTACATCACAAGATTTTACAAATTTTAAGGTCAATGGGCAAACAGGAGTCTCATCGTATTCTTTTGCAAGGAGTGGCAACGATCACCTCGTGTTCCCTAGGTCGTTTCACATTCTCACTCAAGTAACTGCATTTTAGTTGTGTACTTGAAATGGTGCTAGAGCAGTTAGCTCCTTTTCCCGGAAAATCTGAAAATAGCATACAAAATGTATTGATTTCAATGAAATAAAAGAGAGACCAAACCGACAGGCGTATGAAACTATGCTTCTATTTTTAAAATAGAAATCACACAGTAGACATTTACGTGATGTACCTGAACTTGATTCATTTATTTTTAACTTCTTCAGCAAACCAACATCTTCCAGCAATTGCTTTCTCTTGAAGCCAATTCCATTGCTTATGGGTATGGACGCATTATGATTCTGATCACCTCCTAAAATTACAAATTCACACCTAAAATCAGCTATTCCTCACATAATAGTTGTGACAACAAAAACATATATCTTCCCCTCTATGTTCAGCTTGTTCATGAGACAATTCTACAACATGAAATATTATTTTGATTTTAGTTAAAAAAAATAAAAAAATCGTTACCTGAGCTGCCGTCTCTCAGCTTCTTATTCTTGAGCGAGTTGATTTCTTCAGACGGTGGCTTATGACTACTGCTAATTTCCTTATCTACAGCATCTTGAGAGTCATGTGATCCTGAAGAGTAGCAAACAGAGTTGAATTTCCTTTAATTTTCCGACCCTTTCGCAGACACAAAAACTAAACCCTAATAAAAAAAAATCAAACAACTTACTTTTACTTCCTAATTTACAGAGCTTGCCATCCACAATAAGTGCGTCCTGATCATCTTTTCCCGTAGACAATCCCTTAGCAGAGAAAAACTTGAGCAGCGATCTCCAAGTAACAGAAGTGGATACAAGATCGACCCCTCTGCTGATAAAGTGACCATTGAGCTTCACCGTTGATGGGTGAAGACCAAAAGCTCTGGCTATGGACCCAACGTCCAGTCTCTGCTCGTCCCATGCCACCAACTGGACTAGCTTCGATAGTGACGGGCTGAACAGCTTTACTGTTCTGGGTTTGCTCATTGAAAGATTCTTATAATTTTCTCTCTGAGTCTCTCTTCTTTAGAATCTGTCATGGCTGTTTATTGTTCTTTCTGTTCATTGTTCTAACGGTTTCCGGAACCCTCTCAACTCTAGTGTATTATCATTATTTATTATTTTAATATCCGCGCCGTGATGACTGACGAGAAGCGACGTTCCTGACTTTGTTTGATGACCGCCCTTGTTTTCACTATTATTAAAAGTATAAAAATCTGACAAAAATTTATGTCAAATTTGATGTGTCATAAAAATAATATAACAGTTAATATAAAAATTCAAATTCATCGTATTTACCCGTTTATACATTAATCTTTATAAAACTTGTTTATATATATCCTATTCATTTATCTTATATTAAAAAATACATTTAATATAATATTTTCAAAATTAAATTTTACTTTATTCAATTCTCAAAATATTAATAATTATATTTCCCGTAAAGGTAACTCAATTTTACATTTTTTTTTAAAATACAATTCTAAAAAACATTAGCATTCATGTTAACTGGTTCCATTTGGAACATATGCGATCAAAATAATTCTTATTTGGGTAATACTATACTTACAATCTAATTTCATTAACTTTTTCTCACGATCTTATTATGACAATTCGTAATTAATCAATTTATAATGGGTCTTATCTGTTCAACAATAGGCTTCACCTACGCAATTGAGAGTTGCCACATAAAGACTATTCTTACAATATTAAGGACCAGGTAAATCATAAGACCATAATATTATTGTGATAGATGACCTTAAGGTTTGAACCTAAAAATTTAAGGAAAAGAGCAAACTTTTTTTATCGTCAATCTAACCTCTTAGGTTTTACTCAATCTAATTTCAATTCCGTTGAATTCAAATTCATAAAATAAAGTGACTACTTTCTTAGTTTCTCTACTACAGTTAACCAAATTATTTTAATATGTTAATTTTTGTATTTTAAATAAAAATAGAGTAATACCATACTAACAAATACTTCTCATTAACTCTCTCTCATAAACGCGATATGTCAATTTATAATTGGTTAACTCATATGGGTTTTGTCAGTCTAAAAATAAATTTCATCATATTACGTTTGTGAGAGAGTGTTAGTGAGAAGTGTTTGTCATACTATCTTTATTCTTAAAAATATAACAAATAATTGATATATTACAATGAAATACCTCGTTGTCGTTGGATTGCGTTAAATATGTCCTCAATTCAAAAATGTGATTTAAAATAAATATCCCAAAACCAAAACCCTTGGATGAAAATTAGAAAGTTCACGAGTGCTGCACATCGAAAGGGCTCCACAACGAAGACAAACCGTCACAAGAAAAGCGCGCTGGGACTGAAGTTCTTTACTTGTGAACAAGGCAGCCCCAAAGTATAAATACAAAGGAGAATAGGGAGTGGTTCTGGGGCTTTCAGCTTTCTTTCTTTACAACTTAGAATCAGTAAAGAATAAATCTTCAATGGCTTTGCATTATAAATTTTACTTTCGCTGTAAGGTTTCTGTCGATCCCCTGAGCTTGGAAGACTCTCCACGCCATTTCAATCTACTTTTTGTTACCAATCGAAGTCATTCCACATCTCATTTCCAATGCCGTCCGAACAAGGTACGAGTCTTTCTGTAAAAGTTGTTTTTCCCTGCCGCTAGTAAGAAGTTTCGTCAAAATGATCGAGCCAACTGTTTTATTCAGAGGCAGTTGATAACAAATATTTTTGGTTTAATTTGGCGTGAATTTGCAATAACAATTTTAGACTTGTTTGATTGGCTATTCGAGAATCATTTTCGATTTTTGCCACTGTTTTAATCTCATTGTGATTTAGGGAGACAAATGTGTGATATTTCATTAACTATCGTTATTATACTTTCACGTAGAAACGCCTGTTCTGGAAGTAAACCAGAAGCTTCTCCGGCAGCTTGAAGAGTTTGGATTCTCACTGGCCCGATCAGCACGAGCCCTTCACTATTCTGGTGAGTCTTCACAATGTAGATATAATATGAGAGTAATATGTTAATATGAAGCCGAACGGGCTTCAAAGCTCATGAGCCTAAATAAGATTTGAGTTTCTATGAGTATGACAGATCTTATATGAGTATGTTATAAGCGTTTTACTTTAAGAGGTGTAACTTTCACATGCCTTTTGGGCTTAGATTACTTTCTATTTAATTTGAAAGATAGAATTTCTTTATTTTCCTTTTATCAGGAAATTCTAGTCTTGAGGATGCTATAAATTGGATCATTAATCACGAGAATGATGCAGACATTGATGAAATGCCCTTGGTATGTTTTTTTTGTCATCTTGACAATCTCGTTCCTTCCTTACACTGCACTGTCCTTTTCGTAGATAAGGTCTAATTCTGTGGTACTTCATATGTGATATTCTAGGATGGAAGAGCTAGCTCCCAACTAGGTTAATTTAGATTATAGTAACAAACTAACAAAGTAAAAGATTACTGAAAAAGCTATAAATACATCTTGTAAAAGACTGATAAGGCATCTTAACCACAATTAAGAACCATGGGCGGCTGCAAAGCTCTTCTCAGCAAATAGAGGAATCATCAAAAGATTCAAAACGCTCCTGACTAACTTCAGAAAAACAGAGCAGCTTCTTACTAACTTGTCTGCTAATAGTTTTCCTTTTTCTTAGCTCCCACTTTGTTTGTATCATGCTGCTTGTCTGTTTTGGTTCATGGTTCCAAATTTGAAGGTTTGCTTTTTTGTAAGGCTTAATAGAGGATCTTGTCTTCTGTCAAAGGAAATGCATAAAAAGTTTGAGAAAGGTTATTAGGTTCAAAAATTAATATCAACTAATAGATCATAAGACTTTTAGAATATGTAATCTTTCTTGTACTGTTTCAGGATGCTACTTGTCTCATATGTTCAATTCAATTCAGGTAGCAGTCAACATCGAAATTGAGTCTCTTGAACCTGACCTTACAACAGAAGAAATCAAAATGAAAGCACAGGAATTAAGGTTTTTTTTCTTCTTCTTTGAATAAATGCCTTTGCAGCTTTTTATTCTCACAGTATGTCTAATTCCACACTTACTCTCTGGTTTTCTACCCTCAAATATTTTTCTCGATATTTTGAGACATATACTACTTCCCGTTCTTTCTTTTTTCATTGTCAATAATGTTGCTTGTTCTTAGGGATCGAGCTCGCCAGAAGAAAGAAGACGAAGAAAAGAAATTGGACAGAGAAAAGGAGAAGGTAGTTTGCAGATGTTTATACCATTTGTTACATGATAAATCCTTTATCTGATATTCCTGAAGCTGTAATGCTCCCCTGTTTCTCTCTCTCTCTCTCTCACAAGTATGCATGAACAAGAATTGAGTAAGATAAGATGACTAACTTCTTGGCAGTGTTCAAATTCAATATTTCTCTTGCCTTTTCCATTTCGGAAGAATCCAGTGTTAAAGGAGTTAGGACCTATGTTATTTGTAGAGATATTTTCTTTTCTAAGATTGTTTTACTTTTAGGATTTCTGTGATGGCTAATGCTACCCTCATCTATAATCTTATTACAGTATGTTATAATTTGTTAAATTTAGTTGGATGTGTTTTCAATAACTGCTCATCACCATGCTTGTAAATATCAATTTGGTATTTTGTAGTCTGTTTTGCAGTTCAGCTTAGAATGTTTGACCTGTTCTGAAAATTCCGTCATTTATTTTGCTAATTTGAGCTTCCTAGCATCAAGGGTTTTTAGTTTGCTTACTACCTACTATATATTTCACAGGAAAGGATTCGAGCAGGTAAAGAGTTATTTGAAGCAAAGCGAATTGCAGAGGACAATGAAAGAAAACGGTATGTCTTGTTCTAATAATTTCTGCTTGCATACAGTTTTATGCCTTCCTATCTAGCATGTATTATTATTTTTCTTTTGACTTCTGGAGGTAAAATTTTATCAGCTTCATAGCCCTAAAGAAAGCAGAGAAAGAGGAAGAGAAAAGAGCTAGGGAGAAAGTTCTTCAAAAACTAGAAGCGGACAAGGTGTTTGTCGAATTCTTACCACTTTTTATGTATACTTTTCATGACTGCGTGAAAATTAGATTTCACTCTTAGTAGATAAAAATTTAAAATTTTATCTGTTTCAGATTTTTAAAAGACCTTTGCTATTGGATCTATCAGTCCATTTTTATGCTGAGAATGTTTATTTCTGTTTGAAAATATTTTAGAGTAATGCAAATTGCGATTTTAAATAACTAAAGACCCTGCAAAAGTTGAAAACAGGAAAAGATATTGGAAAAAAAAAAGAAGGAAAGGAAGTCACAAACAAGGTTCTAAGGAAAAAAAATATATGGAGTTTTTCCAGTCGAGAAGCACTGGATGGTGACATAAAAATTTTAAATAGGTAACGAACAGAGTATCCGAAGTTAATATGCTTGTCGAAAAATGCATTTGAAACAAATAATGTGCATTATCGTCGAGATCGAACTTAACATTTACTGTTGATATATATTGATCTTGATTTAAGCAGTAACTGTTTCGACTCTCGATAGTGACGGGCTGAACAGCTTTACTGTTCTGGGTTTGCTCATTGAAAGATTCTTATAATTTTCTCTCTGAGTCTCTCTTCTTTAGAATCTGTCATGCTGTTTATTGTTCTTTCTGCTCATTGTTCCAACGGTTTCTGGAACCGTCTCAACTCTCTAGTGTATTATCATTAATTATTATTTTAATATCTGCGCCGTGATGACTGATGAGAAGCACCGTTCCTTACTTTGTTTGATGACTGGCTGACTATTACTATTCTACCCTATTCAATTATCTTAATTTAAAAATCAAAAAAATATATTTGTTTCAATATTTTTAAAATTTAATCATATTTTATTCGACTCTTAAAATATTAATAATTATTTTTATCATAAAAATAACTTAATTTTACTTTTTTTTTAAATATTATTCTAAAAAGTATTAAAACAATAAACCAAAACAGAACAAAAATATTTATTGATTCCATTTGGAACATATTTGGTCAAAATAATTCTTATTTGTATAATATTACACTTACAATCTAATCTCATTAACTTTTTCTTACGATCTTGATATGACAATTCGTAATTAATCAATTTATAATGGGTCTTGTTTATTCAACAATGGGTTCCGCCTACGTAATTGAGAGCTGTCACATAAAGACTATTTTTACAGTATTAAGGATCAGGTAAACCAGAAGTCCATAATATTATTGTGATATATAATCCTAAAGTTTGAATCTAGAAACTTAAGAAAAAGAGCAATCTTCCTTGATCATCAGTCCAATCTCTTAAAGTTTTACTTAATCTAATTTCAATTACGTTGGATTCAAATTTATAAAATAAAGTGACAACTTTCTTAGTTTCTCTACTACAGTTAACCAAATTATTTTATTACATTCATTTTTGTAATTCAAATAAAAATAGAGTAATATCATACTAACCAATACTTCTTATTAACTTTCTCTTATAAAATGTTAGCTTGAAATTAGTTAACTCACGTGAGTCTCGATTGCCCAAAAATGAATTTCGCCATGTCGCATTTGTGGTGTTTATCTACCTACTTTATTCATAAAAATATAGTAAATAATTGACATATTACAATGAAATACCTCGTTGCCGTTGGATTGCATTAAATATGTCCTCAATTCAAAAATGTGATTTAAAATAAATATCCCAAAACCAAAACCCTTGGATGAAAATTAGAAAGTTCACGAGTGCTGCACATCGAAAGGGCTCCACAACGAAGACAAAACGTCACAAGAAAACCGCGCAGGGACTGAAGTTCTTTACTTGTGAAGAAGGCAGCCACAAAGGATAAATACAAAGAAGAATCGGGAGTGGTTCTGGGGCTTTCAGCTTTCTTTCCTTACAACTTAGAATCAGTAAAGAATAAATCTTCAATGGCTTTGCATTATAAATTTTACTTTCGCTGTAAGGTTTCTGTCGATCCCCTAAGCTTGGAAGCCTCTCCACGCCATTTCAATCTCCTTTTTGTTACCAATCGAAGTCATTCCACATCTCATTTCCAATGCCGTCCGAACAAGGTACGAGTCTTTCTGTAAAAGTTGTTTTTCCCTGCCGCTAGTAAGAAGTTTCGTCAAAATGATCGAGCCAACTGTTTTATTCAGAGGCAGTTGATAACAAATATTTTTGGTTTAATTTGGCGTGAATTTGCAATAACAATTTTAGACTTGTTTGATTGGCTATTCGAGAATCATTTTCGATTTTTGCCACTGTTTTAATCTCATTGTGATTTAGGGAGACAAATGTGTGATATTTCATTAACTATCGTTATTATACTTTCACGTAGAAACGCCTGTTCTGGAAGTAAACCAGAAGCTTCTCCGGCAGCTTGAAGAGTTTGGATTCTCACTGGCCCGATCAGCACGAGCCCTTCACTATTCTGGTGAGTCTTCACAATGTAGATATAATATGAGAGTAATATGTTAATATGAAGCCGAACGGGCTTCAAAGCTCATGAGCCTAAATAAGATTTGAGTTTCTATGAGTATGACAGATCTTATATGAGTATGTTATAAGCGTTTTACTTTAAGAGGTGTAACTTTCACATGCCTTTTGGGCTTAGATTACTTTCTATTTAATTTGAAAGATAGAATTTCTTTATTTTCCTTTTATCAGGAAATTCTAGTCTTGAGGATGCTATAAATTGGATCATTAATCACGAGAATGATGCAGACATTGATGAAATGCCCTTGGTATGTTTTTTTTGTCATCTTGACAATCTCGTTCCTTCCTTACACTGCACTGTCCTTTTCGTAGATAAGGTCTAATTCTGTGGTACTTCATATGTGATATTCTAGGATGGAAGAGCTAGCTCCCAACTAGGTTAATTTAGATTATAGTAACAAACTAACAAAGTAAAAGATTACTGAAAAAGCTATAAATACATCTTGTAAAAGACTGATAAGGCATCTTAACCACAATTAAGAACCATGGGCGGCTGCAAAGCTCTTCTCAGCAAATAGAGGAATCATCAAAAGATTCAAAACGCTCCTGACTAACTTCAGAAAAACAGAGCAGCTTCTTACTAACTTGTCTGCTAATAGTTTTCCTTTTTCTTAGCTCCCACTTTGTTTGTATCATGCTGCTTGTCTGTTTTGGTTCATGGTTCCAAATTTGAAGGTTTGCTTTTTTGTAAGGCTTAATAGAGGATCTTGTCTTCTGTCAAAGGAAATGCATAAAAAGTTTGAGAAAGGTTATTAGGTTCAAAAATTAATATCAACTAATAGAGCATAAGACTTTTAGAATATGTAATCTTTCTTGTACTGTTTCAGGATGCTACTTGTCTCATATGTTCAATTCAATTCAGGTAGCAGTCAACATAGAAATTGAGTCTCTTGAACCTGACCGTACAACAGAAGAAATCAAAATGAAAGCACAGGAATTAAGGTTTTTTTTTTCTTCTTTTAATAAATGCCTTTGCAGCTTTTTATTCTCACATTATGTCTAATTCCACACTTACTCTCTGGTTTTCTACCCTCAAAATTTTTCTCGATATTTTGAGACATATACTACTTCCCGTTCTTTCTTTTTTCATTGTCAATAATGTTGCTTGTTCTTAGGGATCGAGCTCGCCAGAAGAAAGAAGAAGAAGAAAAGAAATTGGACAGAGAAAGGGAGAAGGTAGTTTGCAGATGTTTATACCTTTTGTTACGTGATAAATCCTTTATCTGATATTCCTGAAGCTGTAATGCTCCCCTGTTTCTTTCTCTCTCTGTCTCTGTCTTTATCAAGTATGCATGAACAAGAATTGAGTAGGATAAGATGACTAGCTTCTTGGCAGTGTTCAAATTCAATATTTCTCTTGCCTTTTCCATTTCCGAAGAATGCAGTCTTAAAGGAGTTAGGACCTATGTTATTTGTAGAGAGATTTTCTTTTCTAAGATTGTTTTACTTTTAGGATTTCTGTGATGGCTAATGCTACCCTCCTCTATAATCTTATTACAGTATGTTATAATTTGTTAAATTTAGTTGGATGTGTTTTCAATAACTACTCATCACCATGCTTGTAAATATCAATTTGGTATTTTGTAGTCTGTTTTGCAGTTCAGCTTAGAATGTTTGACCTGTTCTGAAAATTCCGTCATTTATTTTGCTAATTTGAGCTTCCTAGCATCAAGGGTTTTTAGTTTGCTTACTACCTACTATATATTTCACAGGAAAGGATTCGAGCAGGTAAAGAGTTATTTGAAGCAAAGCGAATTGCAGAGGACAATGAAAGAAAACGGTATGTCTTGTTCTAATAATTTCTGCTTGCATACAGTTTTATGCCTTCCTATCTAGCATGTATTATTATTTTTCTTTTGACTTCTGGAGGTAAAATTTTATCAGCTTCATAGCCCTAAAGAAAGCAGAGAAAGAGGAAGAGAAAAGAGCTAGGGAGAAAGTTCTTCAAAAACTAGAAGCGGACAAGGTGTTTGTCGAATTCTTACCACTTTTTATGTATACTTTTCATGACTGCGTGAAAATTAGATTTCACTCTTAGTAGATAAAAATTTAAAATTTTATCTGTTTCAGATTTTTAAAAGACCTTTGCTATTGGATCTATCAGTCCATTTTTATGCTGAGAATGTTTATTTCTGTTTGAAAATATTTTAGAGTAATGCAAATTGCGATTTTAAATAACTAAAGACCCTGCAAAAGTTGAAAACAGGAAAAGATATTGGAAAAAAAAAAGAAGGAAAGGAAGTCACAAACAAGGTTCTAAGGAAAAAAAATATATGGAGTTTTTCCAGTCGAGAAGCACTGGATGGTGACATAAAAATTTTAAATAGGTAACGAACAGAGTATCCGAAGTTAATATGCTTGTCGAAAAATGCATTTGAAACAAATAATGTGCATTATCGTCGAGATCGAACTTAACATTTACTGTTGATATATATTGATCTTGATTTAAGCAGTAACTGTTTCGACTCTCTCAAAATTGTTGTGGCTCTAAAAATTGTTTGCATGTCTTCACAGTTAGAAAGAAGGCAGAAGCTTGGACTTCCATCAGAAAACCGTGCAGGTGTTGATCGCTCGACGCCTGTTGTGCAAGATAAAATGGTATGGTTGGCTAGAAAAAAAAAAAAAAAAAAAAAAGATCTTTGCATTTATGGAATTCTCTCATCCCAAAGCATGAGCTGACAAAGTGTTCCTTGGGTCTCGTTAAAATCGCAGAACTCTTTGCCTGTTTTGCATATGACGAAGCTTGACCATATGAGAGAATGTTTAAGGCATCTCAGACGCAATTACAAGGTAAATGGCATCTGTCCATCATATTGTATTGGTAGTTAAAGCAAGCTGAAGAGTTGGGAAGTCATCCGCATGGAACTAGATGCATGTGCTTGGCCTGCAAGGACAATAAAAATTTTCTCGTGACTGTGAGGTTATTTTGATATTCATAAAATAGATGGTGAACTTCTAAGACACATCCAGTTTTGCGAAGAATCTTATTAAATTTTAGCATAAACACAGATGGTTATGACTTAGTAACTGAGTCTTTTTTAATGTCCAGATGAAAAAGTAAGAAGCCTCAACTAATTTCAACACCCCTCATATTTAAGTAAACTATGTCTGGTTTTTAGTTGATTCTTTGGGCTCTATGCAATTCCATTATCCATATCTTGCAAACATATATAATTACATATGCTGCTTTGTTTGTTATGTTGGATTCTTATTTGACATATTGCTATCAATAGCCTTATTCTTCTTCTCAATTTTTATCATTCATTTATCGGTTTTTGGGAATAGGATGAGGATGCAAGAGTCAAAATGGCCTTCCAAACTCTGTTGATTTATGTCGGAAACGTTGTAAAGAATCCTAATGAGGAAAAATTCAGGAAGATTCGATTAAGCAACCCATTATTCCAGGTAAGCTGAGATTCCACTGGTTGATTCTGTTGATAAAACTTTATCCTGGCTTCTGTAACTGACTGAAGTTTATACCGACTACTTTTAAGCTCCTTAGAGATTGAAGTTGTCAATTTCAAGGAAACTTGTAGGTTTGTTTGTTGTCACAAGATTTAACTGAGACAACAGATATGTTCTTCGAAATGGACTATATTAATTTTCCCTTGTCTTTTGGCTCTTTTTTCTTAAAAGGAAAAAAAAGGGTATCCTTTTATATAGGACCAAAAGCCTTCCATAATAGTTGAATTCAGTATATATCTTGAGATTTGCTTCATCTGCATTTATCTTTCTTTTAAGTACTGCGGTTAAGGAATCCATCGATTCAAATGCTGCTGGGAGTTGAAAGTGTACTATTGCTCTTTGAGCTTTCTCCAAGTATGATTGTTAGTTTGTTAGCCATTTATTTTTATAAGCAATATCTATCTTTCAAGTTTTCTGCCAATCTTAGACGTCCGATATGTTTTTGTCTTTGTGTAAGCACAACTAAACAATTATTCTATTATTGCTACAAGACTCGTTAACGCTTTCTTTTCTTATCAATTTTGAACAGCAACGAGTTGGAAGTTTGGAGGGAGGAATTGAGTTTCTTGAGCTTTGCGGCTTCGAGAGAATTGAAGGGGACAACTTCTTGTTTCTTCCCCGTGACAAGGTTGACATGGCAGCATTAAACTCAGCTGGGTCCCTAATAAGATCTGCAATAACAAATCCTTTCTTCGGACTTCTCAGTGGATAAGAGACATCTGTATTATTAACTAGCTCCAAAAACCAGGAAGAAAACTGGATACAGAAAACTATGCATCTTTCATTAACTACCATATTGTGTATGCTTCTAATATTCGGAAAAAGAAAGTAAAATTTCACCTCCCAGGAAAATTAATTCTTCTTCTCTAGTTACACTTTCCTCTTTTATGTCAGTATATTATTAGTGATGAAACGGTGACGTACTTCTATTTGCCATCAACTTAATTGTCTAGTGTCGACATATTTGAACAAACCTAAATCGAAATTATAAAAAAGGAACAGTAAAAGGGAGTAGGAATGGATGAGACAGCCATTGACCACTGACTAGGGTTCCTTGGCCTTGAATGGGAAAGATGCAAACTACGATACGACATGATACACCTGTTGCAATGTTTAAACTTACATTATCAGCTTCTACGCAATTTCTGAACATCAACAGGCCGTTGGAAATTAAGGTCAAATTCCTTAGAACCAACTGGTAGGGAGTTGACTAGCACTGATGCCTTTGAAAATTTGAGTTCATACTTCATATCATACTAATAATTTGTGAGATTTATAATTCCGCGTCGAGAACCAACCAGAATACTTTTCAAAGTCTTTGGGGACATAATCTATTAATTTCCCATGCTTGACTTTACTATTAGTATATAGAATCAATTTTTATTAATTCATCTCTCATTTTAACTCCTCCAATTTTATCATCCACAGTTTGTATAAATTGATATGCTTTGTATTATTTTCCATGTGTGACTTGTTTCAGTCAAATGAAGATGAAAAATAAAATTTTAATATCATATAGTCTAAATTCACTGCTTCTGGATGCAATGTATTACGCCGCATCATATGTGGCGGCAGCTTTTTTAATTATTTAAAAACAAAAAACTTACTTAACTCGTTAAAACACTGATATTGAAAATTCTTCGTCTACTTTTCAAAAATTGACCAGAAATTGGTTAGTCAATTATAACGTCAAACCATTTAACATATAATAAAGGCATCAAACAACTGAATCAACCTGAAATCGTACTAAAGCCATTCCAAATTTCCAACAATGGCTACCAGTAAACTATGCCTGAACACTACAGTTTCCCTCTTCATTTTGCTATGTTTCAGCATAGCACCGCCTTATTCTGTTCATGCACAGAGTACTGTTAGAGATACCATTAAGACTGGGGAAATGCTTGGATTCTCTGACCAACTTACTTCAGCTGATGGCAGATTCGTTTTAGGCTTTTTCAACCCCTTAAATGCTGCTCACCGTTACTTGGGAATCTGGTTTAAAGATGACCCCAATAATGTTGTATGGGTTGCTCAACGAACCAGTCCCGTATACGGAAGCAGTGGCAACCTCACTATGGACTCAGACGGCGTATTGAAGATTATGCAGAGTGGAGGGAACACAATTGCGTTGAATTCCAATCAAGCGGCTAAGAACTCGACAGCAACACTTGAGACTTCTGGCAATTTTGTATTGACAGAATTGAATCCTGATGGATCTCCCAAGCAGGTTTTGTGGCAAAGCTTTGATTTTCCTACTAACACGTTACTTCCTGGAATGAAACTAGGGGTTAACTTCCGAACTGGGCAAACTTGGTTGCTTACTTCTTGGTTAAGCCAACAAATAGCTACCCCTGGAACTTTTTCCCTTGAGTGGAACAACAGTTCTGGTACTGGACAAATCGTTGCCAGACGCCGTGGAGATATCTACTGGACAAGTGGGAGCTTGAACTTGAACAGTCGTACCTTTGAGAACGTTCGTGGGTCGCAGGATAAATTCAATTTTAGTTATGTTTCTAACCAGAATGAGAGCTACTTCACTTATTCTGTTCTTGATGGGAGTACTTCGAGGTTGGTCTTGGATGAAAAAGGGGCAATTAGCAATCTTCTTATAGACGGTGTATGCTATGGGTATCTAGGTTGTGCGATGTCAGAACCTACCTGCAGAAGTAAAGAAGATGACTTTTTGCCACAAATAGGTGTTTTTGATGGAGGATCTTATTTGTCTGAGGACAATGTGAGCATTGGTTTAAGCGATTGTTGGACTAGATGCTGGAATGAATGTTCTTGTATTGGTTATAATACTCTTAACACAGATGGAACTGGATGTGAATTTTGGAATACAGATGTAAACTTTACAACAGCTGAAACTAATGGGAGAATGCCTTATGTTCTAAGTTCAGCATTGCCATCATCATTAAACAACTCATCAGAAAATGGTAATATTTAGTGTCTTTCTCATCCCATAGTTTTGCAAACCGGAGAATTGCACCCACATTGCATGGTTAATTTTGTCCTAATTCTAATAAAAACTATGCTCATTTTGGTTAGGAAAATGGTGGATGTGGCTCATCATTGCAGTTGCTGGTGTTTTGGTAATACTTAGCGTGGGCTTCTTATGCTATTTGAGAAGGAAGAAACTCCAAAGTATGTACTAATATCCATTCACAAATAATATCAATGTATTTGTCGATGTGAGAAGTAGTGGTTCTAACCATTTTTCTGAAAAAAAATGCAGGGGACAAGGAAAGGAGTGAAGAAATTATATTATTGGAATTAATTGCTAATGATACAAAAGAGAGAGGGAATGATGGGAAGAAAGATCATGATTTGAAAGTCTTCACTTTTGCTTCTATAACGGCCGCAACAAATGATTTTTCAACTGAAAATAAACTTGGAGAGGGTGGTTTTGGTCCTGTATATAAGGTAAATCTTGATGCATCTATTAACAAAAAAAAAAAAAAAAAGAATAATTGGCAGGCATGTTCTGATTAATGATTTTAACTGGGTTTATTGTGTTATTAATATTATTACAGGGAAAATTGCCAGAGGGGCTAGAAATAGCGGTAAAGAGACTCTCAAGGAGTTCCGTTCAAGGATTGGTGGAGTTCAAGAATGAACTATTACTCATAGCAAAACTCCAACACATGAATCTCGTTAGACTTTTGGGTTGTTGTGTTAAAGGAGACGAAAAGATGCTTATCTATGAATTCATGCCCAACAAAAGCTTGGACTTCTTCCTTTTTGGTTCGCACAAAACTTCAACATCATTTCTAGCTTTGTTGTTTAGTTGTACTTGGAATAAAATAAAATACTAAATGACTGTAATTTCTGCAGAACCAACCAAAAGGGAGCTCTTGGATTGGAAGAGACGTTACAATATTATAGATGGAATTGCTCAAGGACTACTTTATTTGCATAAATATTCCAGACTCAGAATTATCCACAGAGATCTTAAAGCAAGTAACATTTTGCTTGATGATGATATGAACCCCAAAATTTCTGATTTTGGCATGGCCAGAATTTTTGGTCGACATGAATCTGATGCAAATACAAATAGAGTTGTCGGAACATAGTAAGTTAACCTTAATCCACCAATGAAGAATTACGAAAACTTTTCCATTTCTTGATTGAAGCTTTTGGGAGTAAAATGTTTTTAATGTTTGATATGCAGCGGTTACATGTCCCCTGAGTATGCGATGGAGGGCAATTTCTCAGAGAAGTCAGATGTATACAGTTTTGGAGTCTTGCTGTTGGAGATAATCAGTGGCAGAAAAAACAGTGCCATTTATCATGATCTTGATCGCCCCATGAATTTAGTGGGATTTGTAAGCTACCTCAATATCTCAATATACATTCATTGCAATATATATTGTCATGTTTAAGCTTTCTATACATGTTCTGGTTGTTGCAGACTTGGCAGCTATGGAGAGAAGGAAGAATCCTGGAGCTAATGGATCCAACACTGGCTGATTCCTGCGTCAGGTCCCAAGTCCTGAGATGCATTCATGTGGGTCTTTTGTGCGTACAAGAATATGCAGTGGATAGGCCAACTATGCCTGATGTCATTTCTATGCTCTTCAATGAAACGGTGCCGCTTCCTACACCAAAACAAACAGCATTTAACACTCAACAAAAACTGATGGAGGCAAATTTACTGAGGGGTGAACAAGAGAGTTGCTCAATAAGTGTGTCTGCTATTTCGGAAATTGAGGGCCGGTGAAGCCAGAAACTTCAAGAGAAATTGGACTAGGAGAAACAAGTGTATTATGCCCTTAATTCTTTTATATATATATATATATATATAAAGTAAAACCTCTTTATAGTGATACTTTATATAGGAATAAACTCTATATAATCATAAAAGATTTTAATCCTAATTTGGGATAGTTATAAATAAGAATAAACTCCACATTGTAATAAGTTATAATTTTTTTAATTCTCATCTTAAGGAAAGTTGCCTCCACATAATAATAGTTATCTGTATATTACAAAAATATATATTTTATGTTACATTAAAAGTTTAAGATGAAATAAAATATTTATCTAAAGTTGTATAAGATAATGATTTATGCTTTAGAGTTGTTACCACATCTTTTAATTTGTGAGTACGTAATAACTCGCTAACATGAACACCTTCTTGTTGAAGCAAAAATATTTTTAGTTTCTCAAGCATGTTTAGAGCTCCATAGCACGAAACTTTTTGTATTTCCATATTATCATCCTCAAGATTATTTCCTTTCTCTTCTTATTAAATTGCAGCAATGGTTTATTCTTTAGTTAAAACATACATGATTTGTTGCTCATTTAGATAATCGAGAAAGACATTAATATCTATTCGATTAGTGCAATGAAGTTGTCGAATCTGATCACTTAATTCTGTAATGACTTTTTTACTCTCCTCATTAGAGGTGGAACAAATGGGCTGGGTTAGGCAGGTCAACCCTAACCCGGCCTGCATTAAAGAGGGTTCAACCCGCATGCAACCCCATGGCGGGCCGGGTTGTTATATGGCAACCCGGCGGGTTGGCCGAAAAAAATAAAATAAAAAATTAATTTTTTTTTTACAAATACCCCTTTTACCCTTGAAATATAACCGTTTTATAACAGTTGGAGGGGTCTTTTTCGTCTTTTTTTTCTTCTATAAATAGGCCATAAACTCTCATATTTTCTCACATCCCAAATTCTCTCATTCTCTCATTTCTCTAATCTCTATTGAAATCTCTCAATTATTCTCTTTGTTGTCAATTTACTCTCATTTTAATTTTTATTAGTTTTTACAAATTTCAATTCATATTTCCAAATTCCAATTCTCCTTCTTTAATTTTTTATTTCTTCTATATCAATTTTTTTTTTTTTTAACTACAATGGATAGATATTTCCATCCCGTCAATTCCGATGATGAAGGAAACTACTATCCTAGTCCCCCTGAATTTACTAACATAAATACAGTAGATTCAAATAGTCTCGCTTTCCCAGTCTCAGAATCTGATACACCTCATAATATTTCCCCGATTCCTCTCCATGCTGCTACAGGTTTCGATGGTTCTAGAAGTCGTCCTCGTAATTGTTATACTCGTCCAACTTCATCTCAAGCTGAAGCGGGTTCATCAACTGCTGATAATCATATTTTACACTATGATTTTGCATTGAATTTTGATAGGATTTATGATACTTTTCATACAATTTGGGCCATAATTGCTACCCAATTCTATTAATTTGTCTTTGCAGGCCTAAACAATGATTTTTAGCATAAATGACAGTTTTGAGCGTAAATTATGTAACTTGAGCTTGGAAACTCAGAATGACCTGAATTTAGAAGATTTTGAAAGCTAAGAAGAAGAGCTATAACTTTCATGTTTTGGGTTTTTCCTAATTCTGACTGGACAATGGTGAAAACTTGGCTTGAAGTCGTGAAGAGTACGTTGGGAACTAAAGAAAAATGTTTTTAGACGTGCTTCAGTATTTCTGTCATAACTTAAGCTGTAAACCTCGGATTGTGCTGATTCTTGAACGACTAGAAATATAATTGAAAGGGCTACAATTCGTATGTTTAACACGTTTCCAGATTAAGACTCTATCAGGCTCAAATTTGGCCCGAAATTCTTCACCATGGCAAGGAAAAATCGTTGCCGCGGCGAAACCTGCATCAGATGTAAAAATAAAACGACGCGTTTTGGCTTGCTAGGGCTTGATCCTTAAGTGAGAGAGGTATAAATTAGAGCGAAAAGGAAGAGAAAAAGAGGTCTTGGTTCGTCATTTGGGAGGCAGCTCATGGAAGGAGAAGATTATTGAAGATTTGAGCTTCAAATTAGAGAAGATTTCTCCATCTTTTGCTTGTTTTTCAATGATGAATCTTGATTCAGTTTGTTTTTGTTATTTTATTTCGTTTTTCTAAACTATGCTCATTTTGGTTAGGAAAATGGTGGTGTGGCTCATCATTGCAGTTGCTGGTGTTTTGGTAATACTTAGCGTGGCTTCTTATGCTATTTGAGAAGGAAGAAACTCCAAAGTATGTACTAATATCCATTCACAAATAATATCAATGTATTTGTCGATGTGAGAAGTAGTGTTCTAACCATTTTCTGAAAAAAAATGCAGGGGACAAGGAAAGGAGTGAAGAAATTATATATTGAATTAATTGCTAATGATACAAAAGAGAGGAATGATGGGAAGAAAGATCATGATTTGAAAGTCTTCACTTTTGCTTCTATAACGGCCGCAACAAATGATTTTTCAACTGAAAATAAACTGGAGAGGGTGGTGTTTGGTCCTTATATAAGGTAAATCTTGATGCATCTATTAACAAAAAAAAAAAAAAAAAAAAGAATAATTGGCAGGCATGTTCTGATTAATGATTTTAACTGGGTTTATTGTGTTTTAATATTATTACAGGGAAAATTGCCAGAGGGGCTAGAAATAGCGGTAAAGAGACTCTCAAGGAGTTCCGTTCAAGGATTGGTGGAGTTCAAGAATGAACTATTACTCATAGCAAAACTCCAACACATGAATCTCGTTAGACTTTTGGGTTGTTGTGTTAAAGGAGACGAAAAATGATCTATGAATTCATGCCCAACAAAAGCTTGGACTTCTTCCTTTTGGTTCGCACAAAACTTCAACATCATTTCTAGCTTTGTTGTTTAGTTGTACTTGGAATAAAATACTAAATATTGTAATTTCTGCAGAACCAACCAAAAGGGAGCTCTTGGATTGGAAGAGACGTTACAATATTATAGATGGAATTGCTCAAGGACTACTTTTTTGCAAAATATTCCAGACTCAGAATTATCCACAGAGATCTTAAAGCAAGTAACATTTCTTTGATGATATAACCCCAAATTTCTGATTTTGGCATGGCCAGAATTTTTGGTCGACATGAATCTGAGGCAAATAAATAGAGTTGTCGGAACATAGTAAGTTAACTTAATCCACCAATGAAATTACGAAAACTTTTCCATTTCTGATTGAAGCTTTTGGGAGTAAAATGTTTTTAATGTTTGATTAGCAGCGGTTACATGTCCCCTGAGTATGCGATGGAGGGCAATTTCTCGGAGAAGTGATGTATACAGTTTTGGAGTCTTGCTGTTGGGATAATCAGTGGCAGAAAAAACAGTGCCATTTATCATGATCTGATCGCCCCATGAATTTAGTGGGATTTGTAAGCTACCTCAATATCTCAATATACTTCATTGCAATATATTGTCATGTTTAAGCTTTCTATACATGTTACAGCAACGAGTTGGAAGTTTGGAGGGAGGAATTGAGTTTCTTGAGCTTTGCGGCTTCGAGAGAATTGAAGGGGACAACTTCTTGTTTCTTCCCCGTGACAAGGTTGACATGGCAGCATTAAACTCAGCTGGGTCCCTAATAAGATCTGCAATAACAAATCCTTTCTTCGGACTTCTCAGTGGATAAGAGACATCTGTATTATTAACTAGCTCCAAAAACCAGGAAGAAAACTGGATACAGAAAACTATGCATCTTTCATTAACTACCATATTGTGTATGCTTCTAATATTCGGAAAAAGAAAGTAAAATTTCACCTCCCAGGAAAATTAATTCTTCTTCTCTAGTTACACTTTCCTCTTTTATGTCAGTATATTATTAGTGATGAAACGGTGACGTACTTCTATTTGCCATCAACTTAATTGTCTAGTGTCGACATATTTGAACAAACCTAAATCGAAATTATAAAAAAGGAACAGTAAAAGGGAGTAGGAATGGATGAGACAGCCATTGACCACTGACTAGGGTTCCTTGGCCTTGAATGGGAAAGATGCAAACTACGATACGACATGATACACCTGTTGCAATGTTTAAACTTACATTATCAGCTTCTACGCAATTTCTGAACATCAACAGGCCGTTGGAAATTAAGGTCAAATTCCTTAGAACCAACTGGTAGGGAGTTGACTAGCACTGATGCCTTTGAAAATTTGAGTTCATACTTCATATCATACTAATAATTTGTGAGATTTATAATTCCGCGTCGAGAACCAACCAGAATACTTTTCAAAGTCTTTGGGGACATAATCTATTAATTTCCCATGCTTGACTTTACTATTAGTATATAGAATCAATTTTTATTAATTCATCTCTCATTTTAACTCCTCCAATTTTATCATCCACAGTTTGTATAAATTGATATGCTTTGTATTATTTTCCATGTGTGACTTGTTTCAGTCAAATGAAGATGAAAAATAAAATTTTAATATCATATAGTCTAAATTCACTGCTTCTGGATGCAATGTATTACGCCGCATCATATGTGGCGGCAGCTTTTTTAATTATTTAAAAACAAAAAACTTACTTAACTCGTTAAAACACTGATATTGAAAATTCTTCGTCTACTTTTCAAAAATTGACCAGAAATTGGTTAGTCAATTATAACGTCAAACCATTTAACATATAATAAAGGCATCAAACAACTGAATCAACCTGAAATCGTACTAAAGCCATTCCAAATTTCCAACAATGGCTACCAGTAAACTATGCCTGAACACTACAGTTTCCCTCTTCATTTTGCTATGTTTCAGCATAGCACCGCCTTATTCTGTTCATGCACAGAGTACTGTTAGAGATACCATTAAGACTGGGGAAATGCTTGGATTCTCTGACCAACTTACTTCAGCTGATGGCAGATTCGTTTTAGGCTTTTTCAACCCCTTAAATGCTGCTCACCGTTACTTGGGAATCTGGTTTAAAGATGACCCCAATAATGTTGTATGGGTTGCTCAACGAACCAGTCCCGTATACGGAAGCAGTGGCAACCTCACTATGGACTCAGACGGCGTATTGAAGATTATGCAGAGTGGAGGGAACACAATTGCGTTGAATTCCAATCAAGCGGCTAAGAACTCGACAGCAACACTTGAGACTTCTGGCAATTTTGTATTGACAGAATTGAATCCTGATGGATCTCCCAAGCAGGTTTTGTGGCAAAGCTTTGATTTTCCTACTAACACGTTACTTCCTGGAATGAAACTAGGGGTTAACTTCCGAACTGGGCAAACTTGGTTGCTTACTTCTTGGTTAAGCCAACAAATAGCTACCCCTGGAACTTTTTCCCTTGAGTGGAACAACAGTTCTGGTACTGGACAAATCGTTGCCAGACGCCGTGGAGATATCTACTGGACAAGTGGGAGCTTGAACTTGAACAGTCGTACCTTTGAGAACGTTCGTGGGTCGCAGGATAAATTCAATTTTAGTTATGTTTCTAACCAGAATGAGAGCTACTTCACTTATTCTGTTCTTGATGGGAGTACTTCGAGGTTGGTCTTGGATGAAAAAGGGGCAATTAGCAATCTTCTTATAGACGGTGTATGCTATGGGTATCTAGGTTGTGCGATGTCAGAACCTACCTGCAGAAGTAAAGAAGATGACTTTTTGCCACAAATAGGTGTTTTTGATGGAGGATCTTATTTGTCTGAGGACAATGTGAGCATTGGTTTAAGCGATTGTTGGACTAGATGCTGGAATGAATGTTCTTGTATTGGTTATAATACTCTTAACACAGATGGAACTGGATGTGAATTTTGGAATACAGATGTAAACTTTACAACAGCTGAAACTAATGGGAGAATGCCTTATGTTCTAAGTTCAGCATTGCCATCATCATTAAACAACTCATCAGAAAATGGTAATATTTAGTGTCTTTCTCATCCCATAGTTTTGCAAACCGGAGAATTGCACCCACATTGCATGGTTAATTTTGTCCTAATTCTAATAAAAACTATGCTCATTTTGGTTAGGAAAATGGTGGATGTGGCTCATCATTGCAGTTGCTGGTGTTTTGGTAATACTTAGCGTGGGCTTCTTATGCTATTTGAGAAGGAAGAAACTCCAAAGTATGTACTAATATCCATTCACAAATAATATCAATGTATTTGTCGATGTGAGAAGTAGTGGTTCTAACCATTTTTCTGAAAAAAAATGCAGGGGACAAGGAAAGGAGTGAAGAAATTATATTATTGGAATTAATTGCTAATGATACAAAAGAGAGAGGGAATGATGGGAAGAAAGATCATGATTTGAAAGTCTTCACTTTTGCTTCTATAACGGCCGCAACAAATGATTTTTCAACTGAAAATAAACTTGGAGAGGGTGGTTTTGGTCCTGTATATAAGGTAAATCTTGATGCATCTATTAACAAAAAAAAAAAAAAAAAGAATAATTGGCAGGCATGTTCTGATTAATGATTTTAACTGGGTTTATTGTGTTATTAATATTATTACAGGGAAAATTGCCAGAGGGGCTAGAAATAGCGGTAAAGAGACTCTCAAGGAGTTCCGTTCAAGGATTGGTGGAGTTCAAGAATGAACTATTACTCATAGCAAAACTCCAACACATGAATCTCGTTAGACTTTTGGGTTGTTGTGTTAAAGGAGACGAAAAGATGCTTATCTATGAATTCATGCCCAACAAAAGCTTGGACTTCTTCCTTTTTGGTTCGCACAAAACTTCAACATCATTTCTAGCTTTGTTGTTTAGTTGTACTTGGAATAAAATAAAATACTAAATGACTGTAATTTCTGCAGAACCAACCAAAAGGGAGCTCTTGGATTGGAAGAGACGTTACAATATTATAGATGGAATTGCTCAAGGACTACTTTATTTGCATAAATATTCCAGACTCAGAATTATCCACAGAGATCTTAAAGCAAGTAACATTTTGCTTGATGATGATATGAACCCCAAAATTTCTGATTTTGGCATGGCCAGAATTTTTGGTCGACATGAATCTGATGCAAATACAAATAGAGTTGTCGGAACATAGTAAGTTAACCTTAATCCACCAATGAAGAATTACGAAAACTTTTCCATTTCTTGATTGAAGCTTTTGGGAGTAAAATGTTTTTAATGTTTGATATGCAGCGGTTACATGTCCCCTGAGTATGCGATGGAGGGCAATTTCTCAGAGAAGTCAGATGTATACAGTTTTGGAGTCTTGCTGTTGGAGATAATCAGTGGCAGAAAAAACAGTGCCATTTATCATGATCTTGATCGCCCCATGAATTTAGTGGGATTTGTAAGCTACCTCAATATCTCAATATACATTCATTGCAATATATATTGTCATGTTTAAGCTTTCTAAACATGTTCTGGTTGTTGCAGACTTGGCAGCTATGGAGAGAAGGAAGAATCCTGGAGCTAATGGATCCAACACTGGCTGATTCCTGCGTCAGGTCCCAAGTCCTGAGATGCATTCATGTGGGTCTTTTGTGCGTACAAGAATATGCAGTGGATAGGCCAACTATGCCTGATGTCATTTCTATGCTCTTCAATGAAACGGTGCCACTTCCTACACCAAAACAAACAGCATTTAACACTCAACAAAAACTGACGGAGGCAAATTTACTGAGGGGTGAACAAGAGAGTTGTTCAATAAGTGTATCTGCTATTTCGGAAATTGAGGGCCGGTGAAGCCAGAAACTTCAAGAGAAATTGGACTATGAGAAACAAGTGTATTATGCCCTTAATTCTTATGATATATATTAGTAAAACCTCTCAATAGTGATACCTTATATAAAAATAAACTCTACATAGTCATAGAAAATTTTAGTCCCAATTAGGATAGTTATAAATAAGAATAAACTCTACATTGTAATAAGTTATAATTTTTTTAATTCCCACCTTAAGGAAAGTCGCTTCCACATAGTAATAATTATATGTATATTACAAAAATATATATTTTATGTTACATTAAAAGTTTAAGATGAAATAAAATATTTATCTAAAGTTGTTTAAGATAATGATTTATACTTTAGAGTTGTTACCACATCTTTTAATTTGTGAGTACGTAATAACTCACTAGCATAAATATCTTCTTGTTGAAGCCAAAATATATTTAGCTTCTCAAGCATGTTTAGAGCTTCATAGCACAAAACTTTTTGTATTTCCATACTATCATCTTCAAGGTTATTTCCTTTCTCTTCTTATTAAATTGCAGCAATGGTTTATTCTTTAATTAAAACATATATGATTTGTTGCTCATTTGGATGATCGAGGAAGACATTAATATCCATTCGATTAGTGTAATGAAGTTGTCGAATCTGATCACTCAATTTTGCAATGACTCTTTTATTCTCCTAATTAGAGGTGGAACAAATGGGTCGGGTTAGGCGGGTCAACCTTAACCTGGCCCGCATTAAAGAGGGTTCAACCCGGACCACCTATAAGGCGAGCTGGGTTGAACCTGACTCGCATGCAACCCTCGAGCAGGCCGAGTTGTTATATCGCAACCCGGCGACCCGACGAGTTGGGAATTTTCAACCCGACGGGTTGGCCGTTGCAAACCAACGATCAACCGGCTGGGTTGACCCGCGGGTTGGCCCAAAAAAAATAAAAAATATATATATATATATATTTTTTTTTTTTGCAAATACCCCTTTTACCCTTGAAATATAGCCTTTTGATAGCAGTTGAAGGAGTCTTTTTCATCATTTTCTTTTCTCATTTTTTTCTATAAATAGGCCCTAAACTCTCATATTTTCTCACATCCCAAATTCTCTCATTTTATCTAATCTCTATTGAAATCTCTCAATTATTCTCTTTGTTGTCAATTTGCTCTCATTTTAATTTTTATTAGTTTTTGCAATTTTCAATTCATATTTCCAAATTCCAATTCTCCTTCTTTAATTTTTTATTTCTTCTATATCAATTTTTTTTTTTAACTACAATGGATAGATATTTCCATCCCGTCAATTCCGATGATGAAGGAAACTACTATCCTAGTCCCCTTGAATTTACTAACATAAATGCAGTAGATTCAAATAGTCCGGCTTTCCTAGTCTCAGAATCTGATACACCTCATAATATTCCCCCGATTCCTCCCCATGCTGCTACAGCTCCCGGTGGTTCTAGAAGTCGTCCTCGTAATCGTCGTCCTCGTCCAACTTCATCTCAAGCTTAAACGGGTTCATCAACTGCTGTCAAAACCGAGGACAGACACACATCAGATATTTTGGTGCATTTTGATAAGTTTTATGAGACAGAAAATGGAGTTCAAGTGAAGAAAGTAAGATGCAAGTATTGTGGAAATATTTATAAAGCTGATTCAGGTAATGGTACTAGTACTTTAAAAGACATGCTAATAAACATATTGCTCAACGTGGAAATAGAGAAATCAATCAAACTCAAATAACTAATATGGGTACTACTTGACGTTATAATTCTGATGTATATAGGGAACAATTAACTTTATATATTGCTGCAACTGATCAATCTATTAATATGGTTGAAGATAAATATTTTGAAAGATTTATTAAAAATTCATTTTTTCCAGGATTTAAAAGTTATTCACTGCAACTAGAAATGGTTTAATAAAATTGTTTGGCAAAATGAAATTAGAATTAAAAAATAAAATATATAGTTGTCATGTTAGTATGGCTCTAACTGCCGATATTTGGAGTGGTAGAGCTAAACAAGATTATATTCGTGTGACTAGTCATTATTTTGATAACAAATGTAAATTAAATAAATCTTTATTAGGATTTAAATTAATAGATATAGATCATAGTGATCAACAGATTTATAATAAAATTGTCGAAGTTTTAGAAGATTATGATGTTATTAATAAAGTAATAAGGTTAACTTTGGATAATGCAAGTGCTAATAGTACAGTTATAGATTTTTTTAAAATTTATTATCCTTTTTATAACAATTTGAAGTTTTTTCACCAACGTTGTGCATGTCATATTATTAATTTAACTGTGAAAAATGGTATGAAAACAATTAAAGATAATATTGATAAAATTAGGGATTCTTTTGCTTGGATTACTAGTAATAATAAAAGAAATGTTGAATTTCAAGATGCTTATATAAAATCAAATATGTCTCCTAGAACTTTTACATTAGACATGCCTATTAGATGGAATAGTACTTATTTAATGCTTGATTCATGTTTACCTTATGCAAATTTAATTAGTTATTTTGTAGGAAATAATAGAGGTCCTCATTATTTGGTAGAAAATGATTGACATATAGCTAAAATATTTCATTCTTTTTTTTTTAATTTTTTACCAATCCACTTTACAACTTTCTGGTGTATATTATCCTACTAGTCCATTGATAATACATATAATTATAAAAATTTCAGAGTTATTTAGAAAAAAATATAAACAATAAAATTTTAGGGGGACCAATAAAGGCAATTGACTTTTTTTTTTTTTTTAAATATTGGAAACTCATTCATTTTCTTTATTGTTTAGGTGCTTTATTTGATCTTAGAATTAAAGTAGCAGGTTTAGAAAATGGTTTAGACACATTAACTGAAAATTTATAAAACGAAGCATATGCCAATCAACTAGGAGAGGTAAGAGAGTGTCTTGCAGATGTATATTTGCAATATAAAAACAGGTATGGGAACCAGCAAAGAGGCGAAATACCCAGGGAAGTTGCATAAGAAGAAACAAATGAAGACTTTTACTCCTAGAATGCACTTAATAGGCCGAAGAGGACCCGAACCCAAAGCACAATCTCTTATTCAGAAGCACCAATAACGAATATACTGTCCTCCATGCAGTGATAAAGTAATGAGTTTCACCAATATTTGGGAACCCCCAAAATGTTACCAGCAGATCTACAACAAAGAGCCAACTTTGATGTCTTAGAATATTGGAAGACCAGAAAATGTATTTTTCCGGTATTATCAAGACTTGCCTTGGATGTTTTCGCTATTCCTGTCTCAACCGTCTCATCCGAACAAACATTTAGTGCAAGTGGAAGAATTTTAAATGAAAGGAAGACTAAACTTTCACCAAAAATGATTGAAGTCCTCATATGTCTTCGAGATTGGGAACGGTGGCGCCATGAAGATTAATACGAGGTTGTCAACGATACTTTAATAGAATCATTTCAATTTTGTAATATAGATGATACGGATGAGGGAGGTCCTAGTCAACCCCCAAATTGGTTGTTTTGTAAATTGTAACTTGTAAATTAATTGTCAATTATTACACTCTTTTTTCTTTACCAAGTTTTTGCCCATTGAGTTTTTCTTGGTGAGGTTTTTAACAAGGTAATAATTGTTGTAATTTCTTATTTTATTTTTTGATAAATGAATATATCTAATTTTTCTTGTATTACAATTTTATTGTATTAAAATTGAATTAATATTTGAAATGTTAACAAACAAAAAATAATTTAATTGAATTATTGATATTTGAAAAGTTAACTAAAAACAAAAGAAAAAAAAAAGAAAAGAAAAAATATATAAAAAAAAGAGGGGCTAACCCGGCCCGACCCGCAGCATAACTCGTCAGGTTAAGGTTAGTGGGCCGGGCTAGGCCAGCCTTTCTGGCCAAGTGGCGGGCTGGGTTAGGCCCGACCCGCCAAAACCCCTAACCTGCCGCAGGCCGAGTCGAGCGGGTTACTTTTCCAACACTACTCCTCATTCACTTCATTTGTAACTTGCAATTCATCGACATCGGAGGTCCTAATTTTGCAATGCTTAATGTAAGATGGAATACATGGAGAATGATTCATGTGATACTATAACATGTATATTCATAGTTTGAAAAAAAAAAATTCAATCAAATTGAAAATAAGTAAGGTATAACATGTTACCTTAAGTCCTTAGCAACCTTGGAGACTTTTAATTTCAAGAGAAATTAAACAAAAGAGTATCCACACCAAGGTAGAAGAAGAACTAGGCCAAGAGAGAGATTTAGGGTTCTTAGAGATTTTGATCTCTACCCTAAAATTGATATATCATTTTCTTTATATATGAAGCCTTGTAAACAATTCAATAATTGTTTTGGACTTCTTTAAACAATTCCATAATTTTTTTTAGAGTTGTAAATAATTCCATAATTATTATGAAGTTGTTAAACTTCTTTAAATAATAATATTGGATTAACATTTAACCACAATTAACAATTTAAATCTTAAATTGTTTACATAACAATTTAACCCTTAAATTGTTCATATGTTTACAATTACAACCCATTATTAAATCCAATTTCATATAAAGAAAATGATTAATTATGAATTGGAATTGAATTCCAATTAGCAATTTAACTCTTAAATTATTCATAATAACTAATATAACACTCAATTGAATCTAATCCAATGATAAAATATAAATAACTTTATTACCCTTGGTAGGTGCTAGCCAACCTTGGATAATCAACTCTCTTTGGCTATTTCTCCATTCCCCTTAGTTTTTATGTGTAACCTCTTAGGTTCACTGTAGCCTAGCCGTGGGCCCAATATCACAGTCTATTTCGATATATTTTGTCATAAATCTTTATGAACAAAACTCTCACTGATTATGGTAGGCATCTAGCAATGCTCCATAACCCCTAAATCACAATGAAGATATACTCCAACGAACCCTTTTATAATCATACACGTTGTATAATCAAATCCTTCTATTGTCTAATCCTAATTAAGAATGGATTCATGGTATATCAATCATTTTCTCAATTTTACATCAAATTGACAATCAAAACATATGGAACGTGTCACCAAGAAACAACCTTTCAAGTAACATTTTATATACTCCGGCCAGAGATTTCCCTTTTCCAATGTATCTTGACATTTGTCTAGGAACTTGATATCAATCTATACCAAGTCAACGGATCCCATCTTGACTATCACTTGTCCTCACACATAAACAACACATGGCCAAATCGGCTTATTAACACATAATATAATTAGCCTCGTGTTTATACACCATATGAACCATATGCGTTTATGTAGAATCCAACTGCGATATCTCAAGTCTAAGGATTAATAATACACTAGTAAGATCTTATGATAAATCATTGACTACATTTTAAATGTTCATGTGATGCATCATAAATGGCCATATTCGATAAACAGTTCACTAACCGCTTATCCATGCTAATGCTCTAGTGATATAACTTTTATAATCACCCACACTAATACAATCATATGATATTCTACGGAGGCATTCAACATGCCTACTATGTAATATTATTGCCCAATTAATATTACCTATGTAGGGAATGCTTTGATGATTTTAATCTTTTAAAGATTTGTATCATCCGGACATTTCACATGTAATACATATATATAAATAAAGCAATAAACCACATGTGAAATAAGAACAGTTTCTTCTATTAATAAGATAAAATGTATATACAAAATATATGCATTAACATATATATACAAAACATAATGCCTTGGAACTGACGACACGATTGGTTCCTAGGGCATACACTAACACTTAAAACCATTGATAATTGTCTGTAGCTTCACATCAATTGATCATGCATCAACTGCATTTACAGTTCCATCAATGACACTTATTTTTGCTAGTTCCAAGACACGATCTTCTATCTGTTTCAAAAGTAAGCAATTGAAGCGCTGAATTGAAATTCTAACCCTACTAAAACATGAATTGAAATCATAATATTGTAATACTAAAACATGAATTATAAAATAAGAAATCAAAACAATAATTTTTGTAACTACACCTCCATTAAGTTATATTCTCCTCATAGTAATAAAATTAATTCATCACACCGTTATGACTATAGAAAGGTTTTACTATATATATATATATATATATATTAGATATTATATATATAATTTTTATTTTTATTTTAATTTGTATTATGTAGAGAGTCACAAAAATTGAAGGGGCAATTTTAGTTTATAATGGGCTTTAGTTCCTGCTGGTCCGTTGATTGAAAAGGAGGGTCATTTTAATTTTGTTGAGATGAGCCATGTGCAAAAGTACAGATAAGTTTGGGAAATGGAAAAAGGTTTTGTCGGCCTAAATTTGGATATTATGTAACTTGAATGAGCATATTTATGTGCATTTAAATAAATAAGAATTTAATGTTTTGACTTTAATATAAAACATCCTGCAATTAAAAGGTGAGTTCAGTTTGAGAGTGTTTTTGGTTTAATGGAGTATCTCAACAGCATTTTAACCATCAAACAAATTTTACAACTCTTTTGTTATATTATATTGAGTTAACAACTTTTTCCCATCTAAATAATAGTTTAATGATATTTTTTTTACTCATAAACTTTTAAAATACTATTTTATTACTTAAATTTATATTCGACGATGATTAGAGAGTAAACTCGGTCCAAACCATTGATAGTTTTTGAAGATGGGAGACTGATGGGTCATTTGATGGTGAAGTTTTGATTTTGGTGGTTAGGGTTGATCAGAATTTGACTTGGAATGGGTGATTGTGCAAACAATAATTGCTCGATTGTCAACGACTGACAGAGTCAACGGGAGTAGGGTTTAAGAGGTTTCTATGAGTGATGATCGAGGAAGAGAATAGTGGTGATGTGGGGTCGCAGTGATACCAAAATCAAAAACAGATTATAGATTTAGGTAATAAAATGATATTTTAAAAGTTTGTGAGTAAGAAAATGTTATTAAACCATATTTGGATAGGAAAAAAATCGTTTACTCTATTATACAGTAAAACCTCTCTATAGCCATAATGGTGGGACAAACTAATTTTATTACTATAAGGAGGTTATAACTTAATGGAGGTGTAGTTACAAAAATTATAATTTTGATTTCTTATTTTATAATTTATGTTTTAGTAGTACAGTATTAGAATTTCAATTCATATTTTAGTAATATTAAGATTTCAATTCAGCGCTTTGATTGTCTACTTTTGAAACTGATAAAAGATCGTTTCTTAGAATCAGTAAAAATAAGTGTCATTGATGAAACTGTAAATGCAATTGATGCTTGGTTAATTGATGTGAAGCTACAGACAATTGTCAATGGTTTTAAGCATTGCAAAATTAGGACCACTAATGTGAATGAATTGTAAGTTATAAATGAAGTGGATAAGGAGAATAAAAGAGTCACTATAGAATTGAGTGATCAGATTCGACAACTTCACTACACTAATAAAATGAATATTAATGTCTTCTTCGATTATCCAAATGAGCAACAAATCGTATATGGTTTAACTAAAGGAGAAATCATTGTTTCAATTAGACAAGAAGAGAAAGGAAATAATCATAAGGATAATAGTATGGAAATACAAAAAGTCTTGTGCCATGAAGCTTGTAGATGTAAAAATCTACCTGTACGGAAGGGGGGTCTGATCCCGTGAGGTTGAGGCCAATAGCGATCCGCTGTACCTGCACACGTAGAGAAACGCACGTGAAGCGAACGGGAAACACCGGGGTGGTGTTTGCTGTAGGCACTCCGACGCTCAAGTCAGCAAGGCTGAAAGGCTAATATAGTGAGGGCTAGGGAGTGAGAGATTACCGGAAGTCTAATCGGGGATTGTGACTACGGCAATGGAGCGAAACTCTCAAGTAAGAGTTTAGGGTGTGAAGGTGTAATGTCGATGTCCTTTGTGAGAGGGCTGGCCTCTGCTTATATAGTGATTTTCTAGTCTCCCAACCCTGGTAGAAGTAGGAGTCCTAGTGTGACTCTGATGCAATCCCTAGAAGAATTAGGGTCGTGGTAAGCCGTCTTACCCGTGTCCGAGTAGGACGGTGATTCTAATTAGGAGATTGACTCCGAATAGGAAAGCGATCAGAAATAGGAAGGTATTCTGAGGAGATCGTGGGCTCTATACTCACCCATGTTTCTTGGGAAATGGGCTGGGATTAGGAGGCCCCGTGCCCACGTGGTCTGGGCCGGCTACACATTGTACCGAATGGGCCTAACCGGGTAAGGTCATATCGGGATTGGGCTTGGCTTCTTCTTTAGCGTCGCACCCATTTTCTTACTTGGGCCAAGGACCATTTTTGGCCCTAACAAAGCTCTAAACATGCTTGAGAAACTAAAAATATTTTGGCTTCAATAAAAAGGTATCCATGCTAACGAGCTATTATGTACTCATAAGATAATATGTGATAATAACTCTAAATGTGATAACAACTCTAAAGTATAAATCATTGCCCCAAACAGTGTTAAATAAATATTTTATTTTATTTTAAACCTTTAATTTTACATAACATATATTTTTTGCAATATACGGATAATTATTATTATGTAGAGGCAACTTTCCTTAAGACAGGAATTAAAAAAATTATAACTTATTACAATGTAGAGTTTATTCTTATTTATAACTATCCCAAATTAGAACTAAAATTTTGTATGAATATGTAAAGTTTATTCCTATATAGAGTATCAGTATAGAGAGGTTTTACTGTACTAGGTTAAAATATTTATTAAAAATAAAATTACAAAACGGTGCGTATCAGTTGATTATTGCTCGCAGTTTTAAGAGTAAAGCGTCCCTTTCTTTAACATCCACGTCTCGAAAGCGGAGCAATGCATTAATCCAATTTCTCCAATTGTTGCCGTTGTCGGTGTGAACTCTGGAACAGTTCAGCTGCTAATAAGTTTCACCACTCACTCAAAATCCCTATAACAAAATTATTTATTCTGCATTACGTTTTAGCACATATTGGATAAGGGTTTTATGTCTTTCTCCCTCTAGAATCTCAATTTCATGTGCACTTGTTACCCCAATCAGCTTTAGGGTTCCTGTTAGGGTTTGAGTTTAAAGATACGAAGATGTACGCTGATCGAGTGGAGGCTGCAGCTAAGAGGTCAGTTAAGGACCGTCTAAACGGCAATTCCATCCTTGACGACTCTACTCGCAGGCGATCAATCACTGGCAAAAGGTTCGTTTTCTTTCTATTCAGAGCCATTATATGTCGGGCTATTTAACTTCACCTGTATTTAAGCAATTAGTCCATTTTTATGATAATGACCTGATCTTATTCTAAAAATACTATAGAATGATTACAAGTTGCTTTGTTTATTTTGATATTGCCTTTAGGAGTGACCATTTGACTTGATTTTACTAGTTTACAGGTGATATGTTGTCTAATTTGCCCCATGCATCAGATAAGTGCAAAAACTTAGAAGTGATAGGTCATATATTGGAAGGCCTTGTAGTTCTCTTAGATTGTCTACGATTTAGGACCAGATGTGGATCAGACTAGAATTAAGAAAGATGCCAGTCGCTTTTTTTTTTTCCTTTTTTTTAATTCTGAGTATTTATTTTAGAAAAGGAAAAAAAAAAAACCCAGCGAATTGGTCTTCTTCTTTCTTCATAAAATTTGTTCTTAATCCTACTTAGTAAGTTACCTAGATGCCTAAATTGTAATCTCTTATCTTTTGCTGTATGATGAATTTACAAATTTTAGTTGTTTCTTCTTATTAGCAAAATTGGTTCTTCACTTACAATCTTGAGGTCAAATTGATGTTTATAACTCAAAACATGATATTCTGTTTTGCAGGTTGAGGCAAGATGACAAGTGGGAACATGATCTTTATGACAATGATGAACGTCAAATTTCAAGTATGGATTGATTGTGAAACAATACTAAAAATTGCTACTATTCTTGAATGCGACTATATGATCT
Organism: Pistacia vera; assembly: GCF_008641045.1. NCBI lineage: Eukaryota > Viridiplantae > Streptophyta > Magnoliopsida > Sapindales > Anacardiaceae > Pistacia > Pistacia vera. The sequence goes on from NW_022196268.1 coordinate 691,979, forward strand.
CTAATTGATTTTGACTGTGTTAATGGCTTGTGAAGATCGCATAGTTGGTGTCCGAGATCTTCGTTTAAAGCTCCAAAAGAAAAGTGTACAACAAGTATCTCAAGGTGGAAAGAGTACTTTTTCAGGTGTGCGAGATCTTCGTGAAAAGTTATCTGGGACAATGAATTCGCAACCACTGAACTCTGATCCGCCAAAACCATATTTGCTGGCTGCTAAACCGTCCCGAAAGAGTGTTGCTGTTGAAGCTCCCGAGACAGACACCAAAAGAGTTGCTGATCCAACTCTGAGAAAGAAAGTTCAGCAGAAGGCATAAATTCTGTTTCCTTTTAATATTAATTTTCAGCATTCACTACTAAGTTGTTAGGATGACTGCTGCTTTAGGTCAGTTTTATGTGCAATTTTAGGTTACAGTTTCTGGCCAAAATTCCTTGAGAGTCAAACATAATCCTGTCTATTATTGTATTACGAAGGAATTGCATGACAGTTCATGTGCATTATTTGCTAATACATGGGTGGTTATGTTTGCATCTGTACATGCAGTATACAATAGTGTTTTATATATGTTGTTACTTAGTAATTACTAATGAACAGTTTATACTGTCTTTACACCTAAATTTCTTTGAGTAGAAAAGAATCTTTCTTTTCATGTTATAATGATTTAAATATAAGTAATGATCCCTGCAGTACATTATCTGCATGTAAACAGGTGCAGTAATTATTAATGCTGCTTTTTAGTTTCTAAGCCCTGCTTCTTTTCATGCAGGCTGAGACATCGGTTGATGGATTTTTGCGGTCATTGGGTCTTGAGAAGTATTCCATTACTTTTCAAGCCGAGGAAGTATGTAAATCTAAGGCATTCTCCTAGATTGTGTAAATTTGTTGATATTATTTGTTATTTCCAATTCATCACCCTATGGAATGTTATCTTATACTTTGTGACATGCTCCTGTTTCTGTAGGTTGATATGACGGCTCTTGTACACATGTCTGATGAGGACCTCAAGGCTATAGGAATACCAATGGTAAATTTAAATTGGACTCTCAGCTGCAACATGTGTGGTTTTGTAATTCCAGTACAGCAATTATATGATACGAGCAAATTCCATTCTAGATATATAATGGCTGAAAGTGAGAAAGAATTTGAGTTACCCTGTCTTTTGGTCATTCCTGGTCAATTGCTTAACATCTAGTTACAGCCAATCTCCCTTTCTTGAGCAGCATCTACCCGGTAATGCTTTCAATGCCTCCCTCCCACTCAAAACTATCCTCTTCAGTGGCTAGGCCCAGAAGACTCATTAAAGTAATTTAAGCAAATTCATGTCTCTTAAGATACAGGAATCTGTTTTCTGAAGAAGTCCTGCCTTCTTAAAGTTCCTGTTCTGGTATGTGATTGTATCACCAACTTTTGGGTGGTGGACCTGACCAAATTTTGGAAAGGTCTAATTCTTTTCTAAACATCATTTGATTGCTGTCTTGAAATACTGGCACTATGAACATATGTTCTATATCTTCCAGGTTATGATTATTTGTTTTCAAAGGTTTTGTCATGCTTATTTATACTATCTGAAAATTGTAATGGTAATACAAGAAAATTACATCCGTTTTACAGAAAGAGTAGTGAATTGAAAATCTCCTGGGATAGCTTCAATGGTTGGAATTTTGGTTTTAAAGATGCAAGGACTTATCTTAGGATTAAAAAATAGGACCATCTATTTTTTTTCTTTGAAAGGTACTGATAGTATCAACTTCTTTTCCTTTGTTGATAATATTTTGTTTGGTTTCAAGGATTTTTATTGTTTGTTAAATAAGCTGTGGATTGCTTGCTATACTTTCAGGGATGGCAATAGGGGAGGTTATAATGGGCCGGCCCGCCCTTGATCCATCTAAGCTGTAAACCTGCTTTGATACTCGGTTTGGTGGTCAAGTCTTTTAGTCATACGTTAGATACTTAAACATTTCTGTATGATTAGCTCTTCAGTGCCAGACGAGGTTTTTTTTTTTTTTAAAGTTAAAGCATGATTTCGTATACTAGATGCTTTGCATTTGTCTAAAATCACAGAGCTCTCAGTTTGTTGCTTACTATTTCTCCTTATAAGTGCGTTCCTTGGTCTTCTTTCTTTGTTCTTCATCAAGCTTGTACCTACCCAATTCCCTCCATACCCGAGTCTGTGCTACATCTGTTTGTATTTGTGCTTGTCTGTCATGAAAGATAAGGCATAGTTGACATCCATGGTGGTTGTGTCTTTATTGATGCCCTGTTCTCTCTTTTCTATCCTGATAATTAATAGAAGTTTTTAAATTCATTTTGGCGGTTTCAGGGTCCAAGAAAGAAGATACTGTTGGCACTGGAATCTAGAGGCTGACATTTTGGAATGTAGCTGGTTCTTAATGTTTGCGTAGATCTCAAAGTCTGAAACATGTTTTATTGGTCTTCAAATTTGTATACTTCGTGTTTTGGTTGATATGAGACTGCGCATAACATTTTCTCCTTTTATTTATTTATTATATTTTCCTCTATTTATCAGTTGTATGCTAAAAGTAGCTTTGACAAGATTGTCATCTATATGAAACTAAAGTGGAATTGATAGTTTGGGAATTAGTAGAAACTTTTAATTGATGAATTTACTGCCGCGTTATATTAGCTCGTTGCTGTTATTCTAATATTCAAAGTGTGGAGACTGATATTGTAGGCGTAGCATATGTGATGTGTTACGATGACTCTTTTACTGCCATGAATCCACATTCATGCATTCGATTTCATGGAAACAGAAAGTGTTAAAACTTCAGTGAAAAGACTTGATACAACCTCAGTGTTTCGTTTACTAGTTTCAATTACAAATACTATTAATTATTAAATACCTCCAAAACTAAGGGCGTTAATGAATCGTTTGTTCCATTATTTATCACTATTCTATCCTTATTCCAAATACAAATACAAGTTGGTTTATTTATTTTCAAAATCCGATCTTAAATTAAAAAAACTATTTTTAAACCCCCTTAGGTTTGTTAATTGACAAAAACACCTCAAACATTTTTTTTTATAAATTAACAAAAACACTCCTATCCATCCATAGTTGTCAGATTCCAAAAATCATCGTCGATGGTGGTCGGAATCTGTCACAACGGTGCACTATCGATCGGAACTGGTCGGTAATGCGTCGATCTGACCGTCAACCACGGCCAAAGAAATGGTCTTCGTTGACGATCAACGATAGCCAAGAGTTGGCCGTCGTTGATCGTCAATATTTTTGGATTTGGCATTTTCTAGCCGTCGATAGCCAAATTTGGCCTTTTTCGGCCGTCGACAGCCAAATCTGGCTGTTTTTGGCTAGATCTGTGGTGAATCTAACCGAAAAAGGTTAGATCAACGCATGACCGATCAAATCCAATCGATTATGAGCTGTAACGCCAGATTCTGACCAGATTTCAATAGTGGTGACAATAGTGGTGACTGAAATTTGACACTGTAGGTTAGTGAGAGTGTTTTTGTTATTTTACAAAAAAAATTATATATTAAGGTGTTTAGTTAAATTAACAAACCTAGCGGTTTTTTTATTAATTTTTAAATTTTACCTCATAATAATCATCAAACTCTACCTACCAATAATATTTCAAAAATTCTTACTCAAAATACTAAAACAAACATACTCCATTGCCATGTTATTCACAGGCAAAACAGCTTCGGACACCGATTATTTTGCACCAAAAATGTGTACCAGCTTACGTGTACCTAGACGCCTGATTTTTCTATAAATATTTTTCTAGTGAATGGCCGTCCATCAAATATGGATGACCGTTCATTCACATGGACTTTCATCCATATTATATGGACGGGGGTCCATATACGACGGACGGGCGTCCCCATTTAAAGGACGCCCGTCCATAAATAAAATACAATGAAAAAAATTTATAAACATTAGGGACAACCGTCCATCCATTATGGATGGCCGTCCATTACTTTTGGACGGACGCCCACAAATAATGGACGCCCGTCCTTTACCCAAATATGAAAATAAAAAACTTTGGGGACGGCCGTTTTAATTTTTGATGGTCTTCCCTTACGTTTGGACGGAATGGACGCCCGTCAATACTTTAAAAAAAAAAAAAAAAATTCTAAACAAAACTCTTCTTCTTCGTCTTCATTCCCCATCTCCTCTCTTTTTCTTCATCTTCATTCCCCATCTTGTCTCTTCTTCTTCATCTTTGTTTTATGAGATAAGCGTGCTAAATCCAAAGGCTCCAAAGCTCAGAAAACTCCAATGATAACGGCTATATAGCAATATAAAATAACCACTAACCAGCAGGAATAGGAGTCCGCTCAATGTTCGCAAACTTATTTCACACCATGACAAGGCAAAAGAAAAAGCAAATTACACACGAACAATTAAATTCTGCTATCATAATCATTCCTCTTCGGACTTGGCACTCTGAAGCCACTCAATAAATGGCTTCGAATTCTTCCAAACCAGAGTTTTTATTGCCACCAATCAGGCCCTGCTGGTACCACTCTAGTATAAACTCCCCTTCCAGCACATCCTTATCATACAGCGCTTTGAGAACCAATGCTACCTCCTTCACCACCTCAGGATTTGCCTTTCCAAAGAAAGACTCAATAGAGTGCAGGAGAACCATTTGGGATCCCTCCTCTTGGGTTGCAGCTGCCAGTTAGTTCTTTTTCAACACCTCTTTAACGAATCCCTTCTTAACACCATCAAAGAGAGCTGCAAACAAGGCGTTCATGATTTCTTGTGGAGTCCCAGTGAGTCTACTCAGGAACGATTTGAGTTGGCTAGCAGAAGAGCCCTTCTTCAGGCATTCCTTTATCTCATTGACAAGCCTTTCATGGGTATTAGTACCATTTGTTCCATTCTCATGTACCTTTCTTTCACGCTCCGGAGATTTCTTCACTGACTCCTATTATGAAAAAGAGTTATTTTTAATTGCATTTTTGGGTAAATACATAGGTACAATGTTTAAGCTCTCCCTGTTTTGCTTCTATAGTTTTCTGGGTTTTAGAGCCTTTGGATTTGACACGCCTATCTCATAAAACAAAGACGAAGAAGAAGAGAGAAAATGGGGAATGAAAACGAAGAAAAAGAGAGGAGATGGGAAACGAAGAGGAAGAAGAAGAGTTTTGTTTAGAATTTTTTTTTTTTTTTTTTTTAAAGTATGGATGAGCGTGTCCAAACGTAAGGGACATCCGTCCAAAATTTATGGACAACCGTCCCCAAAGTTTTTTTTTTTAATTTTCATATTTAGGTAAAGGACGGACGTCCATTATTTGTGGGCGCTCGTTTAAAAGAAATGGGCGGTCATCCCTAATGTTTATAAAATTTTTTTATTGTATTTTATTTATGGACGAGCAAAGGCCGTCTGTCCATGTGAGTGAACGACCGTCTCACTAAAAAAATATTTATAGAAAAATCAGACGTCTGGATACACGTAGGCTGGTACACATTTTCAATGCAAAATAATCGGTGTCCGTAGCTTTGTTGTATTCACAGGACATGAGACTCGATCACTCGAACTTGACGGACGGCCATTGCCATGTGAAGGAAGAACCAATGGCAGAAAAATAGAAAAAATTAAAATTATAACCAAACCTAAACTCGTGAAACTGAGCAAACCGAGACCCCAACATGTAACCGTAATTCGTTATAGCTTCAATCCCAACAGCAGAGACCATAGTAGGAGTTGAAAAAGGCAGCTACCAACCACCACGTGCAACGCGGAGCCACTGACCTGAGGCCGAAATTGGTAATTTTGGAGAGAGATGAGAGTGGAGAGTGGTGAAGGAATTTAGGAACCACCAGACGCGCGATCGGCGGTGGCTGTTAGTAATGGTTAAACTCGATTAGCTGGGTGGCTTTTAAGGCTGGCCTGTCGCGCCAGGCCATTGTACGACGGCGCGAGCCGTCACCTTTGGCTAACTCGGAATCGCCTCCCTCAGCCGCGATCTAACCTGTAATCGGTAGAATGTTGGATTGTTTAGTCTTTTGTTTTTGATTAATTAGCAGCTGTTTTCCATGTTTATAAGCCAAATACATGCATAATGAAATGAATAATACTACACATACATCATTCTCATACAACATTATGTGACAAGATATGATTGAATGAAAGTTTAATTTTAACTTTAAATTAGCCAATCATATCTTGCCACATAATGTTGTATGGAAAATGTTGTATGAAAATGATATATGTATAATAAAATTGGACATACTGGGATAAATTTACTCCATAAAAATGTAAACAACTACCCAGGCGCACTATTTCAAAACTTGGTACACTCTCAAGTCTACCAGCAATTTATCAACATCATCAAATCGTTGAAAAAATTTCTCATGTGAAATTACATGGCTGCTGACTGAATTCAGTTTGTTTCACGATAAGACATCTATTTCTCCAGTTAAAAGCTCAAGGAAATGATTAAGACACTGCCTTTTCTTTGGCTTTCCATGCCAAGTACTTGGCCTTTTCTTGCTTGTATCTTTTCCATTCTCTCAGGGCAGCAAGGAGAATATGCATCGAAACTGGCAAAAAGAAGGGCTGTGCAAACACATGTGAAAAAGCACATCATAACAGAATAGTCAACCAGAAAAAGGCATGTTATAAGAAAATATTCAATGAGTCACTCCAAGATTAACTCAAAGCCATTTCCTGTTAGTACTCTGTTTTTCTAAGGTAACAGTTCAGTAATTGGGTATGTTCAAATTTTACATGCACAAGAAAGTAAAAAGAACTGCCACGCTTAAAGATCAAAAAAATTTGGACTCAAGCAGCATGACTTGACTTTTTGAAGATAAACAAGTTTGGCCACATTTTGAACCTAATGGGAAGCAAAAGGATAGTTGCTCTTAATTAAAAGGGTTTTTATAAAATAACAATAAATACATTCAAGTATATTTCTCTTGATGCAATAGGTTCTAAAACTTCCATTTAGCTCAGGAGTTCTTCCTCATTTTCATTCCACACCATTAATGATCAATATGAAGAAAAATGAAATTATTACTGATCATGCAAAGCTTTTTACTTATCCATGGTAATGCAAACTAGATTTGAGTACATGCAATCTTTTGATATTATCTATTGAGTATTTATCTATACTTAAGTTGTTTATATGGTTTCCCCATGACTTAACCAGGACAAAATGGTTTTGAGAAACTAACCGAGTAGACTGCAAAACAGTGCTCAAATGAGTAGTAACTGACGGACATAATAGACGGGTGAAAAAAAGCATCCTCTGCCAGAGACCTTGCTTCCCTTGAAGAAACTGATGAAAGTGATGGTATAAAATTTGTTAGGCTCATTCGTTGCTGATAGGAAATGTGGAGGCAGTCTTCAAAATTGAAGCCCAAAACAAATGAGAACCTAAAAGTAGAAGAGAAACATACTGGCTGAAGCTTCATAAACCCCTAAAGAGGCATTATTCTGAGCCAGTTTTGCTGCCTTGAGAGAAAATTTAACCTTATCATGGAGATCACACAGATAAACATGCAATTAGCTCCTTGACCATGTCAGAACAAAAACTTGAAAGATCAAGCTCTCATAAATAAACCAAAATTGCAGGGATTCAAACATAACAAGAATAATAGCTCAGACCAAAACTCAAGTAAACTTAGCTCCTATAGAGTTTAGACATAGAATATTACATCTTGACAACTCAATCCGGGCAACAATCTAAATTCACATGCAACTAAAACCCTAGGTAATGAAGAAAGGACAATGTGCAATTAACTTAGAATTATAGATCACAAAGTAACCTAAAATCTGATTCAGCAAAAGTAAAGGACAATAAACAATGATATTTTCTGCATCAATCATAAGAAATATATGTTTGCTTTGTATTTTTATTTAATCTATAATTCCATTGCTCTTAACTAGCAATTTCTTTTTTCTCTTCATTTCTTTTTATATTTACTCCCAAAAGATTGGAACACATGTTTAACAGTTAAACATGTAATAAATTCCTAATTGTCTAAACTCATGGATCAGATTCAAAATTCATATAGCCATTCAATCAACAAAGCCATCTTGACAACTCACCTGTTTTCCTATTTCATCCATAATAATCATCCTTGGAAGTGATTGAACCTGAAAAATCAAGTTCATCATACTTGCATCAGAAATGCTGGCTAAATGAGAGGGAGAGTTATTTTATTAATGCTGCAAATACCAATCTAGAAAGGGACCCAAGTGTTGTGGCACATGAATGAAGATTAAAGCATGAATGCTGCCGTGACAGGACATCCAATTCCCTACAGAAAAACAAAAAAAAATAATAATAATAAGAATAAGAATAAGAATAATATATTGACTGCACTCAACTGCCTTCAAAATTCCTCTTAACAATATTGTTTTGTAAAGCATATGCATGAGATCAACTGCAATCAACATTACACTTGCTAAAAAAATTTAATATGAAAAAATTATATGAGCAGGTGTTATCCTTACCATTCTGTGAAGCCTCTTTCACTGGGTAAAAGGTGAAACTTGTCTGATGCACCTACATACAGGTTGTCAGATTTAAGACCAAAAAGCTGCCGGAACTGCCCCATGAAAACTTCAAATACCTCCCGAAGATCCTGTTTCTCAATATGCATGCATCAATTTTAAGAAAATTAAAATCAACTACTGGAAATGGATTTCTAGTTATTTAAAGATATGTGTGTGTGTGTGTGTGTGTGTGTGTGTGTGTGTGTGTGTGTGACAAATAATATAGTCTGATCAATCAGGCATATATAGTACCATATTATTCAGTAAGCTTAAAATATATTTTACACTTGTTTTTCCTTCTAAACTTAGCAGAAATCATAGTATAACAATAAATTATGAATAAATCCAACAAAGCTAAGCTCTGGTAAGCTTCCATACAGAATTGAAAAGTTAAAGCTCATTTAAGAAATGATATTAGAATGATATACTCAAAATCACCATGGATAAACATCTAACCTCAGGGGACATTTTATGCCTGGCAGTATGCTTACTTTCAGAATCTTTTAAACAGCTTTGAGGGTTCCAGACAATAACACCTCCCCACATCTATAAGTTCTCATCATAAATGTTTTAGCATTAGAAATTTCATAATTATATTAAATGGAAAACGATGAATATCATAATAATGAAAATATAACTTACTGGGGATATAAAACCATTTGTACTAGAAATTTCTCCATTTGGAAGCTGTAAGAGAAGAGGGCACTCCTTTGCAGATGGTATATATCTGGAAGCACAGGGAAGGAAAGCTGATATGATGAACTTTGAAATGAGATAAATATTCTTCTTATAAGTGATAACATACTTTCAGCATCTCTCTCATTAACAAATACTAAACAAATTGAGAAAGCACTTGAAGATGATGAAATTTAAAAAAAAAAAAAAAAAGACAAAAATGTCTTGAATATATAGCCCACTTATATAGACAACTATTAACATGATGCAAAATCTACTCTTTCATAGAGCTCAAAACCCATCCAAAGAAACTGATAGGAACCCACTTCAATAACTCAACAATTTATGTTGGGCCATGGGTCTTTCATGGGCTTGGGTAGAACTCTCCTTGGAAAACCGGCTTGCCAAGGGAGGGTGCCCAAGCCTTTATAACCCACATGCTCACCCTTTTCCCTTTCAATGTGGAATCCTAACATTCCATCACGCTTCTGCAACCGACGTCCACGTCGGCCTCTTTACCCCTTAAGTGACTACGCGGATCCCCTTTTCCCTCGGGCCTCCATGCCTTTCTCGGGGTAGCAGTTCAGGCCCAAGGTCAGCCTACCACGCGTGCGCTACCATATAGGCGCAGGATCATGCTCTGATACCAATTGATAGGAACACACTTCAATAACTCAACAATTTGGGTTGGGCCATGGGTCTTTCATGGGCTTGGGACGAACTCTCCTTGGAAAATCAGCTTGCTAAGGGAGGGTGCCCAAGCCTTTATAACCCACATGCCCACCCTTTTCCCTTTCAATGTGGGATCCTAACAGAAACTTAGTCATAAGTCACTACCACATCCAATTAGAAGTGGTCCCATGACTGTCTTTATAAAGATCAATCGTACAAAAAAACAGAAGTTGCAAAATACCAGAGATGCTTTTGCCAGTGGCATCTGTGAAATTACAAAAGCATAAGAGAGAGAACAGAAATAAATTATATGAAGGTACAGCTGGTAAGCGTAATTTAGGCTATGTAGACACCATCATCCATTCATATCAATTCAATAAAATCATGCTATAGCAACTGGACTTATACATTAATACGAATAACTAGATAAATGAAGAATGAGTTAAAGGATATACACCACAAATTGCAATATCTTTGATCGCCCGCCAGCTGCAATTGAGGTATCTAGATGCCACTCATTTGAATTTACCTATTGAATGTCAATAGTAACATTATTAGTAAAAAGAATAAAATCTGTACTTATTAAAGCATGATAATGATAAAAACCATTCTTGTATGTGTGTATGTGTGTGTGCATGGCATTTGTTTAACATTAACATAGTTCCAATATTTCCAGTAAACTTTCAGAAATAACAGGTCAAGAAAAGAAACATACAAAGAAAGGAAGATCCTTAGTATTAAAGATGTAGCTCTTCTTCTTTTCATCCCAATATGAAAATGACGATTTTGGTGTATGGTATAAAACCTAAAAGTGAGAAGAAAGAACAAAACTGAAACCACTGTCAAAAGCACATAAAGGAATATAATACCAAATAATGAACAAATTAAAAATAAAAAACATACATTAAAAAAGGTGGAAAGAAATATTACCTGACTTTCTACACCTATGTTCGCAATGGGTCCCAAAACTTCAATTATAGGGGTCAACAGAGTTTCCTCTATTCTTTGGAAATCCCTACAGACACAAGGGGATAGAAGATGAAAATTTGCTAGAAAACTATTTGAATTTAAGTTCAAACATGTTTGTGGTATCCCATCCAAGCTTCTTGGTATATCGTAGAATGATTTGACTTTTTCCATTAAATAAAACAAATAAGTATTTTAACTACACAGTGAATTATCCAATTGAAAACTATATTTTAAGTCATGAGTGACAATCCATTTCAGATTTTTCTTATTCTTCCTGATTTAATCATAATATACGGCACTTAAACTAGAACCACAATACACAAAAGCATATTGAAGAAGACAGATGATAAAGAACAAGAATCATACCAATCATAAACCCAATCATTGGGTTCAGCATTGAGCAAATTAAATGAAAGCACAATCCTGCCATCAGCACCCACTGGCATAAACTCCTCGTGAATCAACCCTTTCTCCCTCCCTCCATTCACAAACACCTTCACAAATATCTCCGCAACTTTCGACACAACTTCTGCCTCCTCCTCATCAACCCTCCCAACAATCCACCCATGTCTATACTTCCCCACCACTGCCCTAACTCCCTCTCCAACTCCATCCCCATTCACCACCACCATACTATAAACATTCTTCCTTTTCAGAACCGACTCCAAAAACTCATCAACATCTTCATCATTCTTATGTTTCCCGTTACTATCGAAATCGACGACATTGATGGTGCCACATCGGTAGAGATCATCAGTTAAATTTGTTTGAACACACTGAGAATTGGAGTCAACGGTGACAGAGAGGCTGAGGTTATTAGTACAGGAACCGCATTGGGAGGGGTTGGAGGTGAGTTTGGTAATTTGGTTAAGAATCGAAAGTTGGAGATGGTTAGGATTGAGATTTGAATTGAAGTTCAAAAGTATAGCTTGAAACCGGCATGGGAATAACAAAGATGGATTTGATTCCATTTCCGATATTTCGGTAAATGGAAGCGAGGAGCGGTAGATTTCCACCGATTTCCATAAGAACGGAAAACCTGAATGGAATTATAATAACAATTAAATAAAGCGTAAAGTAAATGTATATATAAGTGAATGTCATGATTATTACCTAGGAGGAAGGAGAATAGGACGGATAGTGTCAGGAAAAGCCGCTTCTTCCCAGGTTTGGTGGTGCGCACGCTTTTGAGGTCCAGTTCCGATGATTCAACGGTTTCTTTAGCTTTATTATCGGAAGGTTCCGATATTTCGTGTGAGATTTCCGACATTTTTCAAGTTCTGAAGCTCGTTTTCAGTTGAGCTCGGGCCCTGTTCACTGTTATTTAAATTAGACACAAATTGAATAATTTAAAAGTATTACTTTTACCAATTAAAAACCAGCGCCGTCTTAGCTCAGCCGGTAGAGCGCATGGCTTTTAACCATGTGGTCGTGGGTTCGATTCCCACAGACGGCGATTGTCTGTTTTTTTCTTTTTTGGTGTTTATTAATTTTTATTTTTCATGATTTTGATTTATTTTTTTGTTGATCCATTTTGATTTATTTTTCATAATTTTGATTTTTTAATTTACGTGAGGAAGTATGTTTTGATTTTGATATATTTTTCATGATTTTGTGAGAAAGGTAGTTCTCATGTTCATAGTATATGGGCATTTATTAATTTTAATATATTTTTTTTAGTAATACTACAGTTATAAAAAAATTTTACAACGATGTCTATACAAAATAATGTGGTGGAAAATACATGAAAGAATATTTTTCCTTTCATTTTTTGTCATATCACTTTATATAAAAATCTTTGTAAGATTTATTTATAATATAGTATTATTGATATTTTTTGTGATTTTGATTTTTTTTATTTAGAAAAGTACTTATTCATGTCATACTGTAAATTTTTTTTTTTTTTTAATGATTTTGATTTATTTATTTATTTCAGATAGTACTATTCATGTTTATAGTGGTTTTTTTTTTTTTTAATTATACTTTAGAAGAAAAGTATTTGTTGATTTCATTTTTTTTAATTTATGTGAAAAAAGTACTTAGTCATGCGTTCATAGTCAACTTTTGAGTGATATGTTTTTTATTTATGAGAAAAGTATATTCATGTTCATAATCAACCTTAATTGATATGTTACACAGAATCACAAGTGGGATCCCAAGACATATAAAAATAGAAAAATGATATCCTTATAAAGACTCATACAAAGAGGGTTACAAAGTGACATCATTCAGAAGAAAAAAACAAAGAAAAAATGGAAAAAAAGAAAGAGAGAGAGAGAAATCATGAAAATCAAGGGTGAGGATTGTCTTTGTATACCCCCTTTGTATGTGTCTTTGTAAAACTAGCATTGCTCGTAAAAATAAGCAGATCATCTCTCATACATTTTGTACTAATCACATGTTTACTTTGGTTTCATACATAATAAACTGCAACATAATTGCTTCGTCTTACTCTAACAAGACAATACAAATGATGTTTTATTTCCCAAAGTGCTAAATCAATCTGATGGTGCAGAGATTTTTGTTTTCTTCAATTTTTCTGTTATCTTCTTCGCTTCAGCTTGTGTCTTTACAGCTCTATCAGCTTGACTTCCAGCAAACTTCTCCCTCAGTAACTTCACATCCTCATCTTTCTGTATATCATAAACAGTAATAATTGCTAAGACTCAGCAATTAGTTGGCAGAAAAATATGCTCATATTAAGAGGAACAAACAAACAAGTTGAATTGAAGAAAGTTTATACCAGTTCCTTAAATAGTGGGGATGGTGTCCCAATTCGATGACCAACAGGTAGAAGCTCCCAAGGCTTTCTTGCCCTCTCAAGACCTCCAGTTTCATCAGAAAGTGAAAATTGTTTATCAATTGGAAAATTAAGCTGTTTCAGTACCTTGACAGTTCAAAAGAAATGCATTAGAATCACCAAGAACATTATTAGTTTCAGAATGTTATGACATGAAATGTAGAGAATGCTTACCTCAAGAGAAAATGAAGGCATGAAAGGTTCTAACAAACATGCTAGAAGATACACTAGCCCCACTGAAGTTCTCATAACAACAGAGCAGGAAGCTTTATCTTCATTGTAAAGCTTCCAGAACTGGCTCTCCTGAATACCATATCAGAAAGTTCAAGAAATGAACATTAATAAAGATAAAAACGATTACTAACATACTCATGCATTCATGAATTAAGCATTAACCGAGTTTTGATGGACTTACTTGAAGATATGCATTCCCCTCACTAGAGATGCTCATTCCAATTCTCAGTCCTTGTTTTAGTTTAACCTATGTCCAAAACGGATACTTCCCTTATTTAGAAATGAATACAGCACAAAGAGTTTTCACATGACTCTGAGGACTATAATTGAATTACAACAGGCGATATTTGTCATGTTTAAATTAATCACCTTCTCCATGGCTTCTATGTATTGGTCAACGTAGTTTCCAAGTTTTTCAGCTAACACCTTTGTTAAGGGGTGTAAATCTGCCTCTGGAGCATCAGGAACGACAGATCCATATCCTCGTCCTGATTTTATAATGAAATGATTGCAGATAACCAACTTATATGTAAGGAAAGATTTTATAAACCAAAAGATTCAAAGTGTAACAAGTAAAACAATACTAGACTACAGAGAAGGAAAGTCAAATGCCCTAATCTCCCACCTAACCAGACATCAATGTCTTGAACAGAACTGAATATCTGCAAATATTATTTTAGAAAGGACTGAAGGACTTAATGTCTCGAGGCAGCTAACTAACCTGGAGGTTTGACAATGAAGCTCAGTACTCGATTAACAAAATTGCCCAAATTATTCAGCAACTCACTATTTAATTTTGCTTGGAAGTCCTCCCATGTAAACAGTGTGTCTGAGACCTAACAAAACAAATTCATCTGCATCAGCAAGTAGAAACTAAAGCTGTAATTAAATGCTGCCTCTATTGAACTCACCTCTGGCCTGTTAGTTAGCAAATAATATCTCCACACTTCAGAAGGGATATTTGTATCTTTGGCATCATTGCCAAAAACTCCTACTCCCTTGCTCTTGGAGAACTTTCCTGTAGTATCATGCAATATATTCTGAATAGACTATCTACAAAATGTATCTTATTGAAGAACCAAAATATCATAGTCTCATAGCTTAAAAAAATTGGATGTTTCCGGCCCCCAACGACCATGACTATGAGGAAATATTATTAGGCAATTTTACTTTTAAGACAACCGCTATACCTGCTTCATAGTTTAAGTACTCTGTAACACTAATGCTCTTCATTAGCGTCCAGTTTTCTCCAGTCCCAAGAAGTGTGGACGGAAACATCACCTAGAATCAGAAATTCAAGCAAACAACTATCTCAAATAAATCAAACTCCAAGTTAGCATATAAATACGATAACATTTACCAACCTATACGTATACAAGCCTCTAGCAGATTCATTAGTTTAACTATTTTGTTTGCATCAACCATTTATCTCTCAACTATATAGAAAACCTAGATTAATAAACGTTATGACCATAACGAAGGTTGGAAGGTGTGGTTTTTTTGGGTATATCATTTGTCTATTGTGAGTTAATTAGTTTCAAGAGGTGGATTCTCAAAGTTGCTTTGTATATTACCTTTAATTACTTAAAACACTATCATGGATCGATTAGTATTCCCCTGGTACAATTCTTCCCATATTCCTTTAGTGAAACTCAAATTAGCAGTTCTAGTAAGAAGAAAACAATCACAGAAATTAAGAGAAAACTCTTACAGTGTGGAATGGTACATTGTCCTTTCCCATAAATTGATATAGCTCCACATTTTCAGGGTTCTTCCACCATTTCTCCCAATCAGAAGTATAGCATGAAGTAATAGAGATATAACCAATAGGCGCATCAAACCATACATAGAAGACCTAAAAATTATGTGATTGGAAAAGTTTGATCAATCAACTTTAAACAAGATTAGAATACTAAATTTCTGTGGTTGAATTGCAAGAGAAGGGCCAATCTCAGGTATCTAAATTTTATGCCAACCTTATCCTTAAATTTTTCATGTGGAACAGGAACACCCCACTTAAGATCCCTGGTAATACAGCGAGGTTTCAGCCCTTCTTTGAGCCATGCATATGTAGCTTGCACAGCATTCTGGCTCCAAGATCCAGCAACTGACATGTTATTGATATATTCTTCCAATTTATCTTTAATCAGTGGGAGCTCCAGAAACAAGTGGTTCGTATCACGAATTCTTGGAGTCATCTGACATACCTGTTGATAATACAAGCTTGTGTTTGAACAAAACATATGTTTGACACTTATGTTTCAGAATTATGATTAGCAGAATCAATAATAATGTTAAATCAACAAATTCTTTTGAGAACTCATCATAGGAACAGGTTAGAATTGTATAAATGAGAGGGGTATGTGTACCTTGCATCTGGGATCTATAAGTTCTGTTGGATTCAACAGTTTTCCGCACTTTTCACATTGATCTCCCCGTGCAGAATCATAATTGCAGCCAAGTGTTGGGCAGGTGCCTCCCACAAGCCGGTCAGCTAAGAATCGTTCACATGCATCGCAGTAAAGCTGCAACAATTTTCAAATCCAAGTTCATGAAAGAGTAATTTAGCTCCAGGTTAGTAGATAAGCAGATTTTTTGCCAAGAAAAGATATGAGAACATTAATCATTGAACTTTGAATTGCAGGAACATTTTTATGAACCCATAAACCAAAACAGCATCTTTTCGTTGCCTAACTACTTACCTGCTGCATTTTATTTTCAGAAAGCCAGTTGTTTTCCAACAATTTCTTGAAAATTGCTTGGCAAACTTCCGTTTGCTGAGGAGTTGATGTGCGTCCAAATTCATCAAAACTTATATTAAACCAATTGTAAACTGCTTTATGTATTGCATAATATCTGCACAGGCAGGAAGCACAAGGTAAAAGAAATGGACTGAAATTGTTTAAACCATTAGAACAAGTGGAATAACCTATTCTTAACTTCAACATGATGCTAAAGCAACTTAACAAGGAACAGAAGACATATGTATGTATAGGATTAACATAGCCATAACTTGTCAATCAAAGAAGTAATCAAGAAACAGAACAACATCTTCAAGAAATCAAAAATGGACATACCCCAAACTATGTTAACTTTATATCTCTACACCATTGACCATATATATTTTCTAAATCAGTCATACCAGTCTTATAGTTCATGAACCAAAAAAGCAAGTGTCAATATCAAACCTTCAAAGAAAAAATTGCCTTAAAAGAGTAGATGCGTGTATATGTATAAGAACTCACTTATCGCAAATCTGTTGCGGGGAACAATTCTCCTCCAAAGCCTTAGTTTCAGTGGCCGTACCATACTCATCAGTTCCACATATGTAAATAACATTATAGCCACGGAGTCGGCAGTAGCGAGCAAAAACATCAGCACTTAAAACGCCTGGTATATATGCAAGTGACGCAATTATGAGAAGAAGAAACAAGCAAATCAAAAAGAGAGGAACAAGGAAGTTTCTTAGTTTATTTACTTACTGCCAATGATGTTGCCAAGATGAGGAACGTTGTTGACGTAAGGCAAGGCGCTGGTTATTAGTATGTTTCTTTTTCCGGGTATTGGTACCTTTGCTTCCTTCTTATTTTTTTCACTCTCATGTTGTTGATCCTCCATAGAAACCACCACAGAGAGAGACAAGGTTTGTAAACGAGATTGTTTCAGCTTGCGACAGAGAGAAGTAACTGAAACACGGTATTTCAGAGGATTAGAGAAGTAACTAGCAAGAGACTTTGTAGTTGAGACGTTATAATCAATTCTCATAAAAGATTTATAACATTAAAATTCATAGATTTTAGTATATAGTTCTCTTAAACAAGATTAGTATGTAGAAAGCAAGTAGGGTTTTGATTCCCCAAACTTTCACTTATGAATATCAACGGTTTTAAGAAATGGTAATTGGAACATATCATGACTAATAAATTCAGAATTTATGCAATTCTTTTTTGAATTTCTATACTAAATTCATCATATTTTTTTTCTTGAATTATTATTTCATCTAAAGGCGGAAAAGATTAGTGATATGTGATACTTACAAATGCTTGAGCAGAGAAGTAATGAAAGTATTCTCTTGACGTAAGTATTCGTCTCTTTTGAATGGAAAATCTACCTGGGTTTGTCACTAGTTAAAGGAGGAAGTGGGAAGAGTCAGATCAGAATCAGAATCAGAATCCACCTACCACTTAATTAATTAGCAGCAACTCAGCGGAAAAGAGGAAGCGAGTGGAACATGAATATGTTCAACCACAGCACAATAAGAAGAAAAGAAAGAGCTACAACACCTGCTTGCCACGGGAATCTATAATTAATGATTGGAATGGAATGTAAACTTTAACCTCTTAGCAAAGATGGAATTTTATTAGGCATAATGATTTCTCTTTTTCTCTTTTTTGGAAGATAAGTTAATAATAACGTGATACTTGTTAGGGCCAAAAAACGCACCGGCCCAATGGGACAGGTATCCGACATAAGGAAAAGCTCAGGTCCAATCCTGATGCTTCCCAGGCCAAGACTCCCGGATAGGCCCATTTGATACAATACAGTCGGTCCAAACCACCTGGACATAGGCCTCCTAATCCCAATATACTTCATGGATCTATGATCGAATTCAGAGCCCACGGTCACCTACAGATCACATTCCTATTCGAACACTGATAAAGTAGTCCACTACCATCAAATCCTCCAAGGTCCGTGTCAGAGTCATACTTTGACTCCTTTCAGTCAGGATAATGGGACTAGAGGATATTCCCGAGAGGGAACGGATTACTACGAGAACTCCCAATCCCACCAGGATGGGGACCAGACAGTCAATATTAAACAGAGGTCAGCCCTTCACAAGGCGAATATATTCACCTTTAGACCCGAAGTTCTAGCTTGAGAAATTCACATCACAGCCGTAGTCACAGTCCCCGACTAGACTTTAGTAACCTCTAACTCCCTAGCCCTCACTAAATTAGTCTCTTTCAACCTTGCTGACTTGAGCGTCTGAGTGCCTACGGCAAACACAATCCCGATGTTTTTCACGCTTCACGTTGTGTTCTCTTATGTGTGCAGGTACAACAGATGCTTAATGGTCTCAACCTCACGGGATCAATCCCTCCTTTGTACACTGTAGATTTTTACATCTACAATACTATGGGTGCGTTTGGTGTGTAGTATTTTGGATGGATTTTGAGGATAATATTGGATTGTTGGTAGGGAGTATTACGAGGTAATTTGAAAAATTTATCAAAAAGCCCATAGGTTTACTAATTTAATTAAAGACCCTACTATATAAAATGACAAAAACACCCCTACCACCTGCAGTGTCCGATTTCGGCGCCACCGCCGGAATCTGGCCGAAAAATTTCATTACGGCAAGACCGATCGGATCTGTGCGTAACGATCATTATGGCCTTTTCGGCCAGATCCACACGGATCTGGCCGTAAAAGGCCAGTCTAAGGGCCTGTTATGGCCGTCGACGGCCGGAAAGGCCAAAACGCGGCCATCTTTGGCCGTCAGCGACGGCCAAAGATCTTGGACGGTGTGACCGTCAACGACGGCCAGATCTGGCCTTTTCCGGCCAGATCCGTGGTGGATCTTGCCGAAAAAGGCCAGATCGGTGTAATTCCGACCATTAGGTCAGAATTTAGGCCGTTGTACAGTTCCGACTATCACGGCGTGGTTGCCGGAATCTGACAAATTGGGTTGATGGGGGGTTTTGTTAATTTTTTAAAAAAAAATCAGGGGGCATTTAGTGAAATAATAACCTTATGGGGTCTAAAAGTAATAAAAAAATAGGATAAATTTCTGGAAGTGTGCCAAACATTATTTGGAGAATAGGATTGGGAATATGGATAAAAACAGGGAGCCAAACGCACCCTATTCAACATAGACTTTTTGCGTTTTATTATTAATTTTCTTTTTCCGATGGAATCCACAACGTTTGAATTTAGAGCTCTGTTACTTCTACTTGTAACTATTAATTAATCAATCTATTCTCATTTTACTATTAAGTGATGAACTCATATTCTTAATTCTCTTCCTTTTTTTTTTTTTAATTAGAGTGTGAGCAAGCTCGTTTATTTTACTGGCACTTTAATTATATTTAGAGTCTATTAAATATCATACAAATCTAAAATAAAACACAATTTACACGAGGTAAAATGTTTATGGCTCAACCCAATAAGTAAGGAAGTAAACACCTCTTAACCAAAAGGCAAACTTGGGTTTATTTTATTTTTTTTCAACGGCCATGACTAACTCATGCCTAAAACGTTCCGATTAAAGATTTTGCTTTCCCAAAATGTGCATGTTTACATTTTCAAAGCACCTAAAAGCCCTTCTCTTAACCTCTAAGAGAAGACAACCATAATTAAAATCCATGCTTTCATGTTTAAAACTAACTCTCCGCACATGGAAACCCATTGGCCGACTCTAGCGTTGTATGCGCGTATTGAGATATCTTATCAGCTCGTAAAGTGTTCGATGAATTGCCACAACGAAGTGTAGATAGCTTCAATGCGATGATCATAGCATATTCTCGTAAGGGATACCCATGTGAAGTTTTGAGTATTTATAATCAATGATAAAAGAAAGTGTCAAAACTGAAGCTCAATTTTTACTGTTGCACTTAAGGCGTGTGTGAGCTTGATGAACTTGAACATGGGAGAAGAAGTTTGGCGTAAAGCAGGATTGGTTATGAACGAGTGTTTGTTGGGTCATCTATGTTGAATTTGTATGCCAAGTGTGGCAGAATGGATGCGGCTTTAATTGTGTTCAAAAAGATGCAAAGAAAGGACATTGTTTCTTGGAGTTCTATGATAAAAGGGTTTGCGTGTAATGGCAGCCATGCGAAGCAGTCAATGTTTATAGAAGGATGCAAAAGGAGGGGATTGAAGGAGATGGGTTGTGATGGTGGGGTTGATTAAAGCTTGTGTTAATCTTGGGGACTCGAAAGTGGGGCTCTTATTCATGGTATACGATTAGGAAAGATCTTGATTTGGATGTTAAGTTCAAACCAGCCTGTGGATATGTATGCTAAGAACGGACATTAAATCTTGCTTCTCGTGTTTTCAAGAAGATGCCCCATAAAGAAATTGTTTCTTGGGCTGCACTAATGTCTGGCTTCGCTCAAAATGGTTTGCCAGGAAATACACTTGAACTGTTGATTGAGATGCAGAGTTGCGGGTGTGAACCCAATTCGGTGTCTCTCATGACTGCACTTTTGGCATGTACCCAAATTGGTTTTCTGAAATGGGCAAGCATAATGGATATATTGTAGGAGGCTTGATTTTGATAAGGTTTTAGGTACTGCAGTGATTGACATGTATTCAAAATGTGGAGCACCTTCTTGTGCACGTGCAGTCTTTGATCGGATGGATTCTAGGGACGTAATCTCTTGGAATGTAATAATTGATAGCTATGGGATCCATGGACGTGCAAAGGAAGCTCTGACACTCTTCCTCCAGATGATAGAAACAAGCTCAAACCAGATCATTCTACTTTTGCATCCCTTCTTCAGCTCTTAGTCACTCAGGACTAGTGGAAGAAGGTCGATACTGGTTTGATTCATGGTTAGTGAATATAAAATTCGACCAACTGATAAGCACTATGCTTGTATGGTTGATCTTTTGGCCGTGCCGGACGACAGTGGAAGAAGCACTTGAGCTTATAAAGTCCATGAACAATGAACCTGGGCTTGCTGTTTGGGTTACCCTCTTATGGTTGCCGTAATCATAGGAAGTTGTCAATGGAGAGATTGTGGCAAAGAAGGTCCTTGAGTTAAGTCCGGATGACTTGGGAATTCATTCGCTGGTCTCAAACTTCTTTGCCATGGGAAAGATGGGACGAAGTGGCTGAAGTAGAAGATAATGAGAAAGACAGGATGAAGAAAGTGCCTGGCTATAGTGCAGTTGAAGTGAACGGGGAGCTCCATTCATTTATAATGGAAGATAAGAGCCACCATCAATATGGAAATATTGCGTATACTTGGATAACTTGGATCAGAGATGAGAGTAAAAGCATGTCTTCCGGAGATGAATATTGCATTAGCTGACAAGAAACTGAGCGAAAATGTCTGATCAGAGTGAGCGAACCAGATTACTGATTAAAAAGAACCTTAAAATGGGTGTAGATAACCGTGAAGCAACCAAGTTCACCTTCAAAACAATGTAATAGAGGACTTTTGAGAGAAATTTGAAGACTTTCATAGTTCAAGGATTTGGTCTCTTGTTGGGTTGGCTTTGTTTTAGGACCAATACTTCAAGCTGAGAACCTAAAAATTCAGGAACATTCGTCATCAGTGTGACTGGTTCACAAAGATTACACGGAGCCTGCGATACTAAAATTAATCAACGTTTTATATTTTATGCACTCGAGTCTCGAGGGAACATGGCTACCAAAATCAGTATAAAGATTTCCAAAGGAATTTTATCTGCGGCCGAATCCATCAAGCTTCATCCAGTGATGCTAGACGATTTTGTGTGTTATAATTTATTTATTCTCTTCCCACACTTGCTACACTGTCAATTATCGAATCCGTCTGCTAAATTAGTGGCCAAGTGTTCCGAAGTCTTATCCAAAAACGATGATGAGACTTCGTCTTCAGAACAGACTTTCTGAAATTCGAGCTTGATTGATTGCAGTCACCGAGAATCCGAGAAACAAGAAACTAAAATGCGCACCCGACAATTTCCAACATTTCAAGCAGCAGTTAAAACTGATTTGAATCTCAATGGAATCTAACTTGCTATATAAGTGTTTTTTCTTTTTTTTTTTTTTCTTTTTTTTGTGAAAAAAGAAATCCTGTAATAACAGGTTAACAAAAGATGAGCATACTAGAATTCTAGATTAGGAGAATTACAAATTTTCAACAACACTGGATACTCGAAAAACACTCCCCAGGCCCCTAAGCTCCTTTATGAATCACCAACCAGTGGCCATATCTGCGAGATTTGGAGATGTTTATTCAACATCACCATTGAGAAAAGGTAATTTTCAAAACTTGAATTGTTGGTGTCATTCAAAATTTTCTCAACTCTTGTATCCTTTAGCTTGATTCTGAAGATTTTGGTTGTCTTCTAACAAACGGTCATATTCAAGCAGTAGATCTGCAGATTGTTTCTGGAGGGAGATTACATGAGCTTCAGCAGTTTCAATCTTCTTGTCCTTCTCTTCACATTCCAACTTTAGCTTCTTCAGTTTCTCTGATACAGTTAAAAGTTCATCTTGCAGCCGCTTCATTTCCTTCAAAGCTTTCTCTCCCTTCTCTGTAAGCTGCATTTTTTCTTTTTGTAGACGTTCAACTTCCTCTTTTGAAGATCCCACACTACCCTTAACCTGAATAAGCTTTGTAAGGTAATGGTGGAGGCGATCAATTATGAATCCAAGAAATAGGGTAAAACCTGCAAAATAGAGCTCAGGCCATTATAGATGTGTAACAGAGCTAAAATAAGGAGCTATAATAATATAATTATAGTCTACAATTATCAAAATATGCTCAGTCATCAACATTGATTATGTTATTGGTCAATGGGTTGAGCTTCTCTCCCAAATATCAGGATCCAATCACCAGATATTTTCAGTTGATACACGTAATCAACAAGAGAATTCCTCAATTTATTTTATGATAGCAAAAGCCTACACAGAAACATCATGCCCAAGAATGTAACCTCTAGCCGGTGAAAGCAACACGCACAGAGAATCTCAAACTGGAGAAAACCTCTCAAAAACCCTAAGCACATTTTAAACTGTTTACACAGAGAGATGCCATACAGCTGCACTATTATACAACCCAAGCAAGAGGAAAAAAATTACTAGAAAATGCAAAGAACAAGAGTATCTACACATTTCAAGGAATCCTATATACAGAAAAATGGCAGTTAATTATTCATTTGTGATAACCTATTGTTTTATGAAGCCTGATAACATTAAACTTCTAGTGAACAGGCACCATAATTAACATCATATCTCTAAATTTCAGCAAATAAACATTCTATGTCAGATTAATCAGAGGAGATCACATCCAGTGGGACCAAATCATGACACCCTCCGTAGTTTTAAGTCAATAATAGGCCAGTCACCTTTCTTTCTAGTACATTAGCTTACTCCTCAACTTATATGCTCCCCAATTTCAAAATACAAATATAACCATATTTGATGCACATTTCATCTTATGCTTAATGCACTAACTGACAACTGTTTTCAGTCTAAAAGTATGTTGCTTTGTATAACAAGTCTTACAAAGAAACCCAGCAACCAGTACTCACAAAATCTTCCACATTCAACAAAATCCAAAACATTAGAGTGTTGAGAAAATAAAATCATAAAAACAACAGAAAAAATAAAATGAGTAACAGAGACAAGAGCTGATCAACTAGGTAACTTATGGAGATGGAAGCATGAAGTTGTTATGGTAATATGTATGTGGTTGACATTTTCAAAGCAATACCGGGAAAGCTGCAAATTAAACAATTCAAATCCATACTTATGAAGAAAATTGATGCAAACACAGAGAAAGCTATGACTTACATTAGTCATGATACAACTCATCAAAATCACATTGAAAAATATTGTCAATCTATGTTCCAGCAGGGGAAGAATAAGAGAACAGCCTTAACTCTGAAAAACAAGCTGTAGTTTGTGTCAACCAAATGTAGAGTGTTGGGCCTGTTGGCCTCTGAAAGAAGTTAACAGCTTGAGTTCTTTGGCTAATTAGAAAATTATTTTTGTTTAATTGCTTGCTTCTCTTGATATTTTTTCTCCAAAAGAGACCATATGTTTGGCAGAAACTTCAAACAAACCACAGAATTTGTCACTCACTTGGCCAATAGTCCATCAGTGTCCAAAACTGCGTAGTATCAGTCCAACCTAATGTGGGATTCAACCATGAGTTTGATGAAATTGAACCTATTTCAGATTTGTTGTATGTATAATACTTTGCTTCACAAATCTGAAACTTCATTGTCAGATAAGCTCGTACAGTAAACGTATGTATTGTCATTCTGTTGTTCAGTCACTAATCTACCATATTAAAACACAATCTCTAAAAGCATATGGTTCATATAACCCAATAGAAGGTTGACATTTCCCTTATTTTACAATTTGAAAACACAATCCTTTCCATCTAAACCAGTGTCATTAAATACCAGATGAGAACCTAAATGAGGCACAAATACAAATATCTGATGAAAAATAAAATTAAAGAAAGATAGCGCAAAACAGAAGGACATACAGAGAGAGCAAGATCATACCAATGAGTGAAGCCTCCAGCAAATGAGTTCTCCAAAGAACCTGATCCATAGGTGACATGGTACCCAGCTTCGCACCTTTGTTCTGGATCTTCACAATGCTGGTGAGGCTTGACAGAAGAATCACAGACATAGTACCGGCAATAGTTTTCACAGTTGCAGGACCCTTCCCCATCTTCAGCTGATCCAAACTCTTTATCACAAGCTCTCTCAGCGGCCCAATCTTTACCAATAAAAGAAAAGCCAAAGCACCCTCAGCAAAAAGAACCAAAAACAACAACTGAATCATCTCTGCTTCTGCCAAAAACTTTCCCTAGCTAGCAACTCTTAAAAATTTCTTGAACTTTTAATCAATGTGTATTACACTTCACGAGAAGAAACGACAGCACTCAAAATAAAAAATCAAACTATAGTATTTTAAGCTCACAGATCCATCGAAGAGGCATTTATGCTAAACCCCTTTTGTTCTTTATATAAGACCAGCAACGATAACTGAACCATCTCTATTGGATAACACAAAGGAAGAGGTACGGAAAATTGCTGGAGTTCTTTTAAAAAAAAAAAAAAGAAAAAGGATTATTTTAAGGAAAACAAAATACCCACTTGAGAGAGGTCAGGTTTTACGTTTGAAATGAAGAATTTAAGTGCAAAGATCTGCGGATTTTCTATTTAGCCGTAAGTGGAAAGAAAGAAGCTTTTTCGAAGAAACCCAATTCTTCTTTTCATTAATACTGCCGCTGGTGTGTGATATGGGGATTGGCAGCTGTGCTTGATCGGGTTGGCTGATTGGAAATAGGTTTTGCTATGCTTTATTACAGGATTGGAGCCCAAAAGAAAAAATGGCCAATAGTCAAAAAGTGAAAACAACATCAAATGAAATGGGGTTTTATAAAATAAAAATTAAAAAAGGAAACATAAAGGTACTTAAGGGTTAAGAGAAGTTAGTGCGGAGATGATGACGTAGTTTAGGAAGTGTTTGGTTGTAAAGTAGATGTTAACTCTTGTCTTAAATCTCAATACTGTGCCTGTAGAGAAAGAAAAGAGCAAAGACTGTTGCTTGGTTCAGAGATTGGTAGCGATTCGGTTGTGTTAGTCTAAGATGCAGAAACACGGTGTCCGTACTCGACAACTGGACAAGAAGTGAACAAGCTGCACACATCCCTAGTTTTACGCTCCTCAACTCAACCAAAGCATTTCTAATTTCTCATTTAGAATTATTCAGACATTACTGTGTTTAACCTTTCTCTTTAAAGTTCAAACTTACATATCCATCAGGTGAGATGAGACTTTTCATCTTAAGCTTAATCCTGTACGATCACAAGGTTGCAACGGTTGTACCCTGCTCAATGCCAACGCTGCCTAAAATACTGAGGGTCTGTTTGGTATTTGATGGTTTTTAAAATAATATTTTATAAGAGGTTAAATTTGGTAGGTATTAGATGAAGAATTTTAAAAATTAACAAAAATATTTTTTATATTTGTTTATTTACTAAATACCCCTATAATAAAATATTTAAAGTTAACAAAAATATTCCAAACCCACTTATTAAATACGAACAGTCGGCCACCACCGTCGGAGGGTGGGTCGTCGTATCAACGCATGACCGACTGGATCTTGTCTGTCATGCACCGTGGATCTAGCTAGAAAATGCTAGATCTACGACTAAATTTGGTAGTATTTGGTCGTCAACGATGACCAAAGATACGACTATCGTTGACGACTGTCTACGACCAAAGATCTGGCTATTGACAGCCAAATCTTCGACTGTAGATCTGGCCTTTTCCAACCAAATCCACCGTGGATCTGACCAGAAAATGCTAGATCGGCGCTACTGGCCAGATTCAGCCGGTAGTGCGCCATTACACCAGATTCCGGCCAGCTTCCTGTAGTGGTGGTCAGAATCTAGTAAATGTGGGTTGTTTGGGTGTTTTTATCAATTTTTTTAAAGAAAAATTGGTGTTGTTTAGTTAAATTAACAAATTTAGAGGGTTTAAAAAAAAATTGAATAATTTAAAATAATATTTTCATAATAGTGAACCAAACACAAATTTTGT
Organism: Pistacia vera; assembly: GCF_008641045.1. Lineage (NCBI taxonomy): Eukaryota > Viridiplantae > Streptophyta > Magnoliopsida > Sapindales > Anacardiaceae > Pistacia > Pistacia vera. The sequence continues at coordinate 719,111 of NW_022196268.1, forward strand.
GTTTAACTTTATTGGGAATACTATAATAGTATTCCCAAACTATGTACCAAAGGGAGCCTTAGGTTTCATTTAGTTTATTATTGAAAGATTTTTAGAATAGAATTTTGAAAAAAAAAAAAAGTAAATTTGAGTTATCTTTACGAGAAAAATAATTATTAATATTTTGTGATATGAATGAAGTATAATAGGATTTTGAGAATATTGAAACAAATACATTTTTACGATTAACTTTATTGGAAAAACTAGAATAATATTTTAAATTTATGTATCAAAACGAAGCCTTAACATCTTTGCGTGGTATGCATATCTGTTTTGACAAACGTCATGTGGTATTTGAAGATAAACTTTACTTTTAGGGGCCAAAATAAAGTTCAGCTTTTTTTTCCAATAAATAGGTTTAATTAAAAGTGTTAAGAAAAAAAATCTGAAACTTTTAAGTTAAGAAATGGAAAAGCTATGAACAGAAAATCATGCATAATCTGATAAATCTTTATGAGTACGCCATGAAAGATTTGTAATTATTTTCTAAATCCATATAAAATGATATTTGTTTTTGAAACAAACCATAATCCATCAAAGATTCAGTCAAAATTTTGTCAACTACTAACTCAGCTTCCCTTAAATGTTGATATGTGCTTGTGATATTTTTGACGCTGTCATTTTAGTATGGCCGAAGCTTCACCAACAGAGCCCATTATAAAATGGGCCTTTGACGGACTGACCACACGATGTTTAATACAAAGGCTTGGTCAATACTCAATTGGTCTTGAGTCGGGTCTTGTTCTCATCACTCTTCCTCCAGATGTAGACAAAGCTCAAACCAGATCATTTACTTTTGCATCCCTTCTTCAGCTCTTAGTCACTCAGGACTAGTGGAAGAGTTCGATACTGGTTTGATCTCTGGTTAGTGAATATAAAATTCGACCAACTGATAAGCACTATGCTTGTAGGGTTGATCTTTTGGCTCGTGCCGGACGAGTGGAAGACACACTTGAGCTTATAAAGTCCATGAACAATGAACCTGGGCTTGCTGTTTGGGTTACCCTCTTATCAGGTTGCCGTAATCATAGGAAGTTGTCAATGGAGAGATTGTGGCAAAGAAGGTCCTTGAGTTAAGTCCGGATGACTTGGGAATTCATTCGCTGGTCTCAAACTTCTTTGCCATGGGAAGAAAGTGGGACGAAGTGGCTGAAGTAAGGAAGGTAATGAGAAAGACAGGGGAAGAAGTGCCTGGCTATATTGCATTTGAAGTGAACGGAGCTCCATTCATATAATGGAAGATAAGAGCCCACCATCAATATGGAAATATTGCGTATCTATTGGATAACTTGGATCAGAGATGAGAGTAAAAGCATGTCTTCCGGAGATTGAATATTGCATTACTGACAAGAAACTGAGCGAAAATGTCTGTCAGAGGTGAGCGAACCAGATACTGTTAAAAAGAACTTAAAGTGGGTGTAGATAACCGTGAGCAACCAAGTTCACCTTCAAAATGTAATAGAGGACTTTTGAGAGAAATTTGAAGACTTTCATAGTTCAAGGATTTGGTCTCTTTGTGGGTTGGCTTTGTTTTGGACCAATACTTCAAGCTGAGAACCTGAAAATTTCAGGACATCGTCATCAGTGTGACTGGTCACAAAATTACACGAGCCTCGATACTAAAATTAATCACGTTTTATATTTTATGCACTCGAGTCTCGAGGGAACATGGCTACCAAAATCATGTATAAGATTCCAAAGGATTGTTATCTGCGGCCGAATCCATCAAGCTTCATCCAGTGATGCTAGACGATTTGGTGTGTTATAATTTATTTATCTCTTCCCACACTTCCTACACGGTCAATTATCTTTCCGTCTGCTAAATTATGGCCAAGTGTTCCGAAGTCTTATCCAAAAACGGATGAGACTTCGTCTTCAGAACAGACTTTCTGAAATTCGAGCTTGATTGATTGCAGTCACCGAGAATCCGAGAAACAAGAAACTAAAATGCGCACCCGACAATTTCCAACATTTCAAGCAGCAGTTAAAACTGATTTGAATCTCAATGGAATCTAACTTGCTATAGAGTTTTTTTTGTTTTTTTTTTTTTTTTTTTTTTTTTTTTTTTTTGTGAAAAAAGAAATCCTGTAATAACAGGTTAACACAAGATGAGCATACTAGAATTCTAGATGGAAGTTACAAATTTTCAACAACACTGGATACTCGAAAAACACTCCCAGGCCCTAGCTCCTTTATGAATCACCAACCAGTGGCCATATCTGCGAGATTTGGAGATGTTTATTCAACATCACCATTGAGAAAAGTAATTTTCAAAACTGAATTGTTGGTGTCATTCAAATTTTCTCAACTCTGTATCCTTTAGCTTGATTCTGAAGATTTTGGTTGTCTTCTAACAAACGGTCATATTCAAGCAGTAGATCTGCAGATTTTTTCTGGAGGGAGATTACATGACTTCAGCGTTTCAATCTTCTTGTCCTTCTCTTCACATTCCAACTTTACTTCTTCAGTTTCTCTGATACAGTTAAAAGTTCATCTTGCAGCCGCTTCATTTCCTTCAAAGCTTTCTCTCCCTTCTCTGTAAGCTGCTTTTTTCTTTTTGTAGACGTTCAACTTCCTCTTTTGAAGATCCCACACTACCCTAAACCGAATAAGCTTTGTAAGTAATGGTGGGGCGATCATATGAATCCAAGAAATAGGGTAAAACCTGCAAAATAGAGCCAGGCCATTTAGATGTGTAACAGAGCTATAATAATATAATTATAGTCTACAATTATCAAATATGCTCAGTCATCAACATTGACTATGTTATTGGTCAATGGTTGAGCTTCTCTCCCAAATATCAGGATGCCAATCACCATATATCTTCAGTTGATACATGTATCAACAAGAGAATTCTCAATTTATTTTATGATAGCAAAAGCCACACAGAAACATCATGCCCAAGAATGACCTCTAGCCAGTGAAAGCCACAGCACAGAGAATCTCAAACTGGAGAACACCTCTCAAAAACCCTAAGCACATTTTAAACTGTTTACACAGAGAAATGCCATACAGCTGCACTATTATACACCCAAGCAAGAGGAAAAAAAAATTACTAGAAAACGCAAAGAACAAGAGTATCTACCATTCAGGAATCCTATATACAGAAAAAGGGCAGTTAATTATTCATTTGTGATAACCTATTGTTTTATGAAGCGCGATAACATTAAACTTCTAGTGACAGCACCATATAACATCATATCCCTAAATTCAGCAAATAACATTCTATGTCAGATTAATCAGGAGATCACATCCAGTAAATCATGACACCCTCTGTAGTTTTAAGTCAATAATGGCCAGTCACCGCTTCTTCTAGTACATTAGCTTACCTCAACTTATATGTTCCCCAATTTCAAAATACAAATATAACCATATTGATGCACATTTCATCTTATGCTTAATGCACTAACTGCAACTGTTTTCAGTCTAAAAGTATGTGTGCTTGTATACAAGTCTTACAAAGAAACCCAGCAACCAGTACCACAAAATCTTCCACATTCAACAAAATCCAAAGCATTAGAGTGTTGAGAAAATAAAATCATAAAAACAACAGAAAAATAAATTAGTAAAGAGACAAGGCTGATCAACTAGGTAACTTATGGAGATGGAAGCATGAGTTGTATGGTAATATGTATGTGGTTGACATTTTCAAAGCACACACGGGAAAGCTGCAAATTAAACCATTCAAATCCATACTTATGAGAAAATTGATGCAAACACAGAAAAGCATATGACTTACATTAGTCATGATACAACTCATAAAAACACATTGAAAACATTGTCAATCATGTTTCAGCAGGGGAAAGAATAAGAGAACAGCCTAACTCTAAAAACAAGCTGTAGTTTGTGTCAACCAATGTAGAGCTGTGGCTTCTCTTGATATTTTTTCCTCCAAAAAGAGACCATATGTTTGGCAGAAACTTCAAACAACAACAGAATTTGTCACTCACTTGGCCAATAGTCCACGTGTCCAAACTGCATAGTATCAGTCCCCTAATGTGGGATTCAACCATGAGTTTGATGAAATTGAACCTATTTGCATTTGTTGTATGTATAATACTTTGCTTCACAAATCTGAAACTTCATTGTCAGATAGCTTCGTACAGTAAACGTATGTATTGTCATTCTATTGTTCAGTCACTAATCTACCATATTAAAAACACAATCTCTAAAAGCATATGGTTCATATAACCCAATAGAAGGTTGACATTTCCCTTATTTTACATTTGAAAACAAATCCTTTCCATCCAAACCAGTGTCATAATACCAGATGAGAACCTAAATGAGTCACAAATGCAAATATCTGATGAAAAAAAATTAAAGAAAAGATAGCGCAAACAGAAGGACATACAGAGAGAGCAAGATCATACCAATGATTGAAGCCTCCAGCAAATGAGTTCTCCAAGAACCTGATCCATAGGTGACATGGTACCCAGCTTCGCACCTTTGTTCTGGATCTTCACAATGCTGGTGAGGCTTGACAGAAGAATCACAGACATAGTACCGGCAATAGTTTTCACAGTTGCGGACCCTTCCCATCTTCAGCTGTCCAACTCTTTATCACAAGCTTCTCAGCGGCCCAATCTTTACCAAAAAAGAAAAGCCAAACACCCCAGCAAAAGAACCAAAAACAACACTGAATCATCTCTGCTTCTGCCAAAACTTTCCCTAGCTAGCAACTCTTAAAACGTTCTTGGAATGTAAACTTTAACCTCTTTATGCAAAGATGGAATTTTATTAGTGCATAATGATTTCTCTTTTTTTCCTCTCTTTTTGGAAGATTAAGTTAATAATAACGTGATACTTGTTAGGGCCAAAAAAACCGTCCTCGGCCCAAATGGGACAAGGTATTCGACAATAAGGAAAAGCTCAGGTCCAATCCTAATGCTGCCCAGGCCAAGACTCCTCGGATAAGGCCCATTTGATACGAAGTACAGTCGGTCCAAACCACCTGGACATAGGCCTCCTAATCCCAGTATACTTCATGGATCTATGATCGAATTTAGAGCCCAAGGTCACCTACGGATCACATTCCTACTCGAACACTGATAAAGTAGTCCACTATCATCCCAAATCCTCCAAGGTCCGTGTCAAAGTCATATTGGACTCCCTTTCACGCCGGGATAATGGGACCAAAGGATATATCTCGAGAGGGAACGAATTACTACGAGAACTCCCAATCCCACCAGGATTGGGAGACCAGATAATCACTATTTAAACAGAGGCCAACCCTCTCACAAGGCAGAATATACTACACCTTCAGACCCCGAAGTTCTAGCTTGAGAACTTCACATCACAGCCGTAATAACAGTCCCCGACTAGACTTCTAGTAACCTCTCAACTCCCTAGCCCTCACTAAATCAGCATCTTTCAAGCTTGCTGACTTGAGCGTCTGAGTGCCTACTGCAAACACCACCCTGGTGTTTTCCGTCGCTTCATGTTTGTTTCTCTTATGTGTATAGGTACAGCAGATCACTAATGGTCTCAACCTCATGTGATCAATCCCTCCTTCTATACAGGTAGATTTTTACGTCTACAATACTTATCTCAAACATTAGACTTTTTGCGTTTTATTATTAATTTTTTTTTTCCGATGGAATCCACAACATTTGAATTTACAGCTCTGTTACTTGTAACTATTAATTGATCAATTCTTATTCTCATTTTACTATTAAGTGATGAACTCATATTCTTAATCTCTCCCCTTTTTTTTTAATCAGAGTGTCTGAGCAATCCAGTTTACTAGCACTTTAATTAGCGTTTGGAGTTCATTGAATACCTTACAAATCTAAAATAAAACACAATTATACATCGAGCTAAAAAGTTTTATGGTTTGAACCCAATAAGTGAAGGAAGTAACAAACCTCCTAAACCAAAAGGCAAACTTGGGTTTATTTTATTTTATTTTTCAACGGCCATGAACTAACTCAATGCCTAAAACGTTCCGATTAAAGATTTTGCTTTCCCAAAATGTGCATGTTTACATTTTCAAAGCACCTAAAAGCCCTTCTCTTAACCTCTAAAGAGAAGACAACCATAATTAAAATCCATGCTTTCATGTTTAAAACTAGTCTCTCCGCACATGGAAACTCCATTGGCCGACTCATAGCGTTGTATGCGCGTATTGACGATATCTTATCAGCTCGTAAAGTGTTCGATGAATTGCCACAACGAAGTGTAGATAGCTTCAATGCGATGATCATAGCATATTCTCGTAAGGGATACCCATGTGAAGTTTTGAGTATTTATAATCAGATGATAAAAGAAAGTGTCAAACCTGATAGCTCAATTTTTACTGTTGCACTTAAGGCGTGTGTGAGCTTGATGAACTTGAACATGGGAGAAGAAGTTTGGCGTAAAGCAGTGGATTTTGGTTATGATAACGATGTGTTTGTTGGGTCATCTATGTTGAATTTGTATGCCAAGTGTGGCAGAATGGATGCGGCTTTAATTGTGTTCAATAAGATGCAAAGAAAGGACATTGTTTCTTGGAGTTCTATGATAAAAGGGTTTGCGTGTAATGGCCAGCCATGCGAAGCAGTCAATGTTTATAGAAGGATGCAAAAGGAGGGGATTGAAGGAGATGCGGTTGTGATGGTGGGGTTGATTAAAGCTTGTGTTAATCTTGGGGACTCGAAAGTGGGGCTCTCTATTCATGGTTATACGATTAGGAAAGATCTTGATTTGGATGTTATAGTTCAAACCAGCCTTGTGGATATGTATGCTAAGAACGGACATTTGAATCTTGCTTCTCGTGTTTTCAAGAAGATGCCCCATAAAGAAATTGTTTCTTGGGCTGCACTAATGTCTGGCTTCGCTCAAAATGGTTTGCCAGGAAATACACTTGAACTGTTGATTGAGATGCAGAGTTGCGGGTGTGAACCCAATTCGGTGTCTCTCATGACTGCACTTTTGGCATGTACACAAATTGGTTTTCTGAAATTGGGCAAGTCCATACATGGATATATTGTCAGGAGGCTTGATTTTGATAAGGTTTTAGGTACTGCAGTGATTGACATGTATTCAAAATGTGGAGCACCTTCTTGTGCACGTGCAGTCTTTGATCGGATGGATTCTAGGGACGTAATCTCTTGGAATGTAATAATTGATAGCAATGGGATCCATGGACGTGCAAAGGAAGCTCTGACACTCTTCCTCCAGATGATAGAAACAAAGCTCAAACCAGATCATTCTACTTTTGCATCCCTTCTTTCAGCTCTTAGTCACTCAGGACTAGTGGAAGAGGGTCGATACTGGTTTGATCTCATGGTTAGTGAATATAAAATTCGACCAACTGATAAGCACTATGCTTGTATGGTTGATCTTTTGGCCCGTGCCGGACAAGTGGAAGAAGCACTTGAGCTTATAAAGTCCATGAACAATGAACCTGGGCTTGCTGTTTGGGTTACCCTCTTATCAGGTTGCCGTAATCATAGGAAGTTGTCAACTGGAGAGATTGTGGCAAAGAAGGTCCTTGAGTTAAGTCCGGATGACTTGGGAATTCATTCGCTGGTCTCAAACTTCTTTGCCATGGGAAAGAAGTGGGACGAAGTGGCTGAAGTAAGGAAGGTAATGAGAAAGACAGGGATGAAGAAAGTGCCTGGCTATAGTGCAGTTGAAGTGAACGGGGAGCTCCATTCATTTATAATGGAAGATAAGAGCCACCATCAATATGGAAATATTGCGTATCTATTGGATAACTTGGATCAAGAGATGAGAGTAAAAGCATGTCTTCCGGAGATTGAATATTGCATTAGCTGACAAGAAACTGAACGAAAATGTCTGATCAGAGTGAACGAACCAGATTACTGATTAAAAAGAACCTTAAAATGGGTGTAGATAACCGTGAAGCAACCAAGTTCACCTTCAAAACAATGTAATAGAGGACTTTTGAGAGAAATTTGAAGACTTTCATAGTTCAAGGATTTGGTCTCTTGTTGGGTTGGCTTTGTTTTAGGACCAATACTTCAAGCTGAGAACCTAAAAATTCAGGAACATTCGTCATCAGTGTGACTGGTTCACAAAGATTACACAGAGCCTGCGATACTAAAATTAATCAACGTTTTATATTTTATGCACTCGAGTCTCGAGGGAACATGGCTACCAAAATCAGTATAAAGATTCCAAAGGAATGTTATCTGCGGCCGAATCCATCAAGCTTCATCCAGTGATGCTAGACGATTTTGTGTGTTATAATTTATTTATTCTCTTCCCACACTTGCTACACTGTCAATTATCGAATCCGTCTGCTAAATTAGTGGCCAAGTGTTCTGAAGTCTTATCCAAAAACGATGATGAGACTTCGTCTTCAGAACAGACTTTCTGAAATTCGAGCTTGATTGATTGCAGTCACCGAGAATCCGAGAAACAAGAAACTAAAATGCGCACCCGACAATTTCCAACATTTCAAGCAGCAGTTAAAACTGATTTGAATCTCAATGGAATCTAACTTGCTATATAAGTGTTTTTTCTTTTTTTTTTTTTTCTTTTTTTTGTGAAAAAAGAAATCCTGTAATAACAGGGTAACAAAAGATGAGCATACTAGAATTCTAGATTAGGAGAATTACAAATTTTCAACAACACTGGATACTCGAAAAACACTCCCCAGGCCCCTAAGCTCCTTTATGAATCACCAACCAGTGGCCATATCTGCGAGATTTGGAGATGTTTATTCAACATCACCATTGAGAAAAGGTAATTTTCAAAACTTGAATTGTTGGTGTCATTCAAAATTTTCTCAACTCTTGTATCCTTTAGCTTGATTCTGAAGATTTTGGTTGTCTTCTAACAAACGGTCATATTCAAGCAGTAGATCTGCAGATTGTTTCTGGAGGGAGATTACATGAGCTTCAGCAGTTTCAATCTTCTTGTCCTTCTCTTCACATTCCAACTTTAGCTTCTTCAGTTTCTCTGATAGAGTTAAAAGTTCATCTTGCAGCCGCTTCATTTCCTTCAAAGCTTTCTCTCCCTTCTCTGTAAGCTGCATTTTTTCTTTTTGTAGACGTTCAACTTCCTCTTTTGAAGATCCCACACTACCCTTAACCTGAATAAGCTTTGTAAGATAATGGTGGAGGCGATCAATTATGAATCCAAGAAATAGGGTAAAACCTGCAAAATAGAGCTCAGGCCATTATAGATGTGTAACAGAGCTAAAATAAGGAGCTATAATAATATAATTATAGTCTACAATTATCAAAATATGCTCAGTCATCAACATTGACTATGTTATTGGGCCCCATGGTTGAGCTTCTCTCCAAATACAGGATCCAATCACCAGATATTTCAGTTGATACACGTAATCAACAAGAGAATTCCTCAATTATTTTATGATAGCAAAAGCCTACACGAAACATCATGCCCAAGAATGTAACCTCTAGCCGGTGAAAGCAACACGCACAGAGAATCTCAAACGGGAGAAAACCTCTCAAAACCCTAAGCACATTTTAAACTGTTTACACAGAGAGATGCCATACAGCTGCACTATTATCACCCCAGCAAGAGGAAAAAAAATTACTAGAAAATGCAAAGAACAAGAGTACTACACATTCAAGGAATCCCATATACAGAAAAATGGCAGTTAATTATTCATTTTGTGATAACCTATTGTTTATGAAGCCTGATAACATTAACTTCTAGTGCTCAGGCACCATAATTAACATCAATCTCTAAATTTCAGCAATAAACATTCTATGTCAGATTATCAGAGGAGATCACATCCAGTGGGACAAATCATGACACCCTCCGTAGTTTTAAGTCAATAATAGCCAGTCACCTTTCTTTCTAGTACATTAGCTTCCTCCTCACTTATATGCTCCCCAATTTCAAAATCCAATATACCATATTTATGCACATTTCATCTTATGCTTAATGCACTAACTGACACTGTTTTCAGTCTAAAAGTATGTTGCTTTGTATAACAAGTCTTACAAAGAAACCCAGCAACCATCACTCACAAAATCTTCCACATTCAACAAAATCCAAAACATTAGAGTGTTGAGAAAATAAATCATAAAAACAACAAAGAAAATAAAATGATAACAGAGACAAGAGCTGATCAACTAGGTAACTTATGGAGATGGAAGCATGAATGTTTTATGGTAATTGTATGTGGTTGACATTTTCAAAGCAATACCGGGAAGCTGCAAATTAAACAATTCAAATCCATACTATGAAAAAATTGATGCAAACACAGAGAAAGCTATGACTTACATTAGTCATGATACAACTCATCAAAATCACATTGAAAATATTGTCAATCTATGTTCCAGCAGGGGAAAAATAGAGAACAGCCTTAACTCTGAAAAACAAGCTGTAGTTTGTGTCAACCAATAGTGTTGGCCGTTGGCCTCTGAAAGAAGTTAACAGCTTGAGTTCTTTGGCTAATTAGAAATATTTTTGTTTAATTGCTTGCTTCTCTTGATATTTTTCTCCAAAAGAGACCATATGTTTGGCAGAAACTTCAAACAAACCACAGAATTTGTCACTCACTTGGCCAATAGTCCATCAGTGTCCAAAACTGCGTAGTATCAGTCCACCTAATGTGGGTTCAACCATGAGTTTGATAAATTGAACCTATTTCAGATTTGTTGTATGTATAATACTTTGCTTCACAAATCTGAAACTTAATTGTCAGATAAGTTCGTACAGTAAACGTTGTATTGTCATTCTGTGTTCAGTCACTAATCTACCATATAAAACACAATCTCTAAAAGCATATAGTTCATAACCCAAAAGAAGGTGACATTTCCCTTATTTTACAATTTGAAAACACAATCCTTTCCATCTAAACCAGTGTCATTAAATACCAATGAGAACCTAAATGAGCACAAATACAAATACTGATGAAAATAAATTAAAGAAAGATAGCGCAAAACAGAGACATACAGAGAGACAAGTCATACCAATGAGTGAAGCCTCCAGCAAATGATTTCTCCAGAACCTGATCATAGGTGACATGGTACCCAGCTTCGCACCTTTGTTCTGGATCTTCACAATGCTGGTGAGCTTGACAGAAGAATCACAGACATAGTACCGGCAATAGTTTTCACAGTTGCAGGACCTTTCCCCATCTTCAGCTGTCCAAACTCTTTACACAACGCTCTCAGCGGCCCATCTTTACCAATAAAAGAAAGCCAAAGCCACCTCAGCAAAAGAACCAAAAACAACAACTGAATCACTCTGCTTCTGCCAAAAACTTTCCCTAGCTAGCAACTCTTAAAAATTTCTTGAACTTTTATCAATGTTATTACACTCCCCGAGAAGAACGACAGCACTCAAAATAAAAATCAAACTTAGTATTTAAGCTCACAGACCATCGAAGAGCCTTTATGCTAAACCCCTTTTGTTCTTTATATAAGACCAGTAGCGATAACTGAACCTCTATTGGATAACACAAAGGAAGAGGTACGAATTGCTGGAGTTCTTTTAAAAAAAAAAAAAGAAAAAGGATTATTTAAGAAACAAATCCCACTTGAGAGAGGTCAGGTTTTACGTTTGAAATGAAGAATTAAGTGCAAAGATCTGCGGATTTTCTATTTAGCCGTAAGTGGAGAAAGAAGCTTTTCGAAGAAACCAATTCTTTCTTTTAATTATACTGCCGCTGGTGTGTGATATGGGGATTGGCAGCTGTGCTTGATCGGGTTGGCTGATTGGAAATAGGTTTTGCTATGCTTTATTACGGATTGGAGCCCAAATAAAAAATGGCCAATAGTCAAAAGTGAAAACAACATCAAATGAAATGGGTTTTATAAAATAAAAATTAAAAAAGGAAACTAAAGGTACTTAAGGGTTAAAGAGTTAGTGCGGAGATGATGACGTAGTTTAGGAAGTGTTTGGTTGTAAATAGATGTTAACTCTTGTCTTAAATCTCAGGACTGTGCTTGTAGAGAAAGAAAAGAGAAAAGACAGTTGCCTGCTTCAGAGATTGTGTACGATTCGGTTGTGTTAGTCTAAGATGTAAAACACGGGTTCTGTACTCGACACTGGACAAGAAGTCAGAATTGACAAGCTGCACACATCCCTAGTTTTCGCTCCTCAACTCAAACAAGCATTTCTAATTTCTAATTGTCATTTAGAATTATTCGACATTACTGTGTTTAACCTTCTCTTTAAAGTTCAACTGCATACTATCAGGTGAGATGAGACTTTTCATCTTAAGCTTAACCCTGTAGGATCACAAGGTTGTAACTGTTGTAACCGACTCAATGCCAACACTGCCTAAATACTTAGGTTTCATTTAGTGTATTATTGGATGATTTTTAAAATAATATTTTGAAAAAAAAAGTTAAATTTGATTATCTTTACAAGAAAAATAATTATAATTTTTGTGAAATGAATAAAGTAGAATAGATTTTCGAATATTGAATCAAATATATTAGATTTATTTTATGAAAATCAGAATAATATTTTAAATTCGTACCAACGGAACCTTAACATCTTTGCGTGGTATGCATATCTGTTTTGACAAACGTCATGTGGTATTTGAAGATAAACTTTACTTTTAGGGGCCAAAATAAAGTTCAGCTTTTTTTGTTTTTCCAATAAAAGGTTTAATTAAAGTGTTAAAAAAAACTGAAACTTTTAAGTTAAAAGGAAAAGCTATGAACAGAGAATCGCATAATATGATAAATCTTGATGAGTACGCCATTAAGATTTGTAATTATTTTCTAAATCCATATAAAATGATATTTGTTTTTGAAACAAACCATAATCCATCAAAATTCAGTCAAAATTTTGTCAACTACTCAGCTTCCCTTAAATGTTGATATGTGCTTGTGATATTTTTGACCCTGTCATTTTAGTATGGCGAAGCTTCACCAACAGAGCCCATTATATGGGCCTTTGACGGACTGACCACACGATGTTTAATACAAAGCTTGTCAATACTCAATTGGTCTTGAGTCGGGTCTTGTTGACCTATCATCAAGAAAATCAAGCAGGGTCAATAAATCATGCCAAGAACATTCAATGTTTTATTTATGAATTCCTTTCATTTTCGGCTTCAGACCAATTCGGAATGAATCTATTTTCTAATTATAATTCACAAACATTCACTATCACCGACGAGATAATATATGTCATACGAACCCTTGAGAATGGTACCTAATTAAAGATCATTCTAGATTTTTTTTTTTTTTTCATATAATAAAAGGAATATTTACAAGTAGAGACTGAATAGTTTTTTTTTTTTAATGATTGGGTCCCAAAAATTCTGAAATTGAAATATATAAATAAAATTATTGAATTATAATCACCTAGATGATATACTAATTAAACACATAAGGCATTAAGTAAGAATTATAATTTATGTTTGCATATAGATAATACAAAATGAGAAGGTGAGTGAAATAATTGTAATGGGGTTGGCCTGTAGTGATTTGAAAAAGACTAACTTATCAATCATGCATGCAAAAGGTGAAGCATTAATTAGTTTGATGAATGGGGTTGAGCAAAGCATCTGATAATCCCAGCTTACTCATAATCATATCTAAATCATTTTGTCTCAACCCAATTAGGAGCCAGATCTCCATCTTAGTATTAATTAATTAATATTCTCTACACCAAACACAATCCAAAATTATTGTTCCATCATCACACAATGATTGAATATTTATGTATTTAAAAAATTAATAGAATTTGTAATTAAATCCAAACCATTAAAATTCAACATATTTAAATTAGTTGATTCAAGTTTTTATTACCCAAAACAGTTTTCGTTACAATTAAATCATGAATCATTATGTAACTAAAAATATACTTTCTATAACTTTATTTTGTAAATTAACGAAATATATATATATAAATTTAACACGTGGGTGATATAATATAGAGTGTTGCAAAAAATATAAAAAATAATAGTAATTTCCGGAGGGCAGGTGCCAACTTTCGAAAACAAGTAGTTGACTTGACTTTTACTGTTGAATAAAATTGTATAAATAAACATAAATATATAAAGTAGTGCAAGTCACGTAGGTGTAAAGCAAAGAAGAAGATGCAAGTTGTAATACGGTCTGTCAAAGAAGCCGGCCTTCATTTTACACTTTGAAAAGTCTTTACCACATAATATATTTACCAAAACCCTCCATCTCGTTTCATATTTATGACAATAGCCACAACACAAAACATCCCACATAATCAACACTTTAAGTATATTAATATATTTGTTTGTATTTTTCTATGCGTTAAATGGTGTTAAATTGAAAAGGACGACAAAAAGGTAAAAACCTGAAACTAAAAAGAAGAAAGTTGGAGAGTAGTAATTCGAAGGAGATGGTCAACAGAACAGACAAAGAGAAGAGCCTATTCACCGCGGAGCATGTACACGCGCAGCTTTTAAAAGTCAGCCGCCATTAACAGTAACGGCGTTAAACACAGTGACCCCATTCGCCAACCACCATTTATGACTAAACCATCCACTGCCACACCCCTCATTTCATTCTTCACAATTCAACCCTGGAGACATTTTATTTTTGTTTTGGTAAAATTATGTTTTACGTATATACGGAACCATACGGTAACTGGTTGAGAGGGACATTTGATACCGGGAGAAGAAACATAGGTTTTATTTTACAGTGTGAGAAAGACTAAGAATGGTCAAATACTACCAGTCAATGGTTGATAACCTTCTCTCTCCCTTTAAACTCTCTATATTATTCAAAGCGAGTATACGTTTCTCTCTCTTGTTGTATAGCTTCAGAGTTTTGAAGAGGTGCTGATTGCTGAATTTTTTTTTGAGGTCGCCTGGTGGGCTTGTTTTGTTTGATCACCAAACTTTTCATTTCTTCTTCTTTTCCGTCTCCGGGTATTTTGTCGTTCCTAGTTTGGTGGAGCCTGTAGAGAGAAATGGCAGTAAGTTCCTCTCTTTTCTATCTTGTTGGTTGAAATTTCGTATCTCTTTGTTGCTTTTTTTTTTTTCCCCTTCTTGTTCAAGCTTTTTTTTTTTTTCTGGGGGGGAGGGGGCGGGAATTTGTTTGCATTATTTGTCTTCTTTGTTTGCTGAAAAAACTGCCGATGATAAGATTATAAGAGAATTTTAGTTTTTTTTTTTTTTTTTTTTTGGGCATCGTTTGGTTTCTTTACAGGGTCAAAAGAGATGAACTTGAACCAATCTATAAAAGTTCAATTTTAGTAGGCTCATTGAAAGAGTTTTGGTTTAGTTTTATATGATCTAAAACACAAATTCTGTGGTTTTAAGTGTTTACCGCTACCTTTCATGATGGTTGGGGAGATTGCATAGTATCCTTGATTTTTGGATCATTTTTTCTTAATGTAATTTGTTCTGGTTTGATTGGCAATGCTGGATTTTTATCATCTGTAGTTGAATCATTAAGTTCTATAACAAGATTTGTTGTTCTGGTTCTGGGGGTTTCTTTTTGTTTATGGATTTATGGGTTTTGACTTTTCTGTGAAAGATGGATGAATTGGATAACTAATCAGCAGTTGGTCAATAGATCTCATTTTTTCAACCTTCTAACTTTGAAATTGGTTATTAAGGGAAAAGAGGTTCGATAATGTGGTAGAACAACAGATAAAGTGGGGCAAATTGGGAAATTGGATTTTCGAGTTTTGTTTTTAATTGCTTCATGTTGAGTTTGCTGAAATCATATTATTATGAGACAGAACAAGATGAATTAGCAAGAAATCGAGTCACAGGAAGATAAATTGAGAATGAAATTAACATAACCAGATAAAAATAACAGAAAATGCATGAGATTCATTATTTTACTTCACTATGCAGTTTTATAATTTGATAACTGGATCTTTCTGTATTCCTTACTGAAAAGAAAGTCTCCTGAAAAGAAAGTCTCATGTTGGTTGCATCTCTTTGTCGCATATTTGGGTAGACACAGCATAGCCTTTGTCTTTGGTGAACATGTTCGGCATGTCTCCATTTAGCAATTTGTATGACCCCTTTATGATAAAAAATGGTTATGATAGGGACATCCCAATATGTTATTGATCGAAAGACTAGAATATCGTTTGGGTTTAGTTTGGTTGAGAGTGTTTTTCATGGGTTCTGGTGAACATATTTTGCGTGAAGTTTTCAAACTGGGTACTAATTTTACATCTGGTTTGAGGTGATTTTAGAAATTGTCTCTTCCACTTTCTTGTGCTTCCAACATTTTGAATTTTTTTTTTCTTTTGTGAAAAATGATCTGGGTCCTGCCAAGATACGAGAAGAATAGCATATACGACCTCTCTCTTTCTCACCCTATGCCCTGTCATCCGCTGAAATTCATCTGTTCAAACAATGTCCAAATATTAGAATGATAATTTTTCTCTCGCCCTTTTCGTTTCTGGCTTGGACATTTGCAACCATTCTGATATTTTGGATTTCAAATAATAAATGAAGTTTCTCAAGCTTTTTTAGAACTTGGCTTTTCATTGGCAAATAATTTCTTTGTTGGTTTTGATATTATGCACACACGAGAGCATGAAAGTTGATAAAGATCGAATGCTCTTAACCAATTTGTGTAGGGGTTTGAGGATGCATTTTCCATGTTTATGTATTTAAGATATACTTCATAATTCATTAACTATACAGAACTTTGGACCTCTGTTATTAGAATTTATCACTAAGTTAGCCACAATAAATATATTTACCAAAACCCTCCATCTCGTTTCATATTTATGACAATAGCCAACAAACAAAACATCCCCAATAATCCAACACTTTTAAGTATATTAAATATATTGTTTGTATTTTTCTATGCGTAAAATGGTGTGTAAATATGAAAAGGACGACAAAAAGGTAAAAACCTGAAACTAAAAAGAAGAAAGTTGGAGAGTAGTAATTCGAAGGAGATGGTCAACAGAAGCAGACAAAGAGAAGAGCCTATTCACCGCGGAGAAGGGTTTGACAAACGTCATGTGGTATTTGAAGATAAACTTTACTTTTAGGGGCCAAAATAAAGTTCAGCTTTTTTTTCCAATAAATAGGTTTAATTAAAAGTGTTAAGAAAAAAAATCTGAAACTTTTAAGTTAAGAAATGGAAAAGCTATGAACAGAAAATCATGCATAATCTGATAAATCTTTATGAGTACGCCATGAAAGATTTGTAATTATTTTCTAAATCCATATAAAATGATATTTGTTTTTGAAACAAACCATAATCCATCAAAGATTCAGTCAAAATTTTGTCAACTACTCAGCTTCCCTTAAATGTTGATATGTGCTTGTGATATTTTTGACCCTGTCATTTTAGTATGGCCGAAGCTTCACCAACAGAGCCCATTATAAAATGGGCCTTTGACGGACTGACCACACGATGTTTAATACAAAGGCTTGGTCAATACTCAATTGGTCTTGAGTCGGGTCTTGTTTGACCTATTCATCAAGAAAATCAGGCAGTAGTCAACAAATTTATGCCAAGAACATTCAATGTTTTATTTGTGAATTCCTTTCATTTTCGGCTTCAGACCAATTCGGAATGAATCTATTTTCTAATTATAATTCACAACATTCACTATCACCGACGAGATAATATATGTCAATACGAACAGTTGAGAATGGTACCTAATTAAAGAATCATTCTAGAATTATTTTTTTTTAATATAAATAAAAAGGAATATTTACAAGTAGAGACTGAATAGTTTTTTTTTTAAATGATTGTGTCCAAAACATTTTCAAATTGAAATATAATAATAAAATTATTGAATTATAATCACCTAGATGATATACTAATTAAACACAATAAGGCATTAAGTAAGAATTATAATTTACTGTTTGCATATAGATAATACAAAATGAGAAGGTGAGTGAAATAATTGTAATTGGGGTAGGCCTGTAGTGTTTTGAAAAAGACTAAACTTATCAATCATGCATGCAAAAGGTGAAGCATTAATTAGTTTGATGAATGGGGTTGAGCAAAGCATCTGATAATCCCAGCTTACTCATAATCATTATCTAAATCATTTTGTCTCAACCCAATTAGGAGCCAGATCTCCATCTTAGTATTAATTAATTAAGGTATTCTCTACCACCAAACACCAATCCAAAATTATTGTTCCATCATCACAACAATGATTGAATATTTATGTATTTAAAAAATTAATAGAATTTGATTAATTAAATCCAAACCCATTAAAATTCAACATATTTAAATTAAGTTGATTCAAGTTTTTATTACCCAAAACAGTTTTCGTTACAATTAAATCATGAATCATTATGTAACTAAAAATATACTTTCTATAAACGTTATATTTGTGAAATTAACGAAATATATATATATAAATTTAACACGTGGGTGATATAATATTAGAGTGTTGCAAAAAATAATAAAAGAAATAATAGTAATTTCCGGAGGGCAGGTGCCAACTTTCGAAAACAAGTTAGTTGACTTGACTTTTACCTGTTGAATAAAATTGTATAAAATAAACATAAATATATAAAGTAGTGCAAGTCACGTAGGTGTAAAGCAAAGAAGAAGATGCAAGTTGTAATACGGTCTGTCAAAGAAGCCGGCCTTCATTTTTACACTTTGAAAAGTCTTTACCACATAAATNATTATTGAATTATAATCACCTAGATGATATACTAATTAAACACAATAAGGCATTAAGTAAGAATTATAATTTACTGTTTGCATATAGATAATACAAAATGAGAAGGTGAGTGAAATAATTGTAATTGGGGTAGGCCTGTAGTGTTTTGAAAAAGACTAAACTTATCAATCATGCATGCAAAAGGTGAAGCATTAATTAGTTTGATGAATGGGGTTGAGCAAAGCATCTGATAATCCCAGCTTACTCATAATCATTATCTAAATCATTTTGTCTCAACCCAATTAGGAGCCAGATCTCCATCTTAGTATTAATTAATTAAGGTATTCTCTACCACCAAACACCAATCCAAAATTATTGTTCCATCATCACAACAATGATTGAATATTTATGTATTTAAAAAATTAATAGAATTTGATTAATTAAATCCAAACCCATTAAAATTCAACATATTTAAATTAAGTTGATTCAAGTTTTTATTACCCAAAACAGTTTTCGTTACAATTAAATCATGAATCATTATGTAACTAAAAATATACTTTCTATAAACGTTATATTTGTGAAATTAACGAAATATATATATATAAATTTAACACGTGGGTGATATAATATTAGAGTGTTGCAAAAAATAATAAAAGAAATAATAGTAATTTCCGAAGGGCAGGTGCCAACTTTCGAAAACAAGTTAGTTGACTTGACTTTTACCTGTTGAATAAAATTAAATAAGTATGTATAAAATAAACATAAATATATAAAGTAGTGCAAGTCACGTAGGTGTAAAGCAAAGAAGAAGATGCAAGTTGTAATACGGTCTGTCAAAGAAGCCGGCCTTCATTTTTACACTTTGAAAAGTCTTTACCACATATATATAATTATATATATACCAAAACCCTCCATCTCGTTTCATATTTATGACAATAGCCTACAAACAAAGCATCCCGCAATAATCTAACACTTTTAAGTTTATTAAATATATTTGTTTGTATTTTTTTATGCGTAAAATGGTGTTAAATATGAAAAAGACGACAAAAAGGTAAAAACCTGAAACTAAAAAGAAGAAAGTTGGAGAGTAGTAATTCGAAGGAGATGGTCAACAGAAGCAGACAAAGAGAAGAGCCTATTCACCGCGGAGAAGGACAAGCGCAGCTTTTAAAAGTCAGCCGCCATTACCAGTAACGGCGTTAACCACAGTGACCCCATTCGCCAACCACCATTTATGACTAAACCATCCACTGCCACACCCCTCATTTCATTCTTCACAATTCAACCCTGGAGACATTTTATTTTTGTTTTGGTAAAATTATGTTTTACGTATATACGGAACCATACGGTAACTGGTTGAGAGGGACATTTGATACCGGGAGAAGAAACATAGGTTTTATTTTACAGTGAGAGAAAGACTAAGAATGGTCAAATACTACCAGTCAATGGTTGATAACCTTCTCTCTCCCTTTAAACTCTCTATATTATTCAAAGCGAGTATACGTTTCTCTCTCTTGTTGTATAGCTTCAGAGTTTTGAAGAGGTGCTGATTGCTGAATTTTTTTTTGAGGTCGCCTGGTGGGCTTGTTTTGTTTGATCACCAAACTTTTCATTTCTTCTTCTTTTCCGTCTCCGAGTACTTTGTCGTTCCTAGTTTGGTGGAGCCTGTAGAGAGAAATGGCAGTAAGTTCCTCTCTTTTTTATCTTGTTGGTTGAAATTTCGTATCTCTTTGTTGCTTTTTTTTATCCCCTTCTTGTTCAAGCTTTTTTTTTTTTTCTGGGGGGGAGGGGGCGGGAATTTGTTTGCATTATTTGTCTTCTTTGTTTGCTGAAAAAACTGCCGATGATAAGATTATAAGAGAATTTTAGTTGTTTTCTTTTTTTTTTTTTGGGCATCGTTTGGTTTCTTGACAGGGTCAAAAGAGATGAACTTGAACCAATCTATAAAAGTTCAATTTTAGTAGGCTCATTGAAAGAGTTTTGGTTTAGTTTTATATGATCTAAAACACAAATTCTGTGGTTTTAAGTGTTTACCGCTACCTTTCATGATGGTTGGGGAGATTGCATAGTATCCTTGATTTTTGGATCATTTTTTCTTAATGTAATTTGTTCTGGTTTGATTGGCAATGCTGGATTTTTATCATCTGTAGTTGAATCATTAAGTTCTATAACAAGATTTGTTGTTCTGGTTCTGGGGGTTTCTTTTTGTTTATGGATTTATGGGTTTTGACTTTTCTGTGAAAGATGGATGAATTGGATAACTAATCAGCAGTTGGTCAATAGATCTCATTTTTTCAACCTTCTAACTTTGAAATTGGTTATTAAGGGAAAAGAGGTTCGATAATGTGGTAGAACAACAGATAAAGTGGGGCAAATTGGGAAATTGGATTTTCGAGTTTTGTTTTTAATTGCTTCATGTTGAGTTTGCTGAAATCATATTATTATGAGACAGAACAAGATGAATTAGCAAGAAATCGAGTCACAGGAAGATAAATTGAGAATGAAATTAACATAACCAGATAAAAATAACAGAAAATGCATGAGATTCATTATTTTACTTCACTATGCAGTTTTATAATTTGATAACTGGATCTTTCTGTATTCCTTACTGAAAAGAAAGTCTCCTGAAAAGAAAGTCTCATGTTGGTTGCATCTCTTTGTCGCATATTTGGGTAGACACAGCATAGCCTTTGTCTTTGGTGAACATGTTCGGCATGTCTCCATTTAGCAATTTGTATGACCCCTTTATGATAAAAAATGGTTATGATAGGGACATCCCAATATGTTATTGATCGAAAGACTAGAATATCGTTTGGGTTTAGTTTGGTTGAGAGTGTTTTTCATGGGTTCTGGTGAACATATTTTGCGTGAAGTTTTCAAACTGGGTACTAATTTTACATCTGGTTTGAGGTGATTTTAGAAATTGTCTCTTCCACTTTCTTGTGCTTCCAACATTTTGAATTTTTTTTTTCTTTTGTGAAAAATGATCTGGGTCCTGCCAAGATACGAGAAGAATAGCATATACGACCTCTCTCTTTCTCACCCTATGCCCTGTCATCCGCTGAAATTCATCTGTTCAAACAATGTCCAAATATTAGAATGATAATTTTTCTCTCGCCCTTTTCGTTTCTGGCTTGGACATTTGCAACCATTCTGATATTTTGGATTTCAAATAATAAATGAAGTTTCTCAAGCTTTTTTAGAACTTGGCTTTTCATTGGCAAAGAATTTCTTTGTTGGTTTTGATATTATGCACACACGAGAGCATGAAAGCTGATAAAGATCGAATTCTCTTAACCAATTTGTGTAGGGGTTTGAGGATGCATTTTCCATGTTTATGTATTTAAGATATAATTCATAATTCATTAACTATACAGAACTTTGGACCTTTGTTATTAGAATTTATCACTAAATTTTGGTGGTGATGAAATAAAATGTTTCCACGGTGAAATTTGGCCTTTCCATCTTTGAGTATTTGAATATTCTTGCTATGATTCACCCAATCCCTTCGCCATGTTGGTTAACTGGAATTCACATATTATGTTTTCTGCTTCTTCAATGTAAAAGTATAATTTGAGCTGGAGTGTCTTAAAAGATGAAAGTGACTTATTTATGGATGACATTTAGGTGAAATATTAACAAGCTTTTGTTATTCTGGCAGCAACGTTCGCATGTACCACAGTTTGGAAATTGGGAGAGTGAGGAGAATGTTCCTTACACAATGTATTTTGACAAGGCCCGGAAGGGTAGAACTGGGGGGAAGATGATCAATCCTAATGATCCTCAAGAAAACCCGGACATACTTTCTAGTTTTGAAGCTCCAGATCCAGCTCCTCCCAAAATCATGGCTGAACCTGAGATACAAAGAGGACAGGGAGCAGTTAGAACCGAGCAACGGAGGAGCAGAGAAGATAGCGAACATAAACAATACAGGGACTCTCCTGCACGTCATGATGATATGAGCCGCAAATCTTCGAGTGAATCGAATCATCAACGTCAAGGAGGGCGTGTAGTAAGTTCTGGTGAAGCTTACAAGAGGCCTGTGAGAAACAGTGCTGGGTCAGAGAACAGCTTTGACCGGTCGCCTCTGCATAACCAGGCAAGAAACACAGGGAGAGGTAGTGGGGATCCATCCTCTCCTGCATGGGAAGGGAAGAATCTGTATAAAAATAGCCATGGTACACCTGGAAGATCCAGAATGAAGCCAGCTACTAGAGGCGATGAAAGTGTAAATTTCTCATTCCCTATTATTATTTTTTTTAATCATATTATTAGGCTTATAAAAATGTGTTTTGATTGAGTAGTAAATTTATAAAGTCATTTCTTTGCTTAACGTTGAACAAATCCTTGGGGTGTTCATCTCCTTATACTGACAATGTGGTTGCATGGTGACAGCCTGATGCAGGTGCTGCAGTTCCAAAATTTGGGGATTGGGATGAGAATAACCCCGCATCAGCTGATGGCTATACTCATATCTTTAACCGAGTGCGACAGGAAAGGAATAATGGGCCAAGAGCTCCGGGCATGGCAAGTCCCTCTCCATACAACAATGTTCACAGGCAAAGTTCCAGTGACAGTGTGAAGGTATGCAAGCCTTACCAGCTTCTTCCACACAAGCACTTTAAATTTATGGTTTTCCTGAATATGTTATAATTTCTACTAATATATCACATTGTTCTATTTTCCAGAGTTGTTGCTTTCCTTGGGGCAAGAAATGAAGTTATTCAAATTAATTGATGATGATGAGGTTGGTGAGAGTGAGACTTGTAAATACTTTGAAAACTCTCTGCAAAGAGAGTAACTTCATTTAAGTGAATTGCTGTCTCTCTAATGGTAATGGTATGATTTATGTGATAATAAACCAATAGGCTTTTGATCAGAAATGTCTTCTTCTGTTTTGTTCATCTTGGTTATCTTTTCCATTTAGATTTTAGTGTGCTATCAATCATGTCGTTGAGAGTATTATTATATGTAGATTCTTTAATTCTATTTTGATTTCTTAATGTATTGTGCTCTCTTTTTTGTCTGATTTTTACTGTCAGAGTTATCTGCTGTATCATAAAATTTTGAGTCTCTTTTTTTGTATCAATTTCGTGTAATACAGTTCTGTTTCTGCCTGCTATGTTACTATTTGTTATCAAACTTTAAATTAAGTCTTGGTACCACCAATTTACTGAAAAATAATCAAAATCGAAATTAATTAAATATTTAAAATCTAATTTATTCATCAATTAAAGATAAATTACATTAGATTTGATCGTAATCGAATTAAATCTAGAAGAAACTGAAATTCATTTATCATAGTAAGGGCAGCTTGGTAATTTGAAATTTAAGTTTCTCAAGTCAAGCATTGACCTGCCATTGCCAAACACCAAGCCGCCATTGCAGTGGTCCGCAGATACCTTATCCGTAGACAATTCCGTTCCCTGTTCACATACCTAACGGTCAAAGTAAGAAAAACAATCCATCACCACTTGATTAATCTATTTGATCAAGAAACAGCAATACAGAGACTGTACAGTGAGGACGCTCGCAGGTGATAATTACTTCTTTCTCATTACCGCAACGTGATAGCGCCAAAACTTCGCGGCAGGCCTTAAAAATTAAAAAATTTGGCACAACGCTCTCTCTTAATTCAAAAATCAAAAGACAAAACAAAACAAAAAGTAAATCCTTCCCTCTCGTTTCACTCTCAGATCTGGTTCCACAAACTTAAACCATAACAGAGGTATCCTCATTCTTGTTTGGATTCTACAAATTCCAGGTACTTAATTTCCCGTCTCTCACTGTAAATTAGATTTTTGCTTTTGGGCTATTAAATTTCTGGGATCCCATTGAGCTGTAATGTAGTCAATTTCTCGAAATTTAATTAGGGATTTTAGATTTCGCATACACAATTTTTCTATTTAATTACGAATCATGGTTAGAGAGCAAAGGCTAGAGTCCTTCTACACACGGCTCCGCGAATCGGCCATGGTTTCATCTGAGTCTCCTCTTCTTATATTCCCATCAACGTCTGATGTGGACTCGCTCTGCGCCTTAAAAATTATCCTCCATGTACTCGAGTCCGATTCGGTTCGTTATGCGTGTTATCCGGTCTCTTCTTTCGGAGAGATTCACAAATATGCCGGTCCCAATTTGTGTTCTTCCTCTAAAACTTCCATTTCTGTTTTGTTAATTAATTGGGGTTCTCAACGTGACTTGAAAAGTATTCTTAATTTAGGTCCTAAGGCGCGTGTTTTTGTGGTTGATAGTCACCGTCCGATTCACTTGCATAATTTGAGTGCTGGTAATGATAATGTGATAGTGTTGTACACGCCTGATGATGAGCAGCAGGCTGATTTGGCTTACGATTTTGATGTTTCGGCTTTGTCAAATGCTTGTAATTTGGAGATAGATGATGCGGATTTAGATAGTGACGAGGAAAACGAGAGTGATAGTGAGGAAGAGGAAAATGATGATGGGTCAAGGAAACGAAGAAGGGTTTCTTTAGAAAATGACGAAGATCCCGAACAGCTTTTCAGAAAACTAAAGAGAGAGTATTATAAAATGGGTACTTTTCATGGCAAGCCATCTGGATGTTTGATGTATGATTTATCACATTCTTTGAGGAAGAACACTAATGAGTTGCTTTGGTTGGCTTGTGTTTCGTTGACTGATCAGTTCGTTCACGAGAGGTTAACTGATGAGAGGTACCAAGCTGGGGTTATGGAGCTTGAGCAGCATATTAATGGCTCAGGGAATTTGGATGCAGTTACTTCTTTGACACTTAAAGATGGGACAAAGATTCGAGCGCCTGAATCATCAAGAATTGCATATGAAGATGAACCAAGACTTATGCTATTGCAGGAGTGGAATTTATTTGATTCAATGTTGTGCTCTTCATATATTGCAACTAAATTGAAGACGTGGAGTGACAATGGTATGAAAAAACTTAAGCTTCTTCTTGCTAGAATGGGTTTTGCACTTGTGGATTGCCAGCAAAAGTTTCAATACATGAATCTTGAAGTGAAACGGAAGATGAAGGATGAATTTGAGAGGTTTCTGCCTGAGTATGGGCTTACTGATTTCTACTACAGGAGTTTCCTGAGGTTGCATGGTTACAGCTCAAGAGTGTCTGCTGCGGATGTGGTGTACGGGGTAACTGCATTGCTAGAGTCATTTGTGAAATCTGATGGTTCTTGTGCTTCAAAGCAGTTTGGAGTGGCTTATGATGCTTTATCATTAAGCAATGTTGATAAGTTGAAAGCTGGGATGCAGCAGGCAATCAAGATTCAACGGGCAATTCTTAGGCAAGGAAGTGCAGCCATTACAAGGAATGGTGCTATCAGAAGTGGAAGGAAATTCAGGTGGGTGAAGCTTGAAGATTCAGTGGACACACAGTTGTTGGGGTATCCCCAGGCTTTGACTAAATTCTGCTATTTCTTAATGGATGCTTTGAGAGAAAAGGGAGCTAGAATGAAGCCTCTGCTTTGTGCTTGCTTATCACAGGAGCCAAACAAAGTATTGATTGTTGCGGTTTGTGGGAAGCCTAGACTAGGGGCCGTTCAAGGAAATGCATTTGGGATTGCCTTCAGAAATGCAGCTACAGAGATCGGAGCTGAGTTCTTCCATGAGCTATTTGAATCTTCTTGGATTGTATTGGACAAAGGTGCAGTTAATTCTTTTATGATCAGATTGACCGAGAAACTCTAATCTTGAATTTTACCTGATGTCTAGATTAATTTATGTTTAACTTGAACATGTTCTCAAGAGAACATTTGTTGTAGTTTTCCCCACTTTCTTTTCGTGTTTTTAATAATTCATAAATGAGAAATCATATATGATTTAATTCATTAAAGAAGGTTGTCTTTAGTTCTAGTTGTTTGTAGATTTTTTTGAATGCAATGAATTTATAGTTTCACATTCTCAATAACATCACTGTTGTAAGTTACAAAAATTTGATAGGGTAAAAGTGTATATGGGTCTTTGAAAGATAGATGCAGAGTCCTCATTATAATGGAACTGTTTCCTAAAGGCTAAAGCGGTATGAAGGTAGAATAACTACAATCTACTTTGCAAATTTGCAATAAATTATGGCAGCGTGGATTTATATTTTCTTTTTCCTTTTCATGCATCTAGATATGCTAGTTGTGTTCAATGATGTTTATGTTGAACAAATAATGCAATCTTGTTGTGATAACATCACAATCTCTTTATGAAACAGATTACAACTTAGGCAATGGTTACGTGTGGTTTCTTTGATAATATTGTTCTTATTTCGGGTCCAGAAATTTATCTTCTGAGTTATACCTTATCTGGAGAGGTCAGCTCCGTGAGGAGATTTTTTTTGTCATAGGAGAAAACTAGACAGTAGTTATACCTTTCCCAGAGTGGCAATTTCCTAGTGGTGGTTTTCTTTGCTATAGCAGAAAACAAGACAGTTACACCTTTTCTAGAGAAGCAAGTTCTAGAGGAGGTTTTCTTTGCCATTGGAGATTACAATACAGCAGGAGCAGGACCGTTCCTTCGTTGCATATAAAGTAACAAGAAGGCAGAAAATTACTAATCAGAGCTAATGATTTTTTCTTAAGGAGTCTGGAATTTCTTTATCAGGTAAGCTATGGGAATATCCTACGAGGGTATTAGGCTATTAGCTATTTTTTGTAAATGCATTTTATTCTTTCATGTTATTGATTTTAAGTTCAAGAGACTGAACCAAAAGAGAAGAGGAGTTTGATATTCATCAATGCTGTCGCATATAGTGGTGTTAGTGTACCTGACGTTAAATTTTAAACATATGATACTGACTCTTCTTTATAAGTTCAGTGATGCTAGGCTTACCGACTCAGCCACAGATTTTACATACCGACTTGAGTTAAATTTTCAGATTTGGGTTGTTGGATAGTGAGTCGGTATATAAAAATCAGTATTTGGGTCGGTAAATATAGTATTATTCTTATAAGTTTCAATTAAAGACTACAGTTTTTGAATGAATTTAATCATAATATTCAAAGTATGTGAACCGATTCCTTTACCGACTAGAGATATGCTAAAGGGAAAGTTTCAGATTGCCATGCTTGAAACGTGGAGTTGAACGTTGAACCGGCTTGCTCTCTGTATAGTGTTCTTGCAGCAGTCTTCGTGTACGCCCTAAGCTTCCTCTTTCCCTTAACTTGAAATGGTCGTTTGTACTGTGTAGGATGCAATTGTCGTGCATCATTTTAATAGTTTGCTATTATATTCTTTAGGGCGAACGATTTGTGCATACCTAAGGTTTGCCATAATAATAAGTTGGTACTCAAAAAATTTTAAAACAACAAATAGGTACCTTCCGTTATATTCTGTTAGTGATTTCTGTTTATTAATAGTGAAAAGACTAAAATACCCTTGAAAATTTGAATTTTAGTTTTTTTTATAAATTTAAAAATTTCTAAAAAACCCCATAGGTTTACAAATTTAACTAAATACCCCAATAAATAAATTTTTTGTAAAATAACCAAAACACCCCCGCCACCTGCAGTGTCAGATTCCGGCCACCACTGCCGGAGTCTGGCCGGAAAGTTGCGTTACGACACAGACCCATCGGATCTGTGTCGTAACGCGTCGATCTGGCTTTTTCCGGCCAGATCCGTGGCTGATCTGGCCAGAAAAGGCCAGATCTACGGCTAGATCTGGCCTTCGACGCCTCAAAACTCCATCTGCGGCGTCAACGGCTAGATCTGGCCTTTTCCGGCCAGATCCGTGGCGGATCTGGCTGGAAAAGGCCAGATCTGGCGGCTGCTTCGACGGCCAGATCTGGCCTTTTCCGGCTAGATCTGTGGCAGATCTGGCCGGAAAAGGCAAGATCGACACGTTACGACACAGATTCGACGGGTCTGTGTCGTAACGCAACTTTCCGGTCAGATTCCGACAGTGGTGGCCGGAATCTGGCACTGCGGGTGACGGAGGTGTTTTTGTTATTTTACAAAAATTTTATATATTAGAGTATTTAGTTAAATTTGAAACCTAGGGGGTTTTTTAGAGATTTTTATATTTATAAAAAACTAAAATTCAAACTTTCAAGGGCATTTTAGTATTTTCACTATTAATAAACAGAAATCACTAACAGAACATGACGGAAGGTACCTATTTGTCATTTTAAAACCTTTTGAATACCAACTTGTCGTTATTGTAAACCTTGGGTATGCACAAGCCGTTCTCCCTATTCTTTAAATGCGAACATAGAAATTGGCGAAGCTTTTATATTTGAATCTGTATGTTGATGGGTGATAAAATAGGCTCAAACCAAAGGTAAAGGTGTGATGTTATTTATGGTCCATTGTTATTTTTTATTTTTCTGTAATTAACTCATGGCATCTTTATTTTCTGCATTCTTAACACTATGATAATCTATTTCGTATGGTATTGGTATTAGGAGTAATGCTATGCTTACTCACATCTTATTAACCATCTTACAATCTTGGAAAATATACGGCATAGTATGCGTACTATACGTATAGTACCTGTACTATACCGTTTATTTATCAGGATAGTAAAGTGGTTAGTAAGATTGTGAGTAAGCAATGTTTTATTGTTGGTATAGTTGATTTATTGATTAGGTAATCATTATATATTAGGGGTAGCGTCTATAGCTCTTTTATTTTACATTGATTTAATCTTTAGTTAAAATAAATGAACCGTTGATTATATTGATTAATTTGTTTCGTATAGTACCCGTACTATGTCGTTTATTTATAGTAAGATTGTGAGTAGCATAGTTTTTTATTGGTATTGTTGATTATTGATTAGGTAATCATTATATATTAGGGGCAGCGCTCAACTCTTTTATTTTACATTGATTTATATCTTTAGATTAAAATAAATGAACCGTTGAAATTATATTGATTTAATTTGTTCTTGAGATTACACATCTAAAAAATATAATTTTATATCAATTATAAAAAAAAATATCTAAAAGATCAATGTTTCTCCGTTATATCAAACAAATATTTTGTTTACTTTAGTAATATAATTTGTTCCGTATAATTCATAAGATCAATAATTTAATTTTGATATTATTTTTCCTTTCTTATATAATAATGGTGTTAATTGAAAATTTAATTTAGGAGGGAGGATCGAGAAGTGATAATTTCTAACATAATGCAAGTTTTCAGACTGATATTGACCATTAATAGCCCCAGTCGGAGACTGAAAGACGCAAATACGCGGGCCAATTATGGAAGCCGACACGTTGACATGTCATAAACCATGCCACGTGGGCGCCCTCTAGACCTCACCGACCCGCGTGTCATATATACGGTCCACAGTGCAAAAGCCCATTTCTTTTATTTTCTTCACATACTTCTTCCAAAAATAAAAAATATATCATTTCACCTTCCCCTAATCCTTTTTCGATTCTTCCTTCTAACTCAAACCCTAGACACCCAAGACTTGCAAAATCATTACGTCTTTCACGGTACCTTCGGTATTTTGACGATAATTATTAACGTTGACTTTATTCTCTGAGGTTAGAGTCTTCAATTTTGATTTTTTTTTTTATTGTTTAAATTGTTTAGTTTTTTTCTCAATCGGCTAGGTTTTGCTCTGATTCACTGTATGTTTTTGATTTCCTGCTGCATTTATATATGGATCGATTTGCTTTAGTTTTTCGAAGTTTGATTTTCAATTTTCCTTGAGTTTTAAAGGTTTGAGACTTGAATTTTGATTAAAAGCTTTCATGTCTTGGTGATTGTGAAATTCGATATCGATCTTAGAAGATGACTGCTTTAGTATAGTTTCAGGATTGAAAGCAGAATTTTTTGTAAAATCGGATTTGCTGATGCTTAAATTTGACATATTGTTTTATAATCAATGACTTTTTTTGAAGTCTCTGGTTTGATGCTGGAAAAGGTTGATATCAGATTATAGCTCAAATTTGTGTTGAATATTGACGTAACAATACTGCTTTGGTTGCACATAACCGGAATAGACTTGGGGGTTTCAATTTTTAAGGCTGTCTTTTTTTATGCTTTTAGTATTTAGATTCTATGGGATATGGTAATGGACGTTTAAACCAAATTTTGCATTGAACTTGTGAAAGGAAGGTGAACATGATATCTCTCAGTATACGTTTGTCTTTCACATTTGAGTAAATATTTGTGTACTGATACTTGGTAGAATATGAAGTGTTTTTGCCTCCCTATTTTTTCAGGAGTTTTAAGGCTAGGGAGAACTTGAATAGAAGCTTCTCAGAGCATGAGCACCCAGGCAGTGAGGGGACCTCCTTTAAGAGGATATCGTCGGAGGAAGGGACTACCGGATCTTAATGCACCACCTTGTGAAAGCAGAGATCGAGAGGGGACTTCGAATGATATCAGTTTACATGAAGTGCTGGCTGGCCAACAAGGACCATCAATACCACCTGCTCCAATTGATGTTGAGGCTATTGATGATGATGTTATTGAGTCGTCTCCCAGGGCTTTTGCCGAAGTAATTTTTTTTAATTTTTTTATTTATATCTATTCTTCGGTCATCATAATATTTTCATACGGGTTAACTGTTGTTGCTATGAATTTTCCTGATTTTTACATTTCATGTCAGGCTAAAAACAATTCTAGAAGGAACCATGGAAGGGATTTTGTCGTTGATGTAGATTCAGGTAACATTGGTAATCTTCTTTACCTCTTTTATTTTTTCTCTGCAAGTTAATTTTTTTTTAATTTTTTTTGTTTTAATGTTTGTTTGTGTGTTTATTTTCCATTCATTTTCTTATATATTATTCTCATTATTATATCTTCTTCTTTTTTCTTTTTTAATCAGATGATATATTAAATTATTTCTATATATGATTTGGGGACAGTCAGGAGTCCGTCTGTGGGAAATCAATCAGTCCTTGAGGAAAGATTTTTAACCTTTTTCCATTTAATAGTTAACAAATTGTTGTAATGAGAGGAAGGAAAAAGTTTGCAAATGAGAAGCCTGAATCTAAAGAAGCCAAATTATTATCTGAGGCTGTATGCACCTTGCAGTTGGCTGCTATCAGAAGTGTAGTGCAAAACATTCTATTTACTTTTTCTTGGATTTTCTGGTTTTTTTTTGTTATATGACGGATGGAAGTCTGATTCAAATTATGCTACAAATAACTTTGAGAAGAGAAGCATGGACAGTTTCTTGGAATTCCCTATTCTGTTTGCACTTTTGGCTGGCCAAACAGTTATTATAGTTTTGCCGGCAGTTATAATTTTGTTGGCTGAATCTTTATATTAGTATATTTTCCTTGAAGTTATTGGTGTAGCTCACATTACTCTCTTATTGCTGCTTGGAATTTCTGGTTTGCAGGAAGAACAACAAGGTTAACAACAAGGTTGACCAATAATAACCGTAGCAAGCGCAGACGGGTATCACCTAACTCAACTATTATCAATTGTGATTTGTACATAAATTTAGAAGGCACTAGCAACTCTATGGTAAGAACTGTAATCTTTATTGTTATCAATGTATTTATTGCACTGAAAAATTAAGAAAATCTGTAATAAGTTGTTGAATTCAAAATTTTGTCTTGGTTTTGCATACATCTCTCTCCATCTCCTTTTTGCCTTCTTCCACTGTTTCTGTACATGCAAGCTCGGCCCTTGTATGGCAAACAAAAAATTAAGGTTTTGACTCATTTAATATTCCATCTGTAGAGAGAGAGTGTTAGTGTGCCTCCACCACCTCCACCGCCACCACCAAAGGAGCCTATATTCACTTGCCCAATTTGCATGGGCCCATTAGTTGAGGAGATGTCAACAAAGTGTGGTCACATATTCTGTAAGGCATGCATTCGGTCTGCGATATCATCACAGGCTAAATGCCCCACATGTAGGAAAAAGGTCACAGTGAAAGAACTCATTAGGGTCTTCCTTCCAGCGACCAGTTAAATGACAGTTTCATGCCCAATAACTAATCATGTAAGTTGGCTTGATACTCTATATTTTGAATTTGTGTCAGAAAAAGAAATCAAAGCTATCGGTCCTAACATCGGATATATCTGTTAAAAAGTTAACAATGATTCCGTTAAGTGAATGAAGACCTATAATAACAAGTGTGCCCCAAACTTGTTGAGCTGATTGTGCATAGATGTTTCTTTTTCTAACTTGGTTTCATTATGTTTATAACTTGTTCTTGTATATTATATCTGTTTTTTTTGTGTTATTGTTTAAGTGCTGATGGAAGTTGTAGTGCAACAGGGTTAATGCAACATGTTTTGGACAAGAAGGGTGGCGGTTTTGGCATGCCACTGGAGGGATTTCTGTTGAATTTTGAAATTTTTAGTCTGACATGTTGTGCACAGTTCGTCAAACTGTGGGACATTATTATATAGTTAATTGATGGTTATGCCGACTAGTTTGTCTGTGCTCCTTCATTTTTGTTCTTTGTTCAGCATTGAATGCATACAATTTAATGATAGATAAGTTATTCCTACTTTGTGGTTAATGGAATATATAGGGACCTTTAATTTATGTTGAAGAAAAATAGATTAAACTATCTGGCTGCGTGTATTGTTCAACCACCAGTCTTCTTATTGGAGTTTCAGTCCGTGTGTAATAGATTACTAAAATCTGGATATGGAAATTGTTTGATCTTGTGAATTGGTTAAGGGCATTTTCTGGTGGATGTCAAAATTATTTCTATCAACTTCTCTTAGTCAAAAACAAAACGATTAAGAGATTTGTGGAGATGATAGCTGAAGTAAAAAGTTAACGGATTGGAAAGAGGAAAATTCTCCCCATGACGGGCGGACTGCTTATTTCAACTTTCTTTTGATTTTGTATTTTGGATGGAAGGGCTCAGTAGAATGTGCATAAAAATAAAGCAATTGTTTTTCATATTACAGTACCTGGAAATGGGGAACGGTTGGGGTTGGGAACCAACACGCAAACAATCTATACACATTACACAATACCGGATTTTTATAATTGCTATGGGTTTTCTTTAACGTCATTTGTATAAGGCTGGCAGCTGTTTGGGGGAATCTTTTCAAGTTAATGTGGTCGATGCGTGAATGTATTATCATGATGTCTTGCGTGGCGCACTGAAAATTCAATTAGCGCTCAGGGAAGAGAAATTTGAAATTTTTTCGCCATCTGTTTTGTATTGCCCATCAATTTAACACTGCATCATGTTAAATTACGTAGATAATCTCTTTATCTCCTGATATTCAGTGTTGGATAATCTTTGTTGCCTGTTTGTTTCGAGAGTGTTGGCTGATAAATGGAAGACTACTGAGAAAAGCAAAAACCCCAGCAATGAAACGAAAATCTATTTATTAAGGTACCATTACCAAGCCATTACATGCATAGTACTAAAGGCAGCTTATAGTAGAAAACCATATTGCTCAAACTCATTTTTCTTTATTCATATTAAAAGAGATGCCCTTCATCCAGAGGCACACAAGCACGACCTGATCATGGAGAGCCTCCTTTGGCGCCTCCATTGTTACCTTTAGATGTGTCTTTAAGCCCAGCATTAGCATTATCTTTAGGGGCAGCGAGGAAAGGGAAATGACCAAAAAACGGTAAACCCAACCCCAGACCCAATCCAAAGGGAAATGGCAAACCCAAAGGTCCCAATCCACCAAGCAAACCACCAAGACCAAGGAACTGTGGACTGTAGACTTGGTCATTCGTCGGCAGCTCTCTTCCTCCTTCATTACCAACGATAAACCCCAGAAGCAAAACTGTGAAAACCAGCAATGCCTTAATACTATTCTTCTTCATTGCTTCAGTTTCTGTATTGTACTTACATGGATAGGATTGTTTCAGAGTCACCCCATTTTGTAGTGCAAATAGCAGAAAAGAAGCTTAGTAGGTAGATTTTCGTTTACTTGGTTTGGGACTAGTATTAATTGTTTTATGCAAGAGGAGTTGGATTCGTTTAGAAAATTACAGTTGGTGGCCATGGTAAATTATGGTGTTCGATGAGGATTTCCTTTATTGTTTAGTTATTAGGTTGATCTGATACTGAAAACTGTGCAGATCTAGTATCTTCATTGATGGCCTCATGGTCCCATCCCATGGATTGCAGTGATGATTGCTTTTAAATTAAGCATTGCCATTTAAGGGAGATTCTCTATCAGCTTAGATTTGAAAAAGGATTAGAAGAAGATGAGCAGGTGGTGGTAGAAGGTTTAGCTGAATTTTCTACCTTATAAAACTCCACAGAGGTGCTTACCAAAAAGATGCTTTTCAAAACACAATAGTGTCAACTTTTGCAGAACCGTTGCATGAGATTGTAGAGGTTTTTCTTTCTATAATTTATATGTTACACAGTTCGTGAAACAAGAAAGAATTCTGCAACTCTTGAATATCATCCAAATCAAGAGTGCCAGATTTATTCCATTCCAATTAAAATCAAATCGAGGAATATCTTTAAAACTTTCACTTGAACACATGATAAAAGATCTAATTTATTGAACACATAATCAGTTCTGTAAAATTAGTGTTAAACTAAAATGACTCCATGAAGAAGAACATAGTAATTTTTATGAATTTAATGAAATATGTTTCTAATTGGCAGTCTGAAAACCTGGAATCTCAAAGTTATCATGGCAAAATTTATTCAAAATTCAAATAATGTGACAGTTGGATTAAAAAGTTGTATTTACAATTTGAGTACTCCAGAAACTGGACTAAAGTGGTTTGCAACATCATGAACGGGTTAAAGCATCATTGGTGATTAAATTATAGATTTCCCAATTAATGAAATCTAAATCCACATGGACTCTTCAAACAAGAAACATTAAATTATATATGAAAGCTTCCGATAAAATACAAACAGTAAAGATACAACAGTAAATAGATGCCCAGAATCAACTGCATTGCCTTTTACTCAATATACTGATGATTCTAAACTCTAAACTTCCTAACGACACATAGATTCGGAGCCAAACCCCCTTGATGTGAAAAAGGCAAAAGAAACAGAAACAAAGAAAACTTTTTCAAACACATTGAAAGCAGGAAATGTAGGGCAAATTACACTATTTCCTTATCTACCAGATTTCTTTCTCCACTCAGTTCGACCTCGGTTTATTTCAGAGCCAGCACCTGACAATCTCAGTAAGTGCAAAAATTGACGGTAGTCTTCTTTGTCTCCTTTTGCAGGTGACCCATTTGTTCCTTGAATCTTTGAAACTGCATCAGAATCCTCAATCAATTCGGGACTTGTGAGGGAATCGACTATATCATCTTGTTGGCATTCTCGTCTGTAATCTAAGGTGATCGTTTGCAGTTCATGGCTGTCAATGACATCTTGAGGCATGCTCTGTCAGACAGATTAAGAAAAACCATTATGGCTAGAGACAGAATCCATTTCGGAATAATTAATAGTTTACAAAAAGGAACCATGTATTGGTTCTGGCTTAAAGCCGATAAGATCTATTTTGATGAAAGGAAACTCCTTTTCAATTTAAAAAAGAAAAGGATAAGAGTGGCTACAGGAATAATTATATTTCCAGCAAGAGCAACACAAAACTAGAGGAAAGTGAAGGTTCTACTAACCTCTAGAACCCATCCAATGTAGGTAACATTATTAACATGCTGGTTCATGTCCAGATCAGCTCTCCTAGGCTGCAAATCACAAAGCACAATGTGAACTTGAAAGATATCAAAAGCATCTTATATGAATCAAACTATCTTACCATAAGCCCTGTCCTGGAATACTCAGCAGGATCTTCTAGTTTTGAAATTTTCCTCAGGCTGGCATTGTCCTTCTCTGGAAAAGAGAATCTATATATGCCAGAAAAAACATATTATAGAAGCAATAATATGTCATCCAAATTGATGTAGTATACAAATATAAAGTAGAATATGGGGCCATGAAGTTTAGCAGAATTAATGATCTAACATTGTTTCGTAGACACAAGGAATTTTCTTAGGACTTTGCTAATTTCGTCATGTAAGCCTCTATATTCGCCATGATAAAATTTTCAGCGGAATGAAAGGACAAAACAAAAGAGCTCCCAGCGATATTAGTTGATCAAAACACTTGATTCTAACCAATGTAAAATCAGTTACTTCCACAGGTCTGAAACTCGTAGACACATTCAGTAAGTGAGAGAGAGAAGGCATAAGCCATCCAATAATCCCATCTACCCCACACTCAAAGGAAAAGATATATGTCTAACAATCCGTTTCAAATTTTTTTTTCCAAAATTTGTCATAGTGTTATTAGTGTTAATAGTGAATGTAGCCAACATCTACTATTGTTCAACTCCCATATACTGTATCCCCTGAGCTGCACCTACTGGTTCACACATTCAGAGAGAGAGAGTAGGCATAGGTCTTGACCAATCTGCCTAAGTGGTAAAGACAGCTGACAAATCTACCTATGAAGTTAACCTCTATCATCTTACGGTTTTCAAATTATGACCAAGTACACATGTGATTGCATTACATAATAACTTATGTAAACAAAAGGGAATAATATAGGAAAGAAAGAAAGAAAAGCACCTACCTGGGTTCTCGTGGACAGAAGACTAAATATTCTTCTCGAATTTCATCACTGGCTTTCTGTAGCCGCCGAGTGACCTGGTTCATCATCACCCACTTGCTGAAATCATAAGATGTATTATTGTCAACTTCTATGCATATCAATACAGGAAAAAACGAAAATAGACATAAGGACACAGTGCAGTTAATAGAAACATATGAAGCAAAACTAATAATGTAAAATTTACAAAGGAGATCTTCAAATCAAGATTATAAAGAAGAGATAGCCATATTGTCGCTGATAGCCAGAGAAGAGACTGTTGACGGCCACAAAAATAACCAATTTTTAAATGTCCAATACCATGCCACCAGGAAGATGGCCCATTTACAATATCCTTGTTTGACTTTTCATAATGAAAAGCAACCAAGACTGTAAGGAGTTTAAACTTATAAAATAAGGAAATCCATTTGGAAAAAAGCAGCAATATAACAGGGCCTCATTATATACAAAAATACACGTGTTTGTAAATGGCTATTTAAAAAACCTGTATAGTTCCCTATCAACAAACCGATATGGTTGTATAGTTCCCCAAAATTTGTCAGAGAACAAAACTTCTGGCAAATTTAGGCTAACAGAGTGTCAACAAATTCTTGATATTATTGTATATTTAAGTCTAGAAGTTTGCGGAGGTTTGAAGTTGTGGCATATAAACCTCATATTAGCAAAAGACAATGAAAGGGTAAAAAGAGGTTTCTCAAAGCCAGCAGCAACAGCCTATAACTGATGTTAGATAATATTCTAGTACCACCAATAAAACTACATGCTACCAAATGCCAACCCTGAATAATTGCAGACCTCTAACAGGATATTCAGGATAAAACTTAAATGAATAGTGCATGTACTCAAAAACATTTGTTGTGGAAGACGTTCACTCTTTGTATCTTAGCATTTATATAATTCTTAAGTTCTTATACTTTGCAATACAAAGAAAAGGAGCACAAAAGAGAAGCTTAAAACACACCTTGTAGCTCTTCCAATAACTTGACCATTGGAATAGTCTTTGATAATCCAATCACGTCTGGTTCCAATTCTACCTTCACTTTGGCACCACGTCTCAATTTCAACCACATCACTCCTATACCACATACCCAATGTTTTTATTGTCAAAAGGAAAATTATGAACCCAAAACCTCTAAATTATCTGTTTCAAACAAAACCAAAGCAAAACCTACCAAGCAGGATATTTTAAGATTTCAATGTGCATACGAGCCGTCACCCATATAAGATTCATTTTTCTCATAGTGGTGGTTGTTGCAAATCCATCCGTTGAAAATCCAAGACTTTGAGCATGGTTACATCCAACCTCCTACAATGTATTTTTCCCCAATATATTAAATAAAAAAGATGTATTTCTATAATTCTATTCGAGCTTCATTTCTTTCTAAATGAAAGATTTTCTCTGTTAAAATTGAGATCCATTTTGTTAAGTTTCTTTTGTAAAGAAAAACAACTTTTTTCATCTTCCAAAAAACGTTTTCTAAATGCTGGTTTCCAAATAAGCAAAACAGGATTTAAAAAAAAGGACAAAACGCACCAAAGAATATTCATTCATAATGTGTTTTTGAAGTTTGACAAAAATTTCCAAATTTGGATATCCAATAATGCAAGAACATTAAAGAAAACGAAAACACAATTACATTTAACCAAAACTCTAAACTTCCTAACGACACATAGATTCGGAGCCAAACCCCCTTGATGTGAAAAAGGCAAAAGAAACAGAAACAAAGAAAACTTTTTCAAACACATTAAAAGCAGGAAATGTAGGGCAAATTACACTATTTCCTTATCTACCCGATTTCTTTCTCCACTCAGTTCGACCTCGGTTTATTTCAGAGCCATCACCTGACAATCTCAGTAAGTGCAAAAATTGACGGTAGTCTTCTCTGTCTCCTTTTGCAGGTAACCCATTTGTTCCTTGAATCTTTGAAACTGCATCAGAATCCTCAATCCATTCGGGACTTGTGAGGGAATCGACTATATCGTCTTGTTGGCATTCTCGTCTGTAATCTAAGGTTATCGTTTGCAGTTCATGGCTGTCAATGACATCTTGAGGCATGCTCTGTCAGACAGATTAAGAAAAACCATTATGGCTAGAGACAGAATCCATTTCGGAATAATTAATAGTTTACAAAAAGGAACCAAGTATTGGTTCTGGCTTAAAGCCAATAAGATCTATTTTGATGAAAGGAAACTCCTTTTCAATTTAAAAAAGAAAAGGATAAGAGTGGCTACAGGAATAATTATATTTCCAGCAAGAGCAACACAAAACTAGAGGAAAGTGAAGGTTCTACTAACCTCTAGAACCCATCCAATGTAGGTAACATTATTAACATGCTGGTTCATGTCCAGATCAGCTCTCCTAGGCTGCAAATCACAAAGCACAATGTGAACTTGAAAGATATCAAAAGCATCTTATATGAATCAAACTATCTTACCATAAGCCCTGTCCTGGAATACTCAGCAGGATCTTCTAGTTTTGAAATTTTCCTCAGGCTGGCATTGTCCTTCTCTGGAAAAGAGAATCTATATATGCCAGAAAAAACATATTATAGAAGCAATAATATGTCATCCAAATTGATGTAGTATACAAATATAAAGTAGAATATGGGGCCATGAAGTTTAGCAGAATTAATGATCTAACATTGTTTCGTAGACACAAGGAATTTTCTTAGGACTTTGCTAATTTCGTCATGTAAGCCTCTATATTCGCCATGATAAAATTTTCAGCGGAATGAAAGGACAAAACAAAAGAGCTCCCAGCGATATTAGTTGATCAAAACACTTGATTCTAACCAATGGAAAATCAGTTACTTCCACAGGTCTGAAACTCGTAGACACATTCAGTAAGTGAGAGAGAGAAGGCATAAGCCATCCAATAATTCCATCTACCCCACACACAAAGGAAAAGATATATGTCTAACAATCCGTTTCAAATTTTTTTTTCCAAAATTTGTCATAGTGTTATTAGTGTTAATAGTGAATGTAGCCAACATCTACTATTGTTCAACTCCCATATACTGTATCCCCTGAGCTGCACTTACTGGTTCACACATTCAGAGAGAGAGAGTAGGCATAGGTCTTGAACAATCTGCCTAAGCGGTAAAGACAGCTGACAAATCTACCTATGGAGTTAACCTCTATCATCTTACGGTTTTCAAATTATGACCAAGTACACATGTGATTGCATTACATAATAACTTATGTAAACAAAAGGGAATAATTTAGGCAAGAAAGAAAGAAAAGCACCTACCTGGGTTCTGGTGGACAGAAGACTAAATATTCTTCTCGAATTTCATCACTGGCTTTCTGTAGCCGCCTAGTGACCTGGTTCATCATCACCCACTTGCTGAAATCATAAGATGTATTATTGTCAACTTCTATGCATATCAATACAGGAAAAAACGAAAATAGACATAAGGACACAGTGCAGTTAATAGAAACATATGAAGCAAAACTAATAATGTAAAATTTACAAAGGAGATCTTCAAATCAAGATTATAAAGAAGAGATAGCCATATTGTCGCTGATAGCCAGAGAAGAGACTGTTGACGGCCACAAAAATAACCAATTTTTAAATGTCCAATACCATGCCACCAGGAAGATGGCCCATTTACAATATCCTTGTTTGACTTTTCATAATGAAAAGCAACCAAGACTGTAAGGAGTTTAAACTTATAAAATAAGGAAATCCATTTGGAAAAAAGCAGCAATATAACAGGGCCTCATTATATACAAAAATACACGTGTTTGTAAATGGCTATTTAAAAAACCTGTATAGTTCCCTATCAACAAACCGATATGGTTGTATAGTTCCCCAAAATTTGTCAGAGAACAAAACTTCTGGCAAATTTAGGCTAACAGAGTGTCAACAAATTCTTGATATTATTGTATATTTAAGTCTAGAAGTTTGCGGAGGTTTGAAGTTGTGGCATATAAACCTCATATTAGCAAAAGACAATGAAAGGGTAAAAAGAGGTTTCTCAAAGCCAGCAGCAACAGCCTATAACTGATGTTAGATAATATTCTAGTACCACCAATAAAACTACATGCTACCAAATGCCAACCCTGAATAATTGCAGACCTCTAACAGGATATTCAGGATAAAACTTAAATGAATAGTGCATGTACTCAAAAACATTTGTTGTGGAAGACGTTCACTCTTTGTATCTTAGCATTTATATAATTCTTAAGTTCTTATACTTTGCAATACAAAGAAAAGGAGCACAAAAGAGAAGCTTAAAACACACCTTGTAGCTCTTCCAATAACTTGACCATTGGAATAGTCTTTGATAATCCAATCACGTCTGGTTCCAATTCTACCTTCACTTTGGCACCACGTCTCAATTTCAACCACATCACTCCTATACCACATACCCAATGTTTTTATTGTCAAAAGGAAAATTATGAACCCAAAACCTCTAAATTATCTGTTTCAAACAAAACCAAAGCAAAACCTACCAAGCAGGATATTTTAAGATTTCAATGTGCATACGAGCCGTCACCCATATAAGATTCATTTTTCTCATAGTGGTGGTTGTTGCAAATCCATCCGTTGAAAATCCAAGACTTTGAGCATGGTTACATCCAACCTCCTACAATGTATTTTTCCCCAATATATTAAATAAAAAAGATGTATTTCTATAATTCTATTCGAGCTTCATTTCTTTCTAAATGAAAGATTTTCTCTGTTAAAATTGAGATCCATTTTGTTAAGTTTCTTTTGTAAAGAAAAACAACTTTTTTCATCTTCCAAAAAACGTTTTCTAAATGCTGGTTTCCAAATAAGCAAAACAGGATTTAAAAAAAAGGACAAAACGCACCAAAGAATATTCATTCATAATGTGTTTTTGAAGTTTGACAAAAATTTCCAAATTTGGATATCCAATAATGCAAGAACATTAAAGAAAACGAAAACACAATTACATTTTTTTTTTTTTAATTAAGAGGAATACCTGCAAGAGATTAGCAATGGTTTCAACGGTGGCAGTTTTGTTGATCCCAACCTCATAACATCTCACTATAAACTTCTCCTTATACGAAAATCCGTCTTCCATTAAGCTCCCCAACCGGAGCCTATCCGCCAACGTACCAGACCCAATTTCGGTGAGAGTCCGACCTCCTTGTTCCGATACAACAGCCTGAATTTTAACCGGAGTTCGAGGATTAGAAATCGGAAGAGAGACGTTTCGTCGGCGAACAGAGGAGACGGGCCTGGGAAGGCCCATGAATCTGCATTGGGCCTGGTTTATGAGGTGGATTTGGTCCGTGACATTGCATGAAAACTTCAACATGTTTGTGTGTTCTATGTAAAACAGAAACAAAAACAGAGACGAGAGTAATTTAATTATCTCCGTGGAATTGTGGGAGAGAGAGAGAGTTGAGTGTCTGCGTTTTTAAAGTGTGTGTGTGCGCGATTTGGTCGATGGGACCGAGGATGTGTTGGCGTTGCGGCCGAGTAAATGACACTGGCTTTTGCCATAAATTACAAGGTTGCCATGTTCGAACATCAGTTACGAGTTAGGAGGTAGGAGGTAGGAGTTGGGATTGGGATTGGGATTGGGATTTATTTCTTCGGTCAAGTGGAGAGGAAAATTGTTTTGTTGAAGTGCACGTGCTATTTTGACCCGTTTTGTACGCCTGCGCGTGGCTGTTGCGGATCTTCACATCAATTGTTTAAATACAAATACACCCTCCAACTTTGACAAATTAAAATAGGGCCTACAAGTTCTAAATATACTCAATTCATACCTTAATGTCCTAATCTTGCCTTGATATTATTTTAATAGAGAAGAAAAAAAATCATTAATTATCTCTTAAGATATGTTTCAAAATCACATGTTAGGACCACAAAAATCTAATATTTTGAAAATTGAGTATCTTCTTTTCTCTTTATAAATAAAATACACTTATAATTTTAACATGTATTCTTAAATTATATTACTTTTTGATTGATTCATTAAAGGATAAGTTTTTAGTAACGTGTAGATAATAATAAGGGTTATAAGTTTGTAATTGGTTATTCTGTTTGTTTATGATTTACACAATTAATTAAATTAAATACAGATTAAACTTCAACTTTACCCTTACTCCATTAAATTTGAAGCAATGGACATTTTTTTAATAAATTATTTAACGTATGTCACTGCACTCTTATATTATATACAAAATGTTAAACACAATAATAATTTTATTTGTTTCAATATATAAAATATAATTTTCTATTTGATTCTTATTGTTATATTCCTTTTTTAATTAATTCATTGAATGCAAGTTTTTGGTTATTGTGTATTTTTATTTTAAGTCGGTTACTGTACTTGTACCTGATCTTACATATAATTAATTAATCATAAATAGATTTTCAAATTAGAAAGTTCAGATAAAATTATAATTTTGCCCCAGCTTTGCTTCCCTAATTTTGAAGTAATACACATCAACAAAGATGGGGTAATAACTGTCACTTTCTTTTCTTCAAATATATATATATTTATATATTTGTCCCTTTCTTCAAATGTGGATCTAGTTAATATTTTTTGTCAAATCTGATAAGTTCAAGTGTTTCTAACCCTAGCATCATTACATCATGAGCTTTTTCTTTATTTTATTTTATTTTATTAATAAAGTCTCAAGAGCTCGTGAAACTTCAATTTGTGTTTTTACCATCAGTCACCCAGTGATGATTAGCTGGTCCTTACTATTCTTTCCCTTTTTCCAGAAAAATTAAATAAGAATTTTGTAACATGTGTTTAATGAGTTATTCAATGTGTGTTTAGAATATATAATAATTGTTTCAAAGTTTAAAATACAATTTTGTATGATATTATGAATGTATTAACAAAAAATATAGAAAAAATTACGGGGTTGTTCATACGCGGAAATGTATGAAAAATAGGAGAATTGAATAAGAGTTGAAGATATTGAAAGTCAAATTAATAGGTGAAATTCTGAGTGTTTTAATGTAATTATGTGAGAAATTGGAAGGTTTAGTTAATTAATAATTATAAATTAATAGCGTAGGTTCCTGCCCACAAAACAAGAGGGTATATTTGTTACAAAACAAATGAATGAGCTTTTGCCTCTTTCTATTGGTAGAAGGCAGATGGCCTAATTCCTAAATCTCTACTCATTGTTTCATTGACTATTACTATTAGTATGACTCTGAGTGATTTACGCGTATAATATCAAATGGTAAGTTTAAGTAGGCAATGGCCACCACATAATCAGGTGAGATGTCTGGTCATGTATCAGATGAATAAAGAGCTACAATTCACATATTCAACGTGGCAAAAACACTTGGCATTTTAAGAAAGAAGAGAATGAACATAAAGTCATACCATATATTTAATTTATTTTAATTTTGTTGAAAAGAGAAATAAAGTTGATCTTAATATGATAATTTCGGATATAATCT
This sequence comes from Pistacia vera, assembly GCF_008641045.1. Classification (NCBI taxonomy): domain Eukaryota; kingdom Viridiplantae; phylum Streptophyta; class Magnoliopsida; order Sapindales; family Anacardiaceae; genus Pistacia; species Pistacia vera. Next base: position 763,530 of record NW_022196268.1, read on the forward strand.
AACAAAATGTAAAGTCTACAATTTAATGGTAACCTATAAATAATTATTTACTTTTTATTTTTGCATATAAACATACAGTAGAATAAGCAAATATGAAATCTAGTTGAATGATTGAACTACACTACAATCGCCTGGGTGAATTTTCTTATTCATCTTCAATCTGTCTGCACAAAGTCACAACAAATTAGATACTCTTATGTAAGTTGAGGAAGAATAAAAACTGTGACAAAGGGGGAAAAAGAACTATATATTTCTTGTTGGCCTTGTTTGGGTATAACAATCATCGAGAATGATTCAGAACATCCATCTCGGAGATGAATGAACAGCACTTTGGCGAGGTCTGTTTGGTTGCTCTGAGTTCCGCTTCTTCATGATTGAGGAGACTGTTGGGCTGTAGTAGTCATTACTCCTTTGAGAAGTTGCTCCTTGTGAATACACCTTATTCCCATGGATGAAGCTCCTTTGCTTTTCTAGCATTGTCCGGCGAGCCACTGGGTTCCTTTGAACAGCTCCCCATCTATTGTAACTCACACAACTTTGGCTCCTTCCCACTTGCTGAAACTTCCCTTCTCTAGGACTTGTATAGTTTCGACTCTCGGCAGTTTCTGCTGAGTACATTGTTGTCTCTCCCTCACTGCTATATCCATTATGCATCTCTGAAACTTCTATTGGAGATGAACTAGACTGGACCTCACTTTGGGCACCATTTACAGAGCCTGTCGAGGCAATATCAGCATCCTCAGTATCTTCATTAGGAATGGCCAACCCTCTGACCTGGGTTTGGTCTTCTTCTTTCAATCGACTTTGTGGAGGAAGTTCTTTGACACAATTCTCATGAGGGTTCAGGGACAGTTGTTTGAGTGGCTGTAATTGGACCGCGGCTTTGGCAACCTTTGGAGGGAAGTTAATATCTAATAGCTGGGTTTGGCCACTCACTTTCTTCTGAATTGGAACTGAAGTCAACTTTGGCGATTCATATATTTCTGGAGTTGGGATCCCTTGCACATGGGTAGCATGTGGATCAGTACTGAAGGTTTCTTCCTCAACAGTATTAACTGCACTGGAACAGCCTGGTCCATTGTGATCCCTAGTTTTTGATATTACATTTGATGAAGATGGCGTCCCAGCATCTTTGTCTTCTGTTGACTTAAACACCTGTCTCATTGTAAAGGAAGCACAAGAATGTTCACTCTTCTGGCCTGTGGACATCAATCTAATAATTGGTAGTTTTGGTTTCGTAAGTTCATCAAGGCTGCCTTCCCAATGCTGGTTTAACCAATCACAGATGATGGGAATAGGAATGCCAAATTGCATAGGAGTATCCTTCTTCCACGATGATGAGGAAGATGATGAATTTGAAGATGATTTTGTATTAGGAGATGTTGCTAGTTTCATAGGATCACAAATCATAAATGCAAGATTGCCTTGAATATCAAATCCAGCAGATCCAGGGCTCCATATTATTCCATCAGTTGACAGTTTAATCAGATTGTCGGTGGCTATCACCACCTTTCCCTCACCAACTATTAGTTCTTCCTTCTCTGCATAGCCTAGCAAGTAAACAACACTTCCCAGATCCAGGGTTGGTTTAGAACAGGTCTTTAAGGGATGAGGCTGCTGACCCTGGGAATTCAAGTCTCCGTCCATGGAATCTAAACCCACTATTGTAAGATCTAGGACTGAGCTTGTAATAAAGAACCTGAAACCAGATGAAAGTTCATTAAAGAATGCATGAAATTGCGAAAAAGACCTTAAAAGATGAAGCATTTTAGGAAAGTCACCATCTTTCCGCCCATTAACCTGAGCGTACGACTATGGATAAAACAGTTATATTGGGACTTAATCAAGTCTAACAAGAAAATTATTCAATTGAGCAAAGGATAAAACACCAAACCGGACTAAAAGGCAGAAGACATACAAACATGCCAAATGAACAACCAATTGCTATTGACAAATAAATATAAACGGGTAATAGAGGCAAAAACCTCAGCACATCAAACCCCAAATAGTACAACAAGCTAAACTGAACTCTAGGCATCTTGATTCTCTTATCAACTCAGAGCATCTTTAAGGATTCCCCATCAAATACTTGGGAGTTAATTTCTGTTTTCAACTCAGAGCACAATAAACTATGCTCTATCTAAGCTCATTATGTGTCAATTTGCAGAATAAATTAAATAGTGGAAAAGAAAACGTTTTTTAACTTTCATTTAAGAACTTGTAAAATTGCATACTATTTGTCACATCTAAGCCATCATGTTCATCAACAACTCATTCCTTATGACGTTCCATCACCTTGATTGTACATTCAACGTATAGAAAACAACTCCATATAAAAATACTATGGAGTCCTGAATCTTTCATGCAACAAGCTCTTACATGACAATTTGAATTTATCCTCTTTAATCTTACATTTTATCATATCATTTCTTCCTATGTGTTATATTCAGTCTTTAATCTATAATGTCTACAAGTAACAGGTATACCTGTCTGTAAGCTTCTCAGACAAGGCATCCAGTTACCCTAACTAGTTTACCAAGGAAGAAACGAAATAAATCTTTCCGGAACCTACATTGATAACTTAATCACCATATCCACAAACTCTATGATAACAAGCCTTAAACAATAAAACTAACCATATACCAATAACAATATCTAATTTTTAACATACACCATTACATACAATTGACCATATTTAGACAACAACTAGCAGCCAATTAACTGCAAATTACTTAAGCCAGCCACTAGCTTTCGACTTCCAAAGGATTATATATAGGGTTCAGGGTACTAGTTTCCAACTCGAGTTCATTGGAATTCTAGGTATAAAAAAATACATAATTCTATAAGATCCAGCATCTATACAAAGCAATTTTTTAACTTGAAATTAAAACAACTCTCAAGTCTCCGCCTAATTTCTATTATGGCCCCACGTATTTTCTCAGCATCAACATAAATCCAAATAAGTATATTAGACCCAAAATAAAAAAAAAAAAATTAAAAGTAATTAAAAAACCTGTGAGGAACGAGAGTCGCAGCAACGCCGTTTTGGAGGCGGATGTCGGCAGTCTCAGCAGCAGCGACAGAAGGAAGATTGACATGAGTAGTCAAAAGAAGATTCCGGTGGATCAAGAAACCGGTACCTGAGATCCCATTTCCGGCGGCGGAGATTCTGACCATGGCGGAACCCTTGCCGGAGAAAATGGCAGCTTTCATTCTCTCAGTTTTGGAGACTCCTTTGCAGAAACACCATGACTCTGTTAACACTCCCATTCTTGGAAGCTAATGCAGGAGTTGTGGAGTTAAACAGGTTCTAATGTAATCTTTTAGCAGTTTTAGTGTTCAGAGAGCTGGATCTAGAGTGGAAGTGTGAAGCATTTGAGTTCATGTATCCGGTTAATCGAGTAAGAAAAGGAAATGACGAGATGGTCGTGAAATGAGTAAAGGGTATGTTTGTGTGTGTTTTTGAGCTGGAATTTGGGGGCTCAAGAGGAAAAAAGAAAACGATTTTGTTACTGTAACTTTATTCTTTTAATATTCTGAATTTATTGGAATATAATTTTAACCTTGGAAAATATGGATTGGATTTATAAACCATTACCATACTTTTGATTAAAAGTATTTAGTTTAAGAAATGTTAATGTAATGATCATTATCATTTTTTTTTAAACAAAAATTATAACTAATAGAAACGTAAGTGAGCAGGAAGCATCAAGCATTGATGATGTTACCTTTATACAGAGAAACGTGGTGCTTCATACAAATAAGCCTCAATGAAGAGGGACCATTTGCTTTTTATTAATTAAACTAAAAATAATGTGAAATTGATTAGGTTATGAGATTAATAACTTGGTCATTATGCGATCATTCATAATTATCAAACTGATATTAGCCCAATAATTATAATTATTGAATCTTCAAATAATAAATAGTGTGAAATGTACAAGAGTTTCTCATTACATCAAATATTTGTTGGGTTAATCATCACATTACAGTTATCAATTAGTTAAATCAAAACCTAATTTTATTGTGAGTGGGAAGAATTTTTTGTTTTTAAATTCCTTATTTCATCAGTAAATATTGATGGGACAAATCATGTAAGTAGATAAAATAACTGCTGTAATGTTAGGTTGACGTAAAATAGTTTTGGAATTCTTCAAGTACTCGTAAAGCGTTTGAAAGCAGATTTGTTATTATTATTTTTGTTGATGACGGTTCTCCATTATGTGATACGATGGTGATATATAATATAATAGTAGCTGTTGTAGTAGGGTCACATGGCCAAAAGATAATAGAAATTGACACTTTCAATTCCGATTGATGGCAACCTAAGATAAGCTCATTGGTCAAACATTGCAAAATTAATCAACTTCCAATCACCTTGCCAATATAACAAATTAAATAATAATAAATTGAAATACTCTTTAATTTTTAATACATAAATTTTCCAATTACGCAAAAATATAAATTTCTTTTTCTTGTTAGTTAATTAAGAAGCAACTTTCAAAACATACAAGTAGACAAATCATAATATTATATAATTATTTGATTTATAATTTTAAGCATTGTGTAGATATTTTTTTTAATTAAGTTTTTTATAACTAAAAAGTTAGAAAAGATAAATCTACTAATTTGACCAAAATATTAGTCAGTAAAATTGTATCTCAAGAACTCATATTGCTCCAAATTTGAAGTTAATCAGTGTGTAATCAAAATTTTTGTCACACACCGACAGTCTGCATGAGACTGTCCAAATAATGAAAGAAAAATTCTTTAGTTTCCTCTACTTCTACTGTATACCTATTTGCACTACCAAAATGGCAGATTAAGTTTCAATCCGGCATCCCTGCCAACTTGGGTTCTTTCTTTGTATCCAAAACAAATAGAAACCATGTTCAAGCCATCAATCAGAGCCAACATCAATTTTGTTTCGCTTCAGGTATTCTTTGGCCTCTTTGATGTCCTACAAAATAAATTTTACTGAGAGACGTATAAAACTAATAGGGACAGATTAATTCTTAATAAGATGCATAATGGAAAAACAATAACTATCACCAGATTTATGTAAACTTTTCAAGTATGGTACAGACCAAATGAATTGACCATTAAAGTTGGAACAATGGTAAAAGCCATAGGTTTGATCCAACTGGATGGATGGTTATGCTAAAAATAAAAGATAAGAAAACAATATGACAGCAAAAGAAAAAAATTGCTTTACTTAATTCACTCTCTGAAGAATTTTTGTTCTAAAAGATAAACATCATCATGATGAGAAAAAAACCTCATTGCCAAGTCATTAAGGCCATTCTGATATGACTAGCCTCCCTAGTGACATGTTATTTTTTTTTTTACTTTCTTGAGGTTGGAGCAAGGGAATGTAAGGCACATAAAGAACATGAAAAGTAAAATACCTGCTGCAATAGCAGTGCTTCTTGAGGACAAGTTGGAAAACATATCAAACCAATTCCGACCATTAATAAACCGTAGCACCCCAGGGACACAATAAAATAGATAGGCAGCTGGCAGAAAGTAGCAATAGAATAAGGTAAGAGTAATCTAGTAAGAAATATAAACAAACATAAAAGCACTAGCACATATGTAAATATAAGCTTATTTATGTACGGAAGTCACATACACTTCCAAACATTCAAAATAAGAACTTGGGAGATAAAAACACTCACCAACCAAGTATGACTACATGGGACAACAGAAGTCTGCAAGAGACCAATCCAAAAGGCAGTGATGGCCACAACTAGTGTCAAGATCTTCACAACATGCTTCATTGAATTTGCAATGATAAACTGCTCTGCAATCCTGTTAATGTTTTATAGAACTACAAATTTTAGATTTAAATGAAAGAAGCTTGAACTATTAAAAAGTAAAAAGAAGGCCTTATTTGTGATTCACTTCTTGATGCTTGCACTCCTTGTTAACGGAAAATTAAAACTGTGGAGTGCATTCATCAAAGATTTAAACTTGAATACTCAAATTATGCATGCATACCATTTATGTGCCAAGCACAACTGCATCTCATATATATTATTCCCGAAGTGAAAAAACCAATTGTTAATTACACAAACTGCATCAATTGATGAGAAGAAGAGCATACAACATAAACTTTTTGACAAGTAGATGATTAACTTATTAACCATAAATGGCATCCCAAAAGTAAAATCCCAGAAAACAATCAATTTTTTACTCATTACAGTCTAAGTGAGAGAAAGCTGAATACAAAGTTCAAATAGAGGATGTGGTTGATAATCTGATGGTCAAAGCTAACAAGGGAACAACAATAATGCCACTCTTATTTTCAATCTGGAACATAAATAACCCAATTTGGTTCGTGCCCTCAATAAATAACAATTTTTTTTAATGAATATCTAATAATATCCATTAGTGAAACATCACACAATGTCACCCTAAAAAGGAAGTTCTCTGTCAAAGAACTACCATTTATTCATCACTTAAAAAGCAAATTTGAAAGCAATCAGTTCTCGGCTGCCATCAGAAGGGATAGATCATATATAGCAAATTTCATTAATCCATGAAAAATGGAACTCAAAGCCCTTGCACAATATCTCAATCATCATCTGGCAGTTCAAACAAATTTAACAATTCTAAGGTCTAAGCTACTAAGCAACAGCAACCAAGAAGCCAAAAACTAATATCAACGAGTAAAAATAATCAAATGCATACAGAAAACAAAGATGCGCAAATCCAAAATATTAAAATAAAGACAAATATCCACCGTAAAATCATATAAGCACTGCCATCAGAAGGGATAATTATTGAAAATTTCTCAAAGTCCCATTCCACAATATTAAAAGTTACAGGACTCAAAGCCCTTGCGCAATCTCCCAAGCATCATTTGGCAGTGTAATTTGTTCATCGATCTGATCCATTTATAAGCACTCTGATCACAAAGTAATCTTAGGGTTTAAGCTGTACTTACTGATTTATATTTGTCCGCGACGGATGAGAGAGACCTTAAAAATGGTAATCGATCTAGCAGCAGAGACCTAATTTCCAATTTAATTTTGTTACGATGAGTTGACCTAAATACCCTTGAGATATGATGGCAAATTTCGGGTCGGATTCCGGATATGCATATAGCTTATTTAAATAATTGTTTTATTTTTTTAGTTAATTTATTTCTTACAAATTTCATAAATTTTAATGGAAAACATCAATCAAATTTAAGAAAACGTTCTTAAGCCAGATCAATTTGGAGCATCAATCAAATTTAAGTAGAAATTATTATACGAGATCAATGTGGGAATATCAATCAAATTTACTGCTTCTATTTAAAAAAATGAAAAATCGAAAATGAAAACCTGTTGGAGCTCAGTCAACGGCTGCTGGAGCAAATGAACGGAATGAAGGCCTGAAATCTCGTCGGCGTTCCGCCAACGTTACGCGGTGGCTCGCGTCGCGTTGGAATCAGGTTGCCTTTGGTGAACGTTTGCTGGGGTCATTGGTCGAAGTTGGCTTCGCGGTAAGCGGCTTAGGTGATTGTTCTAGGTACTTTATTGGGAAGAAACGACTGTGACTGTTGTGGTTCGATACCTCGTATTTGTCGATTGAGTTTTGTTAGTTCTAAATATTCATTTTGTTATTTATGTTTTAAATATATTAATTTTATTTTAATAAGAAGATACCCGGGTCCGGGTATCTTTAAAGACCCACGGCAATTGTATTCTAATTCCTTGCGAGGATAACATTAAACCTGCATACAAACACTTTCTCCACTCGCAAAACCAAAGACAAGTGACCCCCTAATTTACCCTTCTGATCAAATCTCCTTTGCCCGAGTCGGTACGACTAGAACCATGGGCACGATCAGCGGAAACGACGTGGAAGCGGGCTTCGCAAAGCTGCAAGGCGAAGAATTCGAGTATTACATGCAGACATACTCCATAATCCTAGGTCGAAACTCCAAGAAATCGACGGTGGACGTCGACCTCAACAGCTTAGGAGGCGGCATGAACATCTCCCGCCACCACGCGCGCATCTTTTACGATTTCACGCGCCGTCGCTTCGCCCTGGAAGTGCTGGGGAAGAATGGGTGCCTGGTGGAGGGAGTTCTTCATCTTCCTGGAAACCCCCCGGTGAAATTAGATTCTCAAGATTTGTTGCAAATCGGAGATACAGAGTTTTACTTTCTATTGCCTGTGAGGAGCATTTTGGGTGGGCCTGTCGGGCCGAGGCATTATGTGGGGTCAGTGCTCCCGCATTACGGTTATGGGGGGACGGAGGCGGGGAGGATGGTGGGGTCGGTGGGGGTTACGTCAGCGAAGAAAGGGAGAGGGAGAGAGTATTATGAGGAGGATTATGAGGATGATGAAGAGGGGAGTAGTGGGAAGAAGGTCAGAAGAGAAGGAGGTTTTGAGGGCTACGGTGCTGTTAGTGGTGGCAAGCTTGGATTGGCTGGAGCATTGGGTTAGTAGTGTAAAGTTTCTTATCAGTCTGTTCAATACGGAGATTTAGCATTTGAAAATATTGTTACTTTAAAGTTAGTATTAAGTATTTGGTTAGAATTGTTTATATTGTTTTGGTGATTAATAAGACGAAAAAAGTTTATATTGTGTGGTATGCTATGTTTCTGCATTGAATTGTTTCATTGGGATCTGGTTAGTTGTGTTCTTGGTGAAGATATCATTGGGTTTTTAACATATGGTTCACAATTGTTTGATACTGCAATATTTGATTAGCATTTCTGGTATTATGAGTCGTTATTTTGATGGGCTGAATTAAAAGATTCTGCTTTAGTTTGAAAGGTATTTGGGCGTAGTAGCTGTTGGCTGGTGCTTGACATTCATTTATAAAATTCTTAAGCTGAATGTTTGCAAGCTTTGTGCCTAACATTACATATTTAGTTTGGAACTGAGGAATTTTGTACTTACTTCAACATAACAAAACTTATTTACAAACTGCTCCTAATTTTAAATGGCATTATGTAGTTTGTCACTGAATGCCATGAAGTATCAGACTATAATTGTTGTAGTTTACTAGCATAGACATTTGAGAATTAGGAAACATTTTATCAACAATGGCCTTTAGTTGTTAAAGGAAAAGTAACATATAGATCGAATGACAAGTTTTACTGCTCTAGGTTCTTAGAATGAGATGAAAAGAATTGAATCCTATAAGGTGCAAATAAAGCTTAATTTTGTTAAGTAATTCCTTTATAATCAAAATTGATTAATTTTAAATGCCATGGTGAGGGCACAGTCCTTCTCTCCAAAATTGTGCAGGTTGATGAGAATAAGCAAAATTGTCATCAAAACAAGGATACATACTGACTCTTACATTACCTATTTAGTGATATCATTTTGTTTCTCAGTTGTGCTTGAAAGGGTCACTTTTGATTTTGATAGTTCCTAATCATCTTTTCTTTTTCCTTGTGGATTCAAGGAACTGGTGTTCTTTCCTTGCGTTTCAAATATTCTTCATGTTTTTATTTGTGGTGGATTATTTTCTGTGACAAATATTCTGGAGAAGTTAATTTTGGCTTGAAATTTTGTATGCAAGCAAATTAAAAAATGACTCAAATCAGTTGCTTAGTAAATGGCCGTGAAGCTTTGACTCTTTGTGTTTTCTTGTTCTATCCAATCATATTGGTCTTCTTCAATCAGTTTCGTTCCTTTTTAACTTTTAAATTCCAGTACCGTAGATTTTGTCATTCCTCATTGGTCTAATGGTATGCTCTCTTCTTGGCATATTATTATGTCTAGTTCCCGCAGACAAGAAGGCAGAGGGAAGGTCTAGGGTTGATCGTGAATCTGATAATCAGCAACTTCTGCAGTTGGAAGAAAAGGATGTGGTATCGTCTGTAGCTACTGTTCTTTCTGATCTTTGTGGCCCTGGAGAATGGATGCCTATGGAGCGACTTTACAATGAGGTTAGGTTTTTTATACTAAAAAATCAACCGTCCTGAATTGATGCTTTGTGGGTGTGAATCATCTGTCAGTGTGCAAATGTAAGTGTTTAAATTATCATCTGTTTGCTAAATGTCTGGAACTATAAAGAGTCAGTTGTATTTTAAACCAAGTTCTTGACGAATTATGTACATATCATTATGTCCAGTTATATTTTTGGATGCCACTCTCAACAAATTGTGCTGGATGAGACTGGTTTAGTTTGTGCCTTGGCTTAAAAGCTGTTTAACAAATATATCACTATTGAAGGTTCTTGATAAGTGCCTAGGTGATAGTACTAGCTCCTCAAAAGGAACTAGTGATGATTGTTGCATTTTTTTTATTTGCACCTTACAAAATATATTCCCCAAGTATTTGTGATTGGTGCTGGAACTTTGATTGCTCAGCATAATTAATTTGCCCCTACTGGTAAGTTTTATGTCGTATTTAAATTAAAGAATTTTGGGTTTATCTTTTAAACTCCAATTCTGCATGATTCTAAATGGATATCTGAGGGGCACTAATTGTACAACAATTCATATTTGATTAATCTTTATTTGATGGGCTTTTCTCTCATGCTTTCTTTCATCTTGCGGTTTACTCAAGTTCTATGATTTTTGAACCTTGAGTCCACCTGGATTGCTTACTGTTTGTAGTTTTCTTCCTCTTGTTCAGTTGGTAGAGCAATATAGTAGTGTCTGGCATCACAGTCGAGTGAGGAGATATCTAACTGCTGAGGATTGGCCTGGTCCTGAATCCAAAGAAAAACCATGGTATGGCCTGCTTATGTTGTTGAGAAAATATCCAGAACACTTTGTGATCAACACAAGGTCCAAGGGTCGGGTAACATTGGAGTTTGTGTCTCTGGTCTCCCTACTTTCGTAACATCAAGAAGCATCAGAGAGCACTTTCCTTACACTGATTACCATAGATGCAAACTTTTCTCTGTGGGGGAAACATGGCCGATTGTTGATTTTGATAGTACTTGTGTGAATTGAGATTGAGTGGCAGGGCAGTCTTAGCACCCCTGCTTGGAAAAATGTAAACGAGTAGGTTGGATCTAAGCTTTGATATCTTTCATTTATGCCATTTCCTTTTGACGTGCTTTCTTTGTAAATGGTATATTGCTGGTAATAGAAGTTACAATCCTCGTTTAGACGAACATCTGCTTTTCATTGCGGTAATTTTTGTTTATAAACATAAGGTTCTGGAAGTCGGTGGTGTTTGTGAATGTAGAGACCCTGACTTGGTAAAGCTCTAATATACAGGTAATATCTCCAGGTCCTAATTAGCCCCACTAACAGACGAGCATTATTTTGGATGTTCTAGACATCATATCTACCGTAAACTTTTTCAAACATTACTTTTTATTGTCCCCCGTTTTCTGTAAAGCACGGAAAGAGGTAGCTTCGGTTCCATAGTATTTCAACAATATTTTCATGATCTCTGGGTTACTTTCTTTAGGATAAGGTATTGCTGTAACAAACGAGGCCTCTTTTAGATGGGTTATAGTTATTTTTAACTTTAACGTACTGTTCAGGTTTTTATTTTCAAATTAAATTTACTTAAAACTTTGGCCTTGAAATTTGATATATATATATATTACAAATCTTTCCCCTGACAGAGATGTCGTTTCTTCCACCTTGACCAATAAGCTAGCAATGAACTGACAACATGAAAACAAAGTTCACTCTAATGGCCCTCCTGCTAGTGCAACTCAATCTAATACTACTTCCAACAATTAGCTGAAGTACAAATCTTTTTCCAGACAGAGATGTCGTTTCTGACACCTTAACCAATAAATCTGACAATGAACTGACAACATGAAAACAAAGTTCACTCTAATGGCCCTCCTGCTGGTGTAATTCAATCAAATACTACTTCCAACCATTAGCTAAAGCTCAAAGTTTCAGTAAATTATTTAATGTTCCATTGACCTTCAAATAGAAGATTTTCAAATCGTAAAAACTAATTTCAATAATTATCAGGTTTAAAGTTTTTGGGTTTCCCGAGTACCTCATAGATCCTAACAGTAAAGTGTAAACAAAGGGGCAACCAAAACATAGATCCTGTTAATTTCAAAGTTCACTCTAGCAGCTGACAAAAGAACCCAAAACATTATTTTCAGCAGATAAGATGATGCAAAATTTTTATATGAAAAGAAGCACATTATCAAGATTTTTCTTTGTTTAGTTTACCAAGTGCTCGTTGTGCAAAAAGTTTTTGTTCCTGAGCTTGTTTTTCAGCAAGGGCTTCCTCATCAAGAACTTGAATTGGAGACCAATCTGGCAACGTCAACCAATCGCCTTTCTTCTGTGATTCTTGAAAATTCCTTAACAGTGGTTTTAGTTTGAGAGTAGCATAATCCATTGTTGTCCCCACAACAGCAAAGATGAGTGAGTAACGGATTGCACCAGCTTGACCACCTAAAATGCCATCAAACAGAAATTTTAACTACTACAGGAATCAAGGATCATGAAAATTCAAGATACAGAAAAATACAAGAGAACAAAAATATAGCCTTCAAGGTGAAATTCGGGCATAGCAATTTTAGTTGTAGTTCAATTTCAGCTTGAATCCTTGGTATGAGCTATCACGCAGCTCTGTCAAATATAGAATTCTCAGCATAAAAAGGATTTGAAAAAGAGCAAATGTCTAGTTACCTTAATTATAATGGATCCCATACAAAACAAGGAATGCAAATCTCACCAATAAGTGTTTTTGCATGAGAAATTAAATTAATGACTACTGGAAAATACATACCTAGGCACGAACACATGCCAGCACGCACAAACAAATGAGATAGAGCCATAAAATTTCACCTTGAAGACGCCCAAGAAGGGTACCGCTACCAAAGCCAGCAATTGCAGAGTTCAATAGATCATCAGGTCCTGTTTTTCGACTTGCTCTTACAAATTCACGTGCTCCTGTGAAATTAAAGAAACCATTACATTTCTAATTTAAACAAATCATAGAGAAAATCTTAAACTGGTCCTACAACAAAATTTTAGACCTATTTATCAGCAACTCCATTGCCAATGCTCTTGTCTTACCTCACTTGCCAATTCAAGACAGAATATGGATGCGTCATGGTAAAGAAAGAGGCCCTAATAAGTACCCTATTTTCATATAAAACCATACAAAATTCAAGCCAAGGATGCTACCCCTAAACTCCTGCATGTGTCTGTAAGGTAATGAAAAAAGTTGCTTTCCTTCACATCACTTAAGCCGATGGAAAAGACGTTAAATAAATAGTTATTTATATAATAATAATATATAAGAGTTGGCCAATGACCTATTGGTTTAACCCTTTGCTCTCCACTATGCCAACAATGGCCTATTTTTACTTTTTACTGCTTACAGTTGCAGAAAAATATGCCAATCTTTTCCATAGTCTTCCTTTTGCCTTTTTAATCAGAAATTAAAAGATATGATAAATCAGGATAGAGATTGAAAATAAGTTAGAAATCATGATTCATGAAACAACTTGTCGATAGCAGTAGAAGTCAACGATGCACAAATTAAACAGTAAAACACATGTTACTTGTATTTGTCAAGATTGAAAAGAAGTTACAAATGATCAAATAACGAACTACAAAGTATTTTATATAGCACAATAATGATGAGAGTCCACCGATGACATGAAATCTTACTGCAACCATGAAGTACAAATTCTTGAAAACCGAGGTACTTCTTGTATAATCAATATTAGATAAATATGTTAAGCAAAGAAATAAAACCTAATTTAAAAAGATTATGATATAACTGTAATTAAAAACCAAAGAAAGAGGTTATGGTATAAGCTTTAACTAACATGAAACCAAACTAAATATGCTCTATAGATGTTCTTAACATTTCTACTTAAATTAATTTGCAATTCAGTATCAATGGAACATTATAATAATGAATACGTTAAGATAGAGAGTGATAATCCGATCCAATACAATCAGTTGTAAAACACAAGGTGAGATGAGGTTTACCGCAATAACAAGCGGTAACGATGGAAAAATTAGTGGCGTAAGTAGAAGAAATATTAGCTAGGCCGTGAACTTTTCGATGGTTTGATATTAAGCCATATCCTGCGCCGGCAATCCCTGCCAAACAAACACAATTCCTAAATTTTTAACAATGAATTTATAAATTACCAAAACGTTGAGTTGAAAAAACAAGACAGACCTGCGAGGACGGTAGGAATGAAGATTCGTTCCTTCCATCCGTCAGATGACGACGACGGTGAATATGACGGTGACGGTGATGGGGGCTCTCCTTCTTGGTGCTTTGAAGACATTCGATCTTTCGTTTGTTCTGTTTTTGTTTGTAAGTACTTTTAGTTTTGGTGTGTGGAGCTGGAGCAGACGCAACAAGGAAGTGAAATGGGTCGTGTGTTTTACCAGAAGGTATTAAGCGGTGAATCGGTGATGGGCCGAATGCGGGTCCATTATTATTTTATGTTCTGATCTGTCTAAGCTTTTGGACTCCAGCCCAAACCAATAAATCTGAGATCTTAATTAGTTCATATGAAACACGAACCTCATCTTCAATGGTCAAACTATAAATCAATAATAGCTTAATTTTTTTACTAAAAATGGTGACTTAAATTTTTCCAACAATTGACAAATGAGAAATTACAAATAATTTATTTTATGTGTCACATCATTACTTTATAAATTAATGTCTCGAATTAAGCTATTATATTTATAGCTTGACCCACTTTTAATTAACTAAACATAGTTTTTAAAGAGTATTATATTTATTCCTAAATTATCCTCTTTGACTTTATCCAATTTCGGTTTTAATGGGAAACTAGGAAAAACTTGGGAAGAATCTAACAAAGAATTACAGTTTTGAAACATATATTTAATTTATTTTTAAACTTCTATTATTATTTACTAATTTCATAGTTGTGCAAACTCGTCACGGTCCAATTCTAAGGTATATTTATAAGTTCCTGTCAATTAAATAATCATTTTTTGAATCTTGGGTATTACTTAAACGTGACTTCAGTTTCCAGATTGTTACAAAGTTCTCTAAGGTCAAAGAAAACATAAGGGGAAATCGGGTTAATTTTATAAAGGTCTTTTTCTGTAATTTCAAAGCGAAGATATAATTTAATTAAAAATAAAAATTCTGACGAATTCAGTCCAGTAAACCAGCAAAGTAAAGCCTTTGAATTATATCAACTAAGCCCAGGGAGATGGCTAAATTTAGATTAATTTCCTGAAAGGAAAAATTTCTCCTTTGCAACCAATTTGCTCAAGCAATTTGAGGTACACGTACGGCGCAGGAGTTACAATTTCATGAACTGAGTATAGCTTTGCATGTTTCTGTTGCCCTAAGAATTGACGGTTCATCAGTAAGACTAATAGACTATCTAATACTTTAAACTAATTATTGCAATTAAGGCTGTAAATCTCTTGCTTTCCAAATGACTTTGAGATTGCCTTGATTTGCCCTAATAGGGGCCTTTTATACGCTGAAAAAATTGGAGGCTACTCAGCTACATGTGAACTGTTAGAATTATTCAGCCTCATTCTCATAACATTATTTTCAAGATCAGGCTGATGAGTCTGGCCCTCCATCTTCTGACCCTGAGAAGCCATCCACTCCTTGCTTAATGTCCCAGTCACCATTTTCGAATGGAGACTCAGACCTCTTATGCGGCCCTGCCCCAAGTCTTCTCTTGTACTCTGAAAATATTACCAGAGCCAAATCATTAATACATCAATGTATGAAAATTTTGATAAGCTCAATGTTTCCTAGGATGAATAACCTTACTTTTATGAGTAATTGAACGGCGAGTGAACGCCAAGAATTCGTCCCACTTGAACTGCCTAAGCTCTTGCTTCTCCTCTTCAGAGAGCTCAAAGTTGGGTTCCCTCCCACACATGAAAGCAGCCCTGCAGCCATGCAGAACAACCGATAAGTTTATCTGTCTACTAATACATCCTACCAAAAACATAGCGTACAACCGTTTTGATACATACAATTTCAATGTGTTAATTGGAATGATCTCACATGAGGGTGACCCCCACTTGGCGTTGCAACAAAGGCCAATGATACATTAATGACCTCTTAAGTATAAAGTTAGGACAAGTTCATACACAGGGCACCAGAGCTGGTGCTGCTAATAACAATATGCTTTCAATTCATCCGACAAAATAGCAGCTCTAGGTAGAGACTAGAGACATAGCCAAAATTGTAACCAAATTTAAACATTTGGGTTATTGTTTCTAAATTCAGATCAGTGTATCTATCCTGTTCATTTCAGACTTAGAATTCTATCAGGAATAACACTTGATTCTTGTGCAAGAATACCCGGATCTTATATTATTATAAAGGATGAAAAAAATTATTATCCTCTTGCTTCCTTAGAAATAACAATAAATCTCTTACTGAAAAGTAGTAAAGAAAAAGTCATGCACATCAACTAACACACACAAAAAAATATCTATCTACATGTACATGTATGCATGTGTGCACCACGGAGATATGCTTGATGAGGACTACACTTGCCTAAATAAAATCAGTGACATGTGAATGGCAGAGAGAAATTTGATATTTAACCACATCAATTGTACTTTTTGTACAGCAACATTAATCATTATGAGCTTGGAGTTCAATATATTACCTGTCATACAAACGAGCAGCCACCTCTTGTGAACCAACAATTCCCAAGTGGATTTGTTTCTTGTCCACTTTAATTGCTGCTTGCCATTTCATATTTTTGAAGCAGACACCTCTCATTAGACATGGTTCTTGATTTTGAATTTGCTTCCTCCTATGTCTCTTTCTGCGTTTGATTGGTAGCCCTATGAATAAAAAAACTGTTGGAAATTAAATAGAATAACATATATCCTAACATAATCCCAAGATCATAGTCACCATTGCAATCACATTTGTATATAAATGAACTACAATGAATTAACACAACATAAATACCTCCTTTCCTTATCTCTGAAGCAACAAAGGTAATCTGGAAGAAAAACCACGAAGTGAAATTCTCTTTACCAAATTCTAGAGAGAGAGAGTGTATTTTCTTTTTTGTTTTTTGAGAGTGACAGTTAGTAACCTTTTTTAAGAAGAAAAGTTTTTCTTTTATATGGGAACGGTTCGTGAGAAACTGCCTTTGGCAGTTTCCACTTCTCACGTCCCTTCATCATGGGTGGACTTTATCTAAACATATTTTAAATAAGAGCAAACGGGAACTTATCCAATAAAAACCATGCAGAAGCCTTAGTCAAAATGACGCAGCACAGAGAGGAACCCAACAGATATGTTCACAAGGGTATCTACAAATTTCATAGTGTGAAATTGGTTCCAAGAAATATCAGAATCCTTTTCTCACATAATCCACAAATAAATAAATAAATTGTAGATGAATATGCAACGCACGCAAGACTAAAAGCAAAATGAG
This sequence comes from Pistacia vera, assembly GCF_008641045.1. Classification (NCBI taxonomy): domain Eukaryota; kingdom Viridiplantae; phylum Streptophyta; class Magnoliopsida; order Sapindales; family Anacardiaceae; genus Pistacia; species Pistacia vera. The sequence continues at coordinate 780,858 of NW_022196268.1, forward strand.
CCATAAGCTGAACTGATGGACATGTCCTCCAAGAGATAAAATTGTTAAAGCCACAAGGCCCTCATGAATTGGAAAGCCAGAAAAACAAAATGGTTTTCCAACTATTGTAGGAGACTCAAGTCAGTCTAACACAAATACACATCTCAGATGATTCACAAAAAAATGACAGATCACAGCTGTATGACATAAAAACAGACAGCCAAACTTTTGACATTAATTATGTCACTCATAACTTATGAACTTTTATCAAAGAGCTACTTTTGTTTCATTTGTCAAGGACAATCAACTGGAGCACAAAGACCATGAAAGAGTAATATAGAGTGAGTTCTCCATTTTTAGCTAAATTTCAGCGAAAGATCATAGATTTTATCAAATCACAGAAATATTTTGTGATCATTAGCAGATACTGCATTAAGACCCAGAGAGTGAGCATCAACTCCTAATCAACTCTGTATGAGATCTTAATTTGTGGGTCACTGACTAGATCTTTTATAAATTACTTTGGTCTTTGGCTCCATAAAGCATACAAATTTTAAAACTGTCCTCATGAACAACTCAAAATCAATGATTGCATTCAGGATTTGCTTCTGGTTGCTTCAAGATTTAGGAATCAGAATAAAGGTATCACTTAATAACTCTGATGCACGAGATTTCTCACTTTTCTCATCGTACTATTACTTGCAGCACAATCAGTGAGTGCAAGCTCAGATTGTAAAACCAACAGTTCCTACCTGATCAGAGTCAGATGATGTGAAGAAGAGGCCTAATTTATGGGCATTTCCTTTATGGTGCCAACTTTAGCACTATTTTCCTTTTGAACTTTCCCCGATTTCTCATCCAGCAAATGAAATTTATTATAATTAAAAATTGAAAATGTAAAGAAAAATAGAATTATTTATGTCTTTATAAAAGAGAGAGAACAAGAGAGAGACACACCAGCAAGTGTCATCAATATCATATTTAACGAAAAATAATGAACTGTTGGAAACTGAAAAGTTTCTCACTTTTTGGGAGCTAGTATTAAAGTTTAGCAACTATTGGGTGTCCTTTAATGGACTGAAACTTTGGGCATTAATATGATATTAAAACGTAAGTTAATAAAGAGATCAGGCAATCGGCATTCCATGAATTTAATATTCAAATAACCATATAAAACAAATTGGGCCTGTGTATAAAAATGACCATTCCATATGCTTTAAGCTTTGAGATTAGTGGTTCCTCGGAAGATATAAACTTGTGCCCATTTGGCTATAACTAAATACCAAGATCAAGAAAAAATGTCTAAACTGACAAACCTGAGAATGATTGAATATGTTGTTCTTTTTCAATATGCTGTACTTTTGGTTTTTCTTCTGGTGAGCTTGAACCAGATACATTGGATGACAGAGGTCCTAATTTGGCAATGGTTTTCTGGAAATAGCATCGAATAATATAAAAGTTTAGAAACAAATTATGGAAACGAGAACATATAAACTTCAGATATTTGCAATACGTAAGTTCTTACTTAAAGAAGTAATTGAACTTCTTTAATGCATTTATTAAGGAGAACATGCATTTAGTTCATGTCTTTTCATCATGTACCATAAAATCAAACCCAGGGAGCAGAAAATGAGGGATTATGAATCTAGAATCTCTAGTTTGTTTGTCAAACAATAAGCAGACTTTTTAAAAACAGGCATATATTACCTTCAGAGTCAAACCTAGCATAAATTAAGATATGCCAAGTCAAGAGGCACAACCAGAACCCTAGGGGTGGACAACTCCTACCAGCTGTGTGATTCCAGCTATGAAAATCACATTATCCTAATAGACTTTTCTTGGACAGAAATGGATGTCCTAGTCTGCAATTGATCGACCAAATGTCAACCTGTAGGGCACTTATTATATCTAGAATTTCACTCTTACCAAATGACATTGGACTCCCCCTCCTCTAAATTGAAGGGGAAATCGAAAATGCAAATATGCAAGATATGAGAAAAGAGAAAACCATTGGCATAGATCTTACCTATTTGCGTTCAACTAATCCAAGTCAAATTCTTTATTTCCAGTGAGGGCCATCTCCTTCAAATGGATTATCGAAGAAATTCACGGTCCGGAACAATTTGCTATCTGTAGTTTAGAAGAATAAGAAGGTAGTAATGCTAAGGTGGTGGTGGATGGATTATGTGAGAAAATTTTCATATTCATCCAAAAGAAGTTCTCACTAACAATGTCCTCCCTGTTAGTTGACTGTAAAAAACATATAGAACCCTTCTTTTCTTTTCAATCTCATTTAACCTACTTTTAATTTCAAAAAATATTAAAACAAAATACAAAATTAACAAATATGAAAACATTTCAGAAAGATTCTACAAAATTTTGAATAAACTCCCTTTCAAAAAAATCACTGTTGATGCGTGAGTTTAGACACCAACCAACCGACACGTGCACAACGTTGATTGATCAAGAAGTACACGTGATTGAGAATAAAAAGGAAATAAATGCAATGAGAGCTTTTAAAGTGGTTCGGATGCTAAGGTAGCAAATCCTACATCCACTGATTTGTATTAATATGGTGGGTCAGGTCGCTAAAGCGGACTGACTTACAAATGATTGAAAAGTAAAATACAAAGCCTTTTTGAGAGAGATATTAAATGTCAAAATGATCGAATCCCCTTAATGAAGGGGTCTTCTTCTTCTTATACCCAGCCGAATGCGTGTAATCATCATTAAATCCTTGGGTTGGTGTGATTGTCAGAACATAATCAAGCTTTACGTCCCATTACCCACTTCCCAAGCTGATTTTACGCGATTTGGAGCAGGTAAGCGGACATGTGGGAGCTCCAGGGTGCATGGCAAGCCTGACGTGCGCTTACCATTTTGACGAGAGCAGGCCACGTCTCGTCACGTGACTCCATGTCAACCCTTTATTTCCCGAGCATAACAGAAGTCCCCTAGTTTTTAAGGTTTGAGGATCGAACTTTGGAAACTAAGTCATGCCGTGATTGGAGGTTTTGGTTGTTTCGACCTGAATGGAAAAAGCTCGGGACAGGACCTTATGCGAACACGACCTCGCGCAATTCTTTGCCCAAACGACCTGACAACCATCATTCTAACGACCTGGGTGTTAGGTAACGACCCGGTTGTGCAGCGGAAAACAAAAAATTTACAACCACGGATCGTTCCTTAGAACCCAAAATCAAGGCACAGATTTTACAGTTTATNTCCAGAATCTCAAGTTTGTTTGCCAAACAATAAGCAGACTTTTCAAAAACAGGCATCTGTTACCTTCAGAGTCAAACCTAGCATAAATTAAGACAAGGGTTGGCCAATATGCCAAGTCAAGAGGCACTACCAGAACCATAGGGGTGGACAACTCCTACCAGCTGTGTGATTCCAGCTATGAAAATCAGATTATCCAAATAGACTTTTCTTGGACAGAAATGGATGTCCTAGTCTACAATTGGTTGACCAAATGTCAACCTGTAGGGCAATTATTATATCTAGAATTTCACTCTTACCAAATGACATTGGACTTCCCCTCCTCTAAATTGAAGTGTAAACCGAAAATGCAAATATGCAAGATATGAGAAAAGAGAAAACCATTGCCATAGATCTTACCTATTTCCTTCATCAGGAAAATATTGTTTGGTGAAGTTAATTTATTGGATATCAAATATGGAGCACTCAAAGATCGAACTCCTTATTTTTTCCCATAGACAAGATCCCTTAGTTCCCTTCCATATAGCAAAGCCACATTTTGCAATACATTACATAGCTTTAAGTACACAAACATCAAAACCTTTTCACAGAATAATGCACTTTTAGCACTTAGGCATAAACTAATTCCCACATAAAGATAAAAAGGAAGTGATCAATTTTAAAAAGGAGCAGTTTAAGGTATGATAGTTATCATCTAATGATTTGAGTATCAATTTTTTGTATATTTCGCAACACAGCAAATTTTGCATAACTTGGGAGATGGCCTTCCCCATTAGTTATATAACCAAATATCTAAAAGAAAGATTCTCTCTGGAAAGAAACCTGGTATAAGCAACTATGGAAGGCTATTTTTCTGTTTTTCCTTTCTACACAACAACACAATTTAGAGCTTTGATAGCCCTGGCAACAAGCTATATAATGTACAAAACTGCAAAAATACCATGATCTTTAATTCTAAAAATGAAATGGTCAGAAGTATGTCATATCAATGTATACTAAAAATTGCTTAAAGTAAGGCCTTCAAAGTAAATAGTGACCTATCTGATCATGTTATTATAGCTATACATCATAACCCCTTACCCACGGTGACTGACTCGCATCATCCGATGAAATGGGATGTACACTGACAGATTTGGCGTTCAGGGTCTCAGAAGCAATACCATTATCAGTATTCCTAGGAAGTGGAGCGAGAAAAGAACTTTTTCCTGCAAAGGCACACGAAAATTTGGTTATTAATATCATTCAAGCATGATATACAAGCTAAGAGAGAATATCATTCTTAGAAATTGTAGATTACTTAAAAAGAATCATCTTTTATAGTGCAACATATAGAGAACACATTTTACATGTATCAACAAGTGTATAGTCTTGCAAACTGCTAAGGTATAGTAGAAGCATTTAATCAACACGATGTATAGTGGCACATTTTGACAAATGCTTACCAGAGCAGAGTCCCATGAGCTTGCGCCTTCTTAAACTCACCATGATGGACCTAAATATTTCTAAGATTACACAATGCTTTAGTTGATGTCCTTTAGCATCTAGCAGTCCACTCCTAGGGGCTAGGATCATCAGAGACAGAACAAACAAGAAGACATTTGAAAGTAAATTTCAGATGGCAAAGAGTTATAACTTAAAACTATTAAAAAATGAATCCACAATCTGAATAGGAACAAGAAACATTATCATAGAAAGTAGCATGACAAGTAATAGTTAAAGAAAGAAGAAAAGTAAAAACAGAATGCCGGTAGCCCTAGAAAAGAGGATTAGAAGAATGTATTTTCAAGTCATTCAGCTGAAAAAAAAAAAAAAAAAAAAGAGAGAGAGAAATTTAACAGTTTTCTTAGCCTAACATAACCCAAGCTCTTAGTCAAAAGAGCAACCTTTTCAGTTCAATGCCTATTAAAACCTGAAAGGAACTTTGTTAAAACTCGAAAGCAACTGATTTACAACAGAGAAGTATGTAACCTACAAAAAGAAAAACTGAAANAACAGTATGTCATATCAATGTATACTAAAAATTGCTTAAAGTAAGGCCTTCAAAGTAAATAGTGACCTATCTGATCATGTTATTATAGCTATACATCATAACCCCTTACCCACGGTGACTGACTCGCATCATCTGATGAAATGGGATGTACACTGACAGATTTGGCATTCTGGGTCTCAGAAGCAATACCATTATCAGTATTCCTAGGAAGTGGAGCGAGAAAAGAACTTTTTCCTGCAAAGGCACACGAAAATTTGGTTATTAATATCATTCAAGCATGATATACAAGCTAAGAGAGAATATCATTCTTAGAAATTGTAGATTACTTAAAAAGAATCATCTTTTATAGTGCAACATATAGAGAACACATTTTACATGTATCAACAAGTGTATAGTCTTGCAAACTGCTAAGGTATAGTAGAAGCATTTAATCAACACGATGTATAGTGGCACATTTTGACAAATGCTTACCAGAGCAGAGTCCCATGAGCTTGCGCCTTCTTAAACTCACCATGATGGACCTAAATATTTCTAAGATTACACAATGCTTTAGTTGATGTCCTTTAGCATCTAGCAGTCCACTCCTAGGGGCTAGGATCATCAGAGACAGAACAAACAAGAAGACATTTGAAAGTAAATTTCAGATGGCAAAGAGTTATAACTTAAAACTATTAAAAAATGAATCCACAATCTGAATAGGAACAAGAAACATTATCATAGAAAGTAGCATGACAAGTAATAGTTAAAGAAAGAAGAAAAGTAAAAACAGAATGCCGGTAGCCCTAGAAAAGAGGATTAGAAGAATGTATTTTCAAGTCATTCAGCTGAAAAAAAAAAGAGAGAGAGAAATTTAACAGTTTTCTTAGCCTAACATAACCCAAGCTCTTAGTCAAAAGAGCAACCTTTTCAGTTCAATGCATATTAAAACCTGAAAGGAACTTTGTTAAAACTCGAAAGCAACTGATTTACAACAGAGAAGTATGTAACCTACAAAAAGAAAAACTGAAAAAGCAAAAAAGTTTTTCCATCAAAGGCCCCTTATCTTACTTGACATGGTATAATCAAAATTCTCACAATGTGAGCTATGTACTTTTTATTAAACTAATATCTCCATTTAAAGAGGACAATCTATGGGTGTCAGCTTTTATTTACAAGCGAAGCAGCTAAAATACACAACACTCCCATTATATCAGAAAAAAAATCACAAGGAAAAATTAACAATAGATCCCATTAAATTTGAACAAAAGCCTACTTGTAGCTTAGATTGAATATGCAGTTTTAACGAACAACATCATTGATACCTATACCACACCAACCATTCCCACATAGAATTAGAATAAGAACCAACCAGTACGCTAAACATTTCACGAATCTTTTTGAGTCAACCCCGCTTGAGTTGGGGTCAAAAGCTAAATCTTTTTTGTGGATACAGAAACAAGGTGACAATTATAAGCAAAGCAAGAGTTAATTAAAACAAGAATACGTTGGTAAATTGTATAAAGCAAAACCCGAATAACACTCATGTTAAACTAAACAAATTGCCGAAAAGTGGTTTCTTGATAAAGAATTGTTAGTCTACCTCCATGAAGACTAAGTCAACCCCACCAACCTACCACCTTTGATAGCCAAACAAAAATCAAGAAGAACCCACAAAGCCAAAACAAAACCACCACCCATCAAAGAAGAAGAATGCGTAGCCATGAAAAGCACAAGCAGAGGTAGTCACTACACAAAGATAATAATAAAAAAAAAAAAGTCATTCGTTTTTTGTATGTACCTGAGCGAGAGTGATAGAGAGATAAGAAAAAAAAGGTGGTGGTTGAGAGAGCGTAGAAACCAAGGCGAGAGAGAGAGAGAGAGAGAGAGGAGAGGTTTAGTTGAAATCTGAAAAAAGGCAAAGAAGGGTATTAGGATTACAGAAAGGGAAGGTGGCCAGTATGTTTAAAGAGACAGAGAAAGAGAAAGAGAAAGAGAAAGATGAAGAGAGAGATTTTATATGTGTGAGTGCTTGTGGCTCATCTCATGCATCATCAATCTATCTACCACCTTTTGTTTTTGGTGTTTTTATAGCGGTCTTGCCATTCTTATGACTTTTTATGATGAGAGGTTGTGCTGGTGAATTAATCAACTTTTTTCCTTTGGAAAATAAAACGATGAGTTTAATCAATAAGAGAAAGCTCAAAGAAGGGGAACGTATGCTTCTTCTATGTTGTACTTTCTACTTCCTGTTTTGCCCTTTTCAACTTTGCCCCATTACCACCCCAACTAGCTCTCTTTTGGCATTCCTTTAATTACTTTTGTGCCCCTCTAATTTTTATTTTTTGCACGTGTATATATACATATTAGGAAGTCAGTCAATACTCAATAGAAAATAGAAAAGAAAACTCTGTTACTGTTACGAGTTTTATGAAGAAGATTGATGTGAAGGTAATAGTGATACCCGAAATGGAAAGAGAAAAAGGTAAAGTTATTTAATTGGATAAAGATTAAAACAAATTTTAACTTTACAAGTGATTTTATACGTTATCAAACAGAGTGATATCATATGGTAGTATTTAGCAATTATTTTTTTTACATAAATAGATGCTGACTAATATGGCATACGAAAATTGATAAATTATCAAGTTTGGACCGGTTAAAATAGCAAAAATTATCATATGGTTAAAAATAATTTTGATAATTTATCCAATTAATTTTAAGATACTTGTATGACTTTTGAGTACGGGTATTCTAGGTAAATTTGTTAAAAAAACCATGCATAATAAATCATACATTAAATTATATTTACTTTATAATCATCTATTATCCTCAAGTAAAACTGTAAAAATAGTTTTACTTTGTTATCATGAATGATGTCCAAGTACGGGTTATTTTTGTCATGTTATATAAATTTTGTTGTATTTGCCTTGTTTCCAAAGGAACAAATAATTGTTACTTGTTTGACCAAAAGAAAATGCACTTGTAAAAAATATCTAAAGGAGGAATTGCACTGTTTAAATAATGAGGCTGTCATTTTATTATGGAAACAAAATATAATTTCCTATGTTTCCACATAAAACAAAAATATATAATAATATATGTGTTTCTATTTATTTCAACTTTTAACTTATGGTATAAATTCTTTTATAACAAAAATATTGAATTTACTTTATACAATATAAATTCAGTTACATTCTATTCAAGTATAATAAAAACAAGATTTAAGAAAATAAATATATTAACTGGATAGGGTCTGTTGGCAATATTGCAAGTTGAGGATGAAGGATAATTATGTAAAATAATATAAGGGACAGCAAAGGGAATAAAATGAAATGTGTAGGGTAGTCAATGGGCTTAGAGAGATTAATATTAAGTGTAAGTTAGTTAGTAGGCAGGCAGGCAAAGGCAGATGGCACCGACGAAGTTCTGATTGGATGGGCGGCCTGTCATTGCTACACAAGGCTTTATGTAGATACTAGATAATGTCCCGCCAGCTCCAACCCTAACCCTTTTCACTCTACCTTATTAACTCCATCAAATTTTTTCCCCTTTTTTTTATAATTAGGGTGTTCAGATTAGCTTTTGCATACTCAATTAATTTTTAGGGTATTTTAAATACTCTATAGATCTAAAGAATCAGGTAAGTCACAACGTGATAAATAATCTTAAAGTTCGAATCTAATAAACCAATAAAGAAAATTAACCCCGTCAATTTACCGACTTATACATTAATAATTAGTAATATTTTAAGTTTTTTATCTCTGAGTATAATGATTTTTTTCTTTCACATAGGATTAGTATTTATATTGTGTAAAGTGATTGTAAAAATCAATAGTCACTTGTATTTATATTGTATTATAAAGATCAAATGGATTTGTCATATACAGTATTAATATTTTTATTTATTTATTTTTATTCTGACTTAAGGTTAAGAATTATCATAATGTTATCTATCTTGTCATATCAACTATTTGAATTAGAATCTAAATGATAACATCCATATATATGTTTGAATTTTTCATAAAAGGTATCTTTGGGACTTAAAAGTACGAAATTTAGTGTGCTTAAAAATGTTAAATTATTGATAAGCCCTTTATTTTGTTAAAATTAATAGTCAAAGAAAGGCCGAAAAATACATAACTAAACAAGTTGTTTGATAAAGGTACGCTTAACCTACGATCAAAAAACATTTGATTAATTAAAATGAAGTCAATTTGAGTGGAAAAATAATTAGACAAAAGAAATAAAAAAAATAAAAAAATTCATTCAGTAGGTGGAGGTGTCCAAGTCACGAAAAAGACAGACATCAGCGGTCGGCCCAAAGCTATCCTTATTTAGCCCATTATCATTCTCTGCCTCATGGCAAAATTTAACCCTCTTCACACCTCTTTATTATGTGTACGTGTGAGCCGAAAGTAGCCGCAGGATCATTTGACTTTTCTACGTTTTTATGGTCGTTTCAGAATTATAGGGTGTACAAAGACACGCGTTCGATTGGGTCCAATCTATTTGATCGGGGGATTGGTGCCGTTGAATGTTGCTCGCGTGATTTTCGTTGTCTATCTGACGGTTAAAATGTTATAAGGGCTTACTTTTACCGGATGAAGGATTTAAGGACAATTATCGGCACAATTTCTGATGGTCCAAATTCGAATACAGTTCTCCATCTTTCACAGTAGATATTAGGTTGTCTTTCAAGAGCAAAAGACTTTTTCACACGGTTTAATCATATTTAATTACCCAATTTTTAAAATACTATTATTACCTAAATTTATATTAAGATTTCGATTATGATATCATTGAGACTCACACATGACACAACCATCATTCACTTCCTTGATTATAATTTACCAAAACCTCTCAAACCCTACTCCTGTTAACTTTATCAATGGCTGACAATCGAACAATTAGGGTTTGCGTAACTACTCGTCCTAAGTAAAATTTTAATCAATCCTAACCACCAAATTTCAATCTTTCACCATCAAAAGACTTATTGATCTCCCATCTTCAAGAGCTCAACAGTTTAGACTGAGTTTGCTCTCTGTTCATTATTAGAATATAAATTTAGATAATAAAATAGTATTTTAAAAGTTTGTTGATGATGAAATGTCATTAAATCATTATTTTGGTAGAAAAAAGTTTATATTATAATTTACAATAAGAGGTTACAATGAATTAATGATATCTTATAAAGAGATTAAATATTTAATTAGGAGAATGTCATATATTTAATAAAAATATTTTGAACGTTTTTACAGAAATATGTTGTAAAAAGAATCTTATAAAAATATTTTAAATTATTGCAAAAATAATGAAAATTCTTTATAACATCATGGGCCAAAATCATAGTTATACTTGGGTTCAACATAGTGGTCTTTGAATTTTGGGTTGGGCCCGTCGAGACCTGCTTCTAAGTTTAGGGGCGAGGAGGAAGAAGAGCCCGAACCACCCAAAGTCTCTTCTATAAATGCATATCCGTAGACTTGTCAAACGTAACCTGTTGCGAAGATTATAGAAGCTGCGCGACGACAGAGAACTAGGGTTTTAAATTACTCAAATCTCCGAAAATGATCTACGACGTCAACTCTCCTCTCTTCCGCTCCTTCCTCAGCCAGAAGGGTGGTTCTTCTGACAAGAGGTATGTGTTTCATGACAAGCATCTTCCCATTTTATCGTTATTGTTTTTTATTTCATCCGTAATGATTACTGATTAAGTTAAGGTATCTGATACGTTTCAAAATGGACCATTATAGTAGGATAACCAATTTTGTTAGAATGCTGATTAAGAAAGTTATATTCGAGTCGCTTTAACACCAGTTGGGTTCTTTTTTGGTTTGATTTGAAAACGAAAAGTTATAGATATTGGATACATGTAATTTAGAAAAGGTTGAATTAGAGCAACAATATATTTGGTTTTCTGAAACACTGAATTCCCTATGATATCTAACTAGGCTCAAGTTGTAATCAGCGGGTTTAGTACGTATTTTTTTGCAGGATGATCCTTGGTCTTATTTTTTTGAACATATTTTGTGTTGGGGGGATTTAATTGAATAGTAACAAATCCTAAATCACTGAAAGCGAAAAATAGTGCGAACAAAGGTGGTTCACTCTCCTTATGAGAGCTACGTCCACTTTGCCGCTACGGAATTTCACTATGAAGAAGAAGAAAAGAAATTGCAAGAATCTCTCACAAGCCTCAATAATTGGCTCACCCACTAAACCCTATTTGATGGCTCTCACTCTTTAATTGTGACTTTGCCTTCTATTCTTTTTGTGATCTCTAACTCTAGGACTTAACCCTTTTTATAGGTAATACGTGAGACACAATCCTAATAAGACTCAAATCTCATATTTTAATTCCTAATACAATTATAATACTATTTCCAATTGTATTCCTAAAAGAAAACAATTCTACTTAAATACAAATTAGGAAAACCCATGTCCTAATCCAATTCTAATTTGAATTGAATTTGGCTCCATAATCTCAACATTTTGGATTCATTTTTGACAGAATTTGGCATGCTTTTAATCCATACGGTAGGAGTGTTTTGATTTGAGATGGTTTTGGCATGTTCTGATCTGAACTGAAAAAAAATTAGAGACCTGATATGATGGTTACTGACTGATTTAGCCTTGACTCACCATGAATTTCCCTACCCTTGATAGTCTTGCAAGTGGTGGAATGATGGGATGTGATATCCGACCTAGCCCCTAGGGGTGTTGAACCTTTGTCCTCTTGTTTGAAATTAAAAGTCTTAATAGTGACCACTCATCTCCTGGGTTGATATCAGAGGTTTCCAGATTGGTCTGAGCCCTGAATTCGGTTGTTTGTCTGAATTAACTTACATATTGCATTGTTTTCAATTGGTATTGATTCATATCTTTATTTACTACTTACCTACATAATGGCTAATACCAGCTTGAGCAAGGAATCATGAGATTATGATTTTATTGTTTAATTGTTGTAGAGTATCCATTTCGCAGTTTGTAAGTCCTTTGCCAATGTGCATATATACAATGAGATTCATTTCTCTACAACTTCTTTGATCTTAATGTACCTGTACAGTTTTTTCCAGAACCATTAAAATGCATTTCAGGTGCATGTTTATACTTTCAATATGTTTTTGGTGTATGGTTTTAACTTTTCTGGGATATTTCAGGAAAATGGAAGAACAGAAGCCAAAGGAACAGAGACCCAAAGCTAACGAGAACAAGCCAGTTATGACAGAATGAGAGGTGCAATGAAGCATTAGGGATGAGATAGGATGCTAGATTATTCTCAATGCTATTAAAAATGTTGTTGATTTCAAATTCAAAGTGAAGTAACTCATGGCCTTTTGAGTTTGTAGTGGTGTGTCTGTTTGGATATGGATGTTACTTTTGTGGGACAAAAATCATTTCATTCTGTTATGTGAATGATATATGGTAAGATTAAAAATTTTCTGAGCGATTGTGCATCTTATATACTATAAGTAAGAGAACGTGTGTTGTTTGTATGTTATGTATGTGGCTGTTATCCTACCCGTTAAAGTTTGATAATAGTTTTGCTCAAATTTGGAGCATTTATTTTGAGCATCTTTTTTATCCATGACTAATTTACCACCAAAGGTTCTAGATACACCGTGGTTATGGTTTATCATATGTTATCTATACTCTCAAAGAGGACAAGGTGGATAAATGTTTCTTTTTTCTTTTACCACGAGACCCAAGTAATGAAACTGCATTTTTTCTCCATTGCAATTTAATTTAGGCCGATAATAGGAGTTGATTTATGTAATTGATTCTGGAACGACAGGAAAAATTCGTTTTCAGTTCGGTCGAGGGTCTTAGTGTTAAGGCATAAAATTCAGGACTTGCGTAGCCCGACCTTGTTTCTAACAAGAAATTAATTAAATTTCTTTATTAGTTATCAAATAACTATATCTTTAAATAAATTACAGCGGCTAAGTGTATACCACATGGAACCAACCAACAGCTAATTAAGATGATCATCCTCTATGGAGCCAATCGCCAATAAAGATGATCATCAATGTGTCGATCAATTTTTGGAGAACTCCCAAGTCTCCAATTAGATGAAAGTACCAAGCGAAGAAGTAAGTTAAGACTGCAGAAGGTTATAACATCACAGAATACAGAAACTCTCATAAATTACTACTGGACAAGCAACGGACTAAGAGGAAGTTTTCTTCATTTTCCATGTCCATTCAATGGATTTTATTTTTCCGAGTCTTAAGAGTGCCGAAAGTTCTGGGTTAAAATATGATATTATTCTTGGGCGATATTTGAATTGATATATATATATATATATATATACAGTGCTGGGATGGGCTACGGCTTAAATGTTATTCCCTATCCACCATACATGGTCTCCAGAATACATGATCTGTTGAGTTCTTCTTCTGCACCTTCTTACACACTTGCTGGTTGAACACCGCCACTTTATGAAATCATATCAAAAAATTATTATTAAGAACTTTCCATTGTCAAACCATTGGATGTTAACATGGGGATTTCTGTGCAGTTAAAAGAGAATGGAGAGAGCGATTTAGCCTGCAACCAAGATCGCTAAATGGTATTGCTGACATGATTACTACTGACTCCCTGATCAACAAATTAATCTTTTAGCTTAAAATTGTCAAAATGTATTTACCATCTCAGGTTGAGGTTGCTTACCTCATGAGCATTGATGGAGTTTTCTTGTTTAAAGTAGGTGTGAGTGGTGTCATTTTTGAGTAAGTAGTACTGAATCCTAGTTGTTAGCCAACATATGAAATAAAAAATGTGGGATCTCTGATCTGTTCTCTATTCTGTGTATTTGAGAGGTTGGGATATTTTTGGTAAGAAATCGCATATGCTGAGGACTGTTGGGAGAAGCTGGCAATATTGGATCCTATACTGGGGTTGGCCCCCATTTTATCTGATTCTATTTCTAATTCTAATTATAATTCTAGGTGGTGGTAGTGGTTTTAACTAATGGAAGAAAAAGGAGAGTATCTGAGTTTCCAAAAATCAACACACAACACAAGGTCGTCAAATAGAGGTTGCTTTGGGTGAAAGGGAAAAGAGGTAGGTATCCTTTTTGTCTGTGGTTGAATATAAAGTCGAGTGTTTTAACAGCCCAAAAGCTATGAGAAAACAATTAGTTTAGTCTTGAGTGGGACACATATAATCGTTACCCATTGTCAATAGTAGGGGCCTCCTTCAGCATGATTGCTTGGAGGCCTTTATGACTCAGCGCAGTCTACAACTGCCGCTGCTCTCGCTTATCCATCTTTAGGACCAATTCAATACAACCTACACAACCCTATTTGCGTTTCAATCGGAAATTTGATTTTTAAATTGGTATTCGAGAGTGTTCGGACCAGTTTACACGTACTTCAATTAGTTCTATAGGATCATGAAGTTAATTGTCTGATAAATATTTAATAGTTATCTCTTATTAGTAGTTGTAAAGATTCAAACTCAAGAACTCTTGAGTAATATACCCAAAAGTCCTAAGAAAACTGTCAACCTATGATTATGAATATCTATTCATTATTAGAATGTAGAAAAGAAAATTAGTCCAATCTCTTCATATATCTACTTGGCTTTTTGTTTTTACCAAACGGAGGGTAAAAATGTTTCAGATAGCTGGAGCTACCACCAAAGATTCTTTTCGTAATTTTCACTGCTCTCTGACTTGAAGGAGAGATGGAGAAGTTTCTTTTTCTTTTCGAGTTGCGCCAATGTTTCTTTCAATAGACAAGATGTTTGACAGGTGATTTTAATGGTCAAAATAAAGATAGAAAATTTAATTGCATTAAAAATGAATAAAAAGATATGATAAATAAAATGGTGGGTCTGAATTGAGGTGAAAAAGCAGGGGACCAAAGAGTGCATGCACTTGAATGGTTATAAGTGGTTTCCCATGTGCAACCATTTCTACATCCTAAACTCCAAAAACCCCTCAATCACCTCTTGTCTCCTCTCTTAATCAATTCCTATTTCTAAATCCACTTACATAAAACCTCTTTACCACCTTCTCTCAATCACTTTTTCTACCTTCAACTTCATCTTCTTTTAATATTAATTTCATTTTAGCACTGTCAAATTATGATAGTTGGTTATTGAATTGTTCTCTTCTCTGCAAATTATTAATCACATATCAGATTTGTGTTATGAGGCATTTACTTATTTGATGGTCAAGGATCCAAGCTCGTCAATTAGATGTTGAAGGGTTTTATGATGAATTTAAGAATGGCTTACTGGTTAGATAATCTACATTTCATATGGGTGATGAGAAAGAAAAAACAAAGAAAAAAAAAAAGATGCCAAATGTAATTACAGCAATCCAAACAAATCTTTGACTGGAAATAAAAAAAAATTAAGATAACAAAATTTTAATGGTTTTTGCTTCAAAACTTGCTGCTCAGCGTTAAAATCCTATAAATGTAATCAAGAAGCTGGTGCTTGAATGACTCAACTGATAAACAAAGAAAAGAAAAAAAGAATCCCAAACTGAGGTTAGTCAAATTTGTCTGGATCTACTGTATTAATATTTTATTTCTTAGTTTATTTGATTGATGTACAGGTGATGAACCATTTGACTAACGATAAGTGAAAGTGTAGATTTTATTCTGTCCAATTAAGTTTTAAGACATTTGTCATTGCATTATTAATCAGTTCATATGCAGAACCAGGCGGTGTTCGGGTCAATTACTTAGTTTGTAGAACCTTTTTTTTTTGTTCTTTTACATCAGACCACCCACAGGTGATATTACAGAATCAGCTACTTCCAAACAAGTTGTGTTTATTCCTTGATATGTGGCACTTAGGATATAATTTGCTTTAATAAGATCATGTAATAATTTATATAGATGTGATGATGATATAAATGGTGAGCAAATTGAAAAAAGGGGATCCCAGTTGTTGGTTGTAGTAAAAAGATTAATTGACAACAGGGAAAAGCAGCTTCTAAAAAAGTGCTTTTTTCTTGCCAAGATCGTTAGTTATACAATCTGTCTCTCTCCCAATCTTGATATCTCTCAGTCTCATTCCTTTATTCACGCCGCTCCCTCTTCCAATTTCACGCATTCTTCTCCCCATTTTTCTTAAAACAATCACCTATCTTCTTCCTACTCTATATTATCCTGTTCCATTTTCTTTCATTTCCCAAGAGAAGAAAGAAAGAAAATGTCAGAATTTTCTTTCTCATCACCAAACACTACCAACTCCAAGAAAACTCACTACTACTTGTCTAGTCTTCTTCTCTCTGACTTGTTCCTCCTCTGTTCTTTCATTGTTTCTCACCCTCTCTACTTCTCTTACTTCATTTTCTTCTCACCATACATTATCAAGATCCTTTCTTTCCTTTCTCCTCTCTTCATCACCACCTCTCTTTTGCTTCTTGCTCTCTTCACCACTCTTCTCCACGACAATTCTTCACTTGAATTCTCGTTTCAAAATGTCTTAGACAATTTGCGCTCTAATGCAGACGATGAAAACCAAGAATTTCGAGGCTTTGAGGAGCTTGAAGCCTATAAAATTGTGTTTGATACGTCTATTCTTGAGATCAGAGAAAGTTGTGTTCAAGATTCTGAAGAAAATTGCTTACCAAACTTCGAAGAAGCACCTGTGGACAAGCATTCAATTCATGAAACTTGTGGTACAAATGTATCACAAGGTCTAACAAGTAATGTTAACGAAAGCTTAGCTGAGATTATGCGGGCTGAAACTACTGAGCTGATTGCGGAAGGTAAAAGTTTAGGAGGGTTCTTGAAGGAGGACCATGAGTTTGTCGATGTAACGTGCGAAAAGGAAGAAAAAGAAGTCAAGGCCAAGCCACTAAGCGTAGAGTTCAATAAAGGTGATCATCATCAAGAACAAAAAGAAGCAGCACTAATGAACGGTGGATCCAAGGCACTAGACAGTAAAATAAGTGATGAAGGCAAAGTGACTGATGACAATGGAGTGGTGGAGTATTTGTCAAAAGTAAAAGCGAATTCTCAGAGACTTGGGAGAAATCATAATGATGGAGGAGAGTACCACACTTCAAAAGTTATGGATATTAATTATTCTCAACCATTAATGGGTGGGTCAAATCTTGGTAGTTTTGGATCAATGAGAAAAGAAAAAGAATGGAGAAGGACATTGGCATGCAAGCTTTTCGAGGAGAGACACAATGTAGATGGAAGTGAAGGGATGGATTCGCTCTGGGAGACTTATGAGACAGACTCAAATAAGCTTCAAACTAGAAACAAATCAAAGAAGGGCAAGAAAGGTGGCAGTAAGCACTATGGGGATAATGATGATGAAGAAGAAGAGGATGAGATTGATGATGGCCAATTGTGCTGCTTACAAGCTCTCAAGTTCTCAGCTGGGAAGATGAATTTGGGAATGGGAAGGCCTAATCTTGTCAAGTTTTCCAAGGCACTCAAAGGAATTGGATGGTTGCACAATGTGACAAAGCATGGCAAGAAGATCTACCATTGAATTGAATTTCGGTGGTTGCACTTTCACCCTCTTGTTTTATGTTTAATTAATGGGCATAACATAAATGTGTATTTCTTTGAGGATCTTAAGTAAATATGGTCTTTTTTTTTTTCTTCTTCTTCTTCTTCAACCCCCAAAAATCCAGAAGCTAGTTAGTGCTTGGTTAGACTGTTTTCTATATTGCAGAAGAACTATAGTTTGCTACTTTGTGTGGATGGTTTTAGTTTTAGGGGAATTTTTTGTGTGTTGAGTGGCTCATAGTTGGTAGATTACAAATATTACAATCATACTGCAATGTCCCATGCATAAGGCCTAGAGAGGTGGTTTAACATTATGTATAATAATTGAATCAATAAAGTATAAGACATGTTTTGGGCCATTCAGTTATGTCACATGTGGCATGCAGATAACTTGCCAGACAATAACCAAATGGGAGTTCTACCCAATTGTTTGATAGATCTTTATTTGTGGTGGTATGGTTAAAGCATCCAAGGCAGGCCAAAGGTTGCCATTTTCTGCTGTTATATGTTAATATTAATACGCTGCCAGAGATCTGATTTTTTGCTGATTTCTATAGACTTTCTACTTCTTACTCTTCAATTAGATTCACTCGGTTGAGTTACGCAGTATGACTCTCAACCAATATGCCCTTGACCACGTCTTCGCTCCAGTGTATATATCTCTTTGTTGTTGAAAATTATTACTAGTGTAAATGGATTTCAATGTCCAACTGGAAATGAGAATTTATATATTGGGCTCATACCTTCTTACAGCACTCTCTGAACTATAAATTCTGATCTCTAACTGTTACAGGAGAGTTGGGTTGTTGAAGAGATGCTTATTTCTATATATGTTACCTGGAAAAACTATAGATATTTAATACAAATCATCTCAAAAAATAAGTTTCTGTTAATGATAGCCTACAATCTTGGTTACTTTTATAAGCTCGTCTGCCAACTGGTACCGACTAATTTGAAGTTAAAAAATTGATGGGATTATTTAGGTGAACTTTAATTGGAGACTCTTATACATATATGCTGCGAAAACATATGTAGAATACAGTTACAATCGATCAACAAGTACTAATGTTAACTAGTATAACATAAAGACATAGACCAAAATATATACCCATACTAGTAGAAGAAGAAGAAAAAATGTTTTAAGTCTTTAATTAATGCTTGTGTGTAGTTACGCGGGAAAATGGAGTTACTATTAAAACACTCTCTCAAGTTTTGAATAAATTAAATAGTCATGAAATTTATCACTTTAACACATATCGCTTAAGATATAGATAAGCTTATATCGCTTAAGCGATAAATTTATTAATCGAATGATCATTTGGTAAAGAGTTTCAAATTTCGTAAATATTTAATCCATTCTAAACTTGAAATGATATTTTAATTAATTTTCCTAAAAAAAAATGTATGCATATGATAGGTCATGAGAAGTTTAATTCAGTTAAATTTTAATATAAATTCTTATACAAATCAACGTATTTTAATATGAATGAGTAACTTAAAGAAATACAATATAAATACACATTTGATTAATCTTTATGGGGAGACTAGAGAATTGACTCACTGTCATATCACTTAAATATTAGGAGATAAAATATGTGTATGTTGACCCGAACATCTTAGTAAAAAAAAAAAAGGACATGAAAACACACAAGATTATGGTATTAATTTATACTGAACATTTCATAGATATTTCATTGAAAAGGATTAAAATAAATGACAAAACATCATATTGTAGCTGGATTCTGCTGGAATAAAGTTTCTGTAGTGACCGACAGTAGTGTAACGTAGCTCAAATTTGACACCTGGATGAAAGAAATTTCATATATTAAAAAATAATTCTTCCTTTAATTACATGTAATTATCAGAATGCATATCATCCTGGATTTATTAAATACATGAAAATGACCATCATCTAACTTGTATTTAAAATAGAATGTGCAAAGTTGTCTTTTTATTCTTCATAAATCGTACATCTCCTAAACTTTAAAATACAAAATAATAATAATAATAATAATAATAAGTTAAAAAAAAAAAAACCACTAAAGCGTTCACACTCCTTCGGCGTTGCAGCCAGTCTCCAAGTGGCGCACCGACACTAGCAGATGTTTGACTAAAACCCCGAAATCAAGTGTCTCTATCATCCCATTAAACACGTCAACGGTACAGATCCATTCAATCACTGCCGTAACCGCAGGCAATACTATTATACATCTCTCATAATTAATCTCCGAGTTAGAGGCAGGCAGGCAGCGAGTGAGGGAGTGAGAGATATAATAAATCTCAATCACTTATTAATCTCCATTAAAGCGGCAAAACCTCGCCTGCAAAACCACTGAGAATGGCCAGCAATCGAACCGCACGCACTGGAGCAAGGGTGCCCCGACGGTTTGGTTTCACCATGAAGATACTGGCCTTCGGCATTAGTCTCGTCGTCTTTATTTTCTTAAGTCTCTCTTTTGCCTTCACTTTCCACTCAGATTCTTACGATCTCCAACCCTCGGTGAGTATGCACGCTCTCTCTCTTTGTTCGTTTTAGTTTTAATTGATTTTTATCTTATTTTTAAGTAAAAAGCAAATTGTAGATATGAATTAGAATTGTTTTAAGAAGTGTTATTGTTTACTTGAATGGGATTAGGGTACGTACAGAATTGCATCCTTAGGGAGATCCCTTTTGGGGCAAAAATCGGATCCACTGAAGCCCCGGTTGGATCAGATCCGAAAGCAAGCGGATGATCACCGAGCATTGGCTATGGCGTACGCATCGTATGCACGGAAGCTGAAGCTGGAGAACTCGAAATTGGTTAGAAACTTTGCCGATCTTTCTAGGAACTTTACGGATCTCATCAATAAACCATCTTATCGGGCTCTCACAGAGTCTGACTCCCTCCAAATTGATGAATCCATTCTACGGCAGTTTGAAAAGGAAGTGAAAGAAAGAATCAAATTTACTCGCCAAATAATAGCAGAAGCAAAAGAGTCGTTTGATAACCAGTTGAAGATTCAGAAACTAAAAGACACTATTTTTGCAGTGAATGAACAGTTAACAAAGGCCAAAAAGCAAGGAGCTTTTTCGAGTTTGATAGCTGCGAAATCGATACCTAAGAGTTTGCATTGTCTGGCCATGAGATTGATGGAGGAGCGAATTGCACATCCTGAGAAATACAATGAGGAAGGGAAGGCAAAGCCCCCAGAATTTGAAGACCCTAAGCTTTACCATTATGCTATATTTTCAGATAATGTGCTTGCAGCTTCTGTCGTGGTGAATTCCGCTGTTAAGAACTCCAAAGAGCCATCAAAACATGTGTTTCATGTAGTGACTGATAAGATGAATCTTGGGGCGATGCAGGTTATGTTTAAATTGAAGGATTATAATGGGGCCCATATAGAGGTTAAGGCAGTTGAAGATTATAAGTTTTTGAATTCATCCTATGTGCCTGTTTTGAGGCAGTTGGAGTCTGCTAATTTGCAGAGGTTTTACTTCGAGAACAAGCTTGAGAATGCAACAAAAGATACGACAAATATGAAGTTTAGAAATCCCAAGTACTTGTCGATATTGAATCATTTGAGGTTTTATTTGCCTGAGATGTACCCGAAATTGCATAGGATTTTGTTCTTGGATGATGATATTGTTGTTCAAAGGGACTTAACAGGGTTGTGGAAGATAGATATGGATGGGAAAGTGAATGGGGCAGTTGAGACTTGTTTTGGGTCGTTTCATAGGTATGCTCAGTACATGAATTTCTCACATCCTTTGATCAAGGAGAAGTTTAATCCAAAGGCATGTGCATGGGCTTATGGGATGAATTTCTTTGATTTGGATGCTTGGAGAAGAGAGAAGTGTACAGAAGAATATCATTACTGGCAGAATCTGGTAAGATTAATTTTTATGCATTGCTATTTGTTTCCATTTTATGTTAATGCAATAGCCAATTGTTATACTGATTTATGTCTTA
This sequence comes from Pistacia vera, assembly GCF_008641045.1. Classification (NCBI taxonomy): domain Eukaryota; kingdom Viridiplantae; phylum Streptophyta; class Magnoliopsida; order Sapindales; family Anacardiaceae; genus Pistacia; species Pistacia vera. The sequence goes on from NW_022196268.1 coordinate 802,472, forward strand.
TCTTTTATGATGGTTGCAGTATTATTATTATTATTATTATTATTAGCTACTATTGGTTGCAAAAAGAAACTAATGTATTTAGTTGCTTTAGTTTAACTAGGTGGACTGATCTCCCTGTCCTTTTTATAGCTACTACAGTTTTATATTCATTAATGTGTTGTATATTAGTATTTTCTGGATTAAACTTTTGTGTGTTATTGCAGAATGAGAACCGAACCTTGTGGAAATTAGGGACATTACCTCCAGGTTTAATCACATTTTACTCTACCACGAAGCCACTTGACAAATCATGGCATGTTCTGGGGCTTGGCTATAATCCTAGCATTGGTATGGATGAGATTAGAAATGCTGCAGTGGTACACTTCAACGGCAACATGAAGCCTTGGCTTGACATTGCCATGAATCAGTTCAAGCCTCTTTGGACTAAGTATGTTGATTATGATCTTGAATTTGTTCAAGCCTGTAATTTTGGTGCCTGAATAATCTGTGTCATACTCAAGTCTTATATGACATCACTTGTAGGATTTTGCTTCTATTTGTCCATACGAGTCTTGCAGCTGCAATTAAAATTATTTGGCAAATGTTAAAAAGTATTTAGAACTATATGCGATTTTGCAATTAAAGTTTTTAGTTGTTTCATCTCAACTCTATATATGTAGTGATTTAACCATATCATTATCATAGCATTACCCTGCCGTAATTGGGTTGTACTTGTTTTAGCTCTTAAAACCTGTTTCTGAATGTTATAGTCCTCGATCACATTGGATGTTTCGGTTTGTAAAGAAATTGCTGAGGTATATCACCTGGTATGGTAGCATTAATAGATTGAAGATATATATATAAATTACAACTGGATACTGTTGCTATACGTCAGTATTTAGGAATTGACGAACCGCTGAGGATTTTACCGGAGACAATTAAACCATGCAATCGGAACGACTCCTGCTCAACCCAGACTTAAGATAATTAAATGTCGACCAAAATTAGTTCAAATCACATGCGAAGCATTCTTCAAACTTCCGAAGACAATGAATATTGTAGTTACCAAGTAGTTGGACGGCAAAAAGTTTTGTAAATGAGCCACTACCACCAAAGTATTTAGGCAAGGTTGTATCAAACCTCCTCGCGAGTATAGATTCTAGCTGTCAAATAACCCAAACCAAAACCAAAAACAAAAAAAAAAAAAAAAAAAAAAAAAACAAAAAACAAAAAACAAAAAACAAACACCAAACCCAACATTCTCCATTAACCATTTCTTCAAAATTGTCGAGGAAAGCTTGTTAACCTAACAATCGTCATTTTCAGTACGCGAAACATAGATAATATTATCCACTGTAACCTCCAAAAAAAAGTCCCACGATATCTACCCGGGGACTAGATATTGACACAAGTATACCAAACAAAAATTTAACACCATTCACCCAAAAAACTCGTTATGGAAAAAAAAAAACGAAAAAGCTAAGCTCCAGATAAATCCTAAAGAAAATTCGGTACTTGATCCACTAAAATATCATATCCTTACTCTTAAACCTATTAAACCACTTGCCAAATCACTAAACTACAAACAGAAATTATCTTGCTCAATCTCAACTGCTCCCAAATCATATGCTTTCCTCATGCAGGAGCAGGTACTCGCGGTGCTACATTTTTAGCTGCGCATTAACAGTCATCCTGCCAGCACGGTTCACACGACCACCAGCCCCCAATCTGCACTCCTTGGTATCCATCACCTCCACGGTTAGAAAATCTCCCCTACTGCCACTCCTATTTTCATACTCATCCTGTTACAAAAATCACCACGGCCATAGCCTCTGCTAGCTCCATAGTTTCCACGCCTTTGCTCCCTCATTCCTGATCCATTTCCCGCTCCTGTGAAAACCGTCCCCTATTTCCCCCGCCAATAAAACACCAGTTTAGCATAAATTTAACAAGATAGGTCAACCTTTGGTCTCAAAGAGTTGTATCTAAGTTAGGAATCCCCATTCCATCCTAACAATAACTGGATAGCAAAAGACTTGGCACTGGAATTCTAGGCCCAGCTACCAGCAAGGGCTGAGCCTTACAGGACAAAAAAAGCCCAGCCCCACACCCGGGTTTTATTGCTAACATTAGACAAAATATATTATACATTCTATTATAAAAAAAAAAAATACTTATATACATACATAAAATAATACTAGTACATAATATGTAGGAAGTACTATATAATAATTTAATAACATTTTTTTTTAATTGTAAAATAACATCATTATATGATCTAGGACAAGAGAACATTCAAAAATTGCAAAAGATAAATTTTTAATTAGTCTCATCAAAGGAACTGAAAACCACACTCTAGAGTTCAAGCACAAAAAAACTCAAATTCAAATAGCTATTGATTATAACATTCTTTTATGTCAAATCTCCAAATATTGGGAAGCATAAAAATACTATACTCAAGCAAAATTATTCAAAACTTGAGAAGAGCGCCATCACCACCCAACATAAACATACTAGCCCATCACCACCTGTTGCATATTTCTTGCCAAAAAGAATGAAATGCAGCTTGTCATGACATGCAAACACACCAGCACACAAGATGTTTGCTCCAGTACTCTTGACGAGTGATAATTAATCATTGTATTTTGAAATAAAATTTAAAAAAACATTAACAATAATTAATTTAAACCTAAAAGCAGGCCTGGGCTGGAAATATAAAAATTAATCCAGGGCCTAGTCCGGATGCACCCAGGGTTTTGCCATCCCTCCATGAACTATAAAGTGCAGTGTCTGAAAGTTTGGCATAAACAAACAAATGTGATAGTAACAGTGATTATATGGAAAATTGTAACTCGCGGAGACCACTTTGAATTTTCCTGAAACTTAGTGGTGACACTCTGTATGACACCAATTTAACTGTAATACGAAGGGACCTCATATCTTTCAAATAGCAATGACAGTTGCCATGTCATGCATGATGTATTTGCAATTCAAGAGTCAAATTTTAAAATATAGCAATTTCACAACAAAATCCCAACTTGCCTCGAGTAGACTTCTTTTGTTCAACAACAACTTGTCGTCCATTGATCATGATAGGAGATGCCTGAGGAAAAAATAGAAACATACTTATAACACAAAACAATTAAGAGATTCTTAACATAAGAAGCTAATCAATGCAACAAGGAAATGAAAACATCTAAGACAACTGTGAGAATCAATAAGTAGACACGGGTCCTTTCCCATTCTTAACAGGGAGGAACATTGAAAATCCAGAAATGAATTTATGCACTGCTAAAGGAGCCCCATCATGGCATCTTTCCTTGGCCAACAAAAATTTATGGTAAGATAACTGCACACTGAATTGTATAAAATTACGATAAAATAGAAAGTTATCATCACATGGAACTTTAAAAAAAATCATCCTGTACCTACATCATAAATGGGGCTCCTACAATTAGCTTGATTGTTTATATTCACAGGGTAGAGGTTGTATTTTCCTATAATTGTCCATACAAGGTTTAGACAGTATGAATACCCTCAGGAACTTGCACATTAAAGTTAAATAAACATCTTAAAATAACAGAATATAGCATTTGCAAAATAAAAGTTTATACAAAGGATGGCAAAATTAACAACAAAAACACACAAAGGAAGAATCCAGGACATGCTAGTTTTAAGCATGAATTTCTCTATGAAGATGGTGCATGCCAGTCATGTTACTTAACATGTAAAACAGACATCAAATGATAAGAAAATTAACCTAAAAATTCTGCTCGTGATTGTGTGAAACCAATTTGTGTTGTTATGACATTAAAAAATAGCATCAAAATTTAGAATATATCTAAAATACCAAAAACTCCATGGCAGAGGTGAACATCATAAATAGACAAAAAGGAACTCACAGATAATCTGTTTCTTTTTCATCCATGGTGGAACAAAATATCTATGAATTTCATCTAAAACCATATCCTCAAGGTACAGTATACATATGTATAACAACAAACAAGTCACAGCAGCAAAAGCTATTGCACACCTCTATTGCATTTTGCACAGCAACTTCCTCTTCAAATTCAACAAAGCCAAAAGAAAATCCCTGTTCCAAAGAGAATAAATATCCGTTTCAGACTCACTAAACTGTAAATCAAAGAGGAAAATGAGATTAAATATACCTTTTGGGATTTAATTTGAATACCACCACTCCTTATAGCTCCAAACTTCTTGAACTCATTCTCAAGTAGAGAATGTGTGGCACTCACAGGCAGACCTTTAAGATATATAGATGGACCCTCAGCTGTTTATCAATAAACAAAAGAATGAATCAACATAACATATATACAAATATGCTAATACCCACGTGTGCATACCTGAAAGAATAAATTGTGAATTAACCATCAAAAATCATGCAAACGTGATGAATAACCACATACCTCCACCCTCTAGGTTATTCCCATTTTCAGTAGCAGGGACACTGGAAACAGGTGTCTCTGATGCCTGATCTGGAGGCGATGCAGAGGGAGGTTGTTGCTCCTGGCTCTTCATTATAGACCTTAGAGAAGATGGTGGAGGGGATGATATAGAGACAGCACTGTCCTTCATAACCTTCACCAGGAAAAACAATATTTGGCAATTCAGCATATGATGGAAAAAGCAATGTGAACACAGCTACTAAAAAACCATTTATATTCCACTAACTATCATCAGTTCTAAAGATTACAGAAAAATGCAATTACTGAAACCAAACTCAAATTATCTGCAAAGCTAAAGACGCATGTAGATGTAGCAGATGCTAATTACAATTGAAGCATAGGACTTCTTCGGCACTTCTTCACTTTTAGAGTTAGATTCAGCAACCATATGTGTATCATCTGGAACCTCATCAACAACCTCAGGTACCGGTGCCTCCTCTTCTTTGATTGTGCCGTCCCCATTCTCAGAAGGATCACGAACATCCTCCACATTGACTTCCTCAGATAAAACAGCCATTTGATCAGAAACATGAGTGCCCTGTACTAGAGAATCATCTGCAGAAAGAAACATCATCTTAACATCAATCAGAGGTAAGCAAAATCTGTAATTTATAACCATAGTGTTGGTTTCAATTACCTTGGTCAGGAGTAATAGGAGCTTCAACGTCATTAACAGGAGCCTGGTTGCCATCATAGTTGGTCTCATCTACATATCTAAAGACATCATTCAAAACAAAGTAGCCTTTGTCTTGAGGTGCCAGGAAAAAACTCTGAGTAAATTTCCGCTTCACATTGTCCTTTCCAGTCAAATACCCAGTCACAAGAACAAGAACTCCCCCATTGTAAGATTCTTGTGCATCCACAGTTGTTATCTCAGCGCTGAAATCTCCATAATGGAGTGAAAGTATCTTATCATTGATAGCCTGCCCCAAAGAGTCAAACAAACATGTAAAGGACAACACTCCCTATCGTTAATAAAAACTTACTCTACAGTTAATTCATACATATGCTACTTTGTGAGAAGATCTCATATCCAAATGAACCATACACACGCCTTTTCCTTACTATAAAATAGCAAATATTGACATCATATAAGACCCAGGAAAACAAAAACTTCATTACTAATACCTCATACAAACAATTGGCTAAGTAGAAGTTAACTCCCATGCCATATTGAAGAATTTTTTTTTCCAGTTTTGTTGACACACTGATCTTTTATCCATTCTCTCCCAACTAAAAGCTTTATAAGCTTCAACAAGCTAAGCAGCAATAAATAAAACACAAAAATGAAAAGACACACAGAATGTACAGAAACAGAGAACAGGAAGAGTTGCTCACTTGCATAGTGGTTGTGTTACTCATGACCCCATTTTCTTCTGGGCGACCAAGCTTACTAATATCCTGGTAAAACCGATGAACATGCTCGGGAGATTGGTGTAATATAAGGTAGTATTGATGAACAAACGCATTCCCCACCTAATAGTCCACCACAATTATTACCTCGTAACTCAATCAAAGACATGACAGTTGCATTAAAATGAAAATGAAATAATATAATACAAGAATCCAAATAAAATAAAGTGACATACAACATCAGCGGTAGGAGCTGGAGCTGGAGCTGGCTGAACCGTAGACGCCATCACTACTCTTACCATTCTTAGTACTTGATCTCACAAAAGCAATAAAAAGCCCTAATTAATTATACAGAAATCTTCATTACTTAATTTTATTGTTTTTCAAGAAAATCGAAACCAAACCCTAACGGAGTCACCACAAACATTTCTACAGTGGATCCGGAAAATGATTTTCCAGTAAAATAAACAAACAGAACCATAAACGATCCACCAACATGTCAGCTCAGACTTCACACTTAAAACTGACTACTTAAGCATGCGTAAACTTTTACTTTTCTCAGCAAAAAATAAAAAATAAATAATAACAATCATAACAAGCAAAAAAAGGGGCGTAAAATGAAGGTATATTTAGCAAAGCAAAGTAAAAGCAGAACAAAGATACAGGAAGAGAGAGAGAGATAAATAATGCGTAGATTTGAGTACCGGAAATGAAGATTTGGATCGGAGAAAGTGAGGTGAGAGGAGCGTATAGAAAGTGGTTGCAAAATTGGTGTCTAACCTCCCTTAAATTATCTAGGGTTTGTAAAGTTTGGTCTCTCTAGATCTTGAAGAAGCGCAAGAATAAGGGAGGAAGACGAGAGAGAGTGCGGGACAGGGTTTTAGTGCTTTTATAAGTGCGTGCGTGTGTGTGTGTGTGTGTTTTGTTCTGTAAATTGTAAATGACGTGTATGTGCATGTGAAATGTGAGCACCAAAATCAGAGGAGAATTTTTATGACGGTGCGTGAGAAGCTTTGTTGTGTTATATTTGCTTTTGGAAAATATTTCATTTCGTTTCCATAATATGACTGCAATCAAATGATTTAAATTATATTAAACAGATTATCTAACATAGTTTGAGAATGTCTACCAGTTTTCTTTTAATTCATTTAAGCTAGTTTTGCTATATTGAACATGGATATCATATAATGTAATTATTGGTCAAGGCTATAGTAATTTAAATTGAAACACAAATTTATTATAAAAAATTTAAGTCAAAATTTTAAGTTGATAGAACCTAACCCAAATATAAAACCCATAGTATCAGTCTATCTATAAAAGGGGAACAACTTAAACATACCCAAGGTTTTTCGTAATGACAAGTTGGTACACAAAAGGTTTGAGAAAGACAAATAGATACTTTCTGTCCTGTATTGTTATAGATTTCCATTTTATAATAGTGAAAATACTAAAATACCCTTTGAAGTTTGACATCTTAGTTTGTTATTAATTTATCACTAGTCAACTTATTCAATTACATAAATACCCACATCATTATGGTGAATTACATTATGCCCTCATGTTACAAGTGACCAATTTATTCCTGTTTTGGCAGAAACAGTGTCAATATACTCAGTTGTGGCTGAAAATTGAAATTTTTCATAATTTAAAAGAAAACATTCATAATTAACATCAATTCAGTACATGATATTCAGTATCAATTAAGTCTTCATGGTTTAAATAGAAACCATGAATTCAATACATGAAAATGTGATATACAACTGAAACTTCAAACTTCAAATCATGTTTGAAAAACTGAGCAGTTTCCAGATGCACACCCATAGCTGCAAAAACAGGCACAATTGCAATGTAATAAACTATAGATACATACTCTTGTCTAGTACAAACATCATCATTTCAAATCCACTACAATGGGAATGCATCGTGCAATCCTTGTCAATTTGACCATTATTTTTCCCCTGTAATTTATTAGAGGCCAACACAAAAGAACTCCCCCACCATTTATATATATATTTCCACAATTCAATCTTGTTAATTTAACTCTCATTCTTTGCCTTAATTCTCTTCTGTTTAAATAACAGAAAGAGCAGAGCAATCAGCCAAGAACCCAAACAATTTCCAACAATTTATATTTTTTGAAAGAAACAGAAACTAAAAAAAAAAAAAAAATCAAATATGATACCCTTCTAATACTCAACCCCAAACAATGAAATTGCAGTAACCCTTTTAGACAAGAACCCATACAATAATAGCAATCAACAACCAATAAACTAGAGCAATCAGCTAAAAAACCCAGAAAAATATAGCAACCAACAACCAATAAATCACCCAACTAGCAAGCCAATACAAGGATAATAAACAACAAAATGCAACCCAACGACACATATAAAGAGCAGCAAAGCAAAACTAAGACAAAAAGAGATAAAAACAATGCAAGACTTCGAATATCCTCCCCTATTTTCCACTCTTCACTTTTCTGAATATCCTCCCCAATTCTCCCTAACTCCTTTTTATCCCATTCAAAATCTCTCCATGAAAGAATTCCCACTTATCCCACATAATTCTTCCTCAACATTCACATGCTTAGGAACTCTTTTGCCCAACTGCAAATAATCCTCTACTACCCATTCTAACACATCAGGTGTTTCATCAGATTCCCTAATTCAACTGCTAATAATCTTGCACATGAACATATCACATTACAGCTAAGTAATAATACACACCTATTCTTCTAAGTTGTAGTGTTAGAGGTCTAGGTGGCAAAAAAAGCATTTAGTTGACTAAGCAACATGTTCGAAACACTTAATAGAGTATAGAAACAGTGGGTTAGAATAGGATAATCAAAGTACAAAAAAAAAAAAAAAAAGTGATAGAAACAAAAACAACCTACTGCTATAGCAAACAAAAGAACTTCCCCATTGCATTATTGACTTGGTTGACCTATTAAGAGAAGTAAGAATAACGTTAGCAAAGGTAAAAAGTAATAGACATAAATATTATATGGTTTAAAATAGTTGTAAGTACCCATTGAACTTGAAGCTTGGGACAAGTTTGTTGCAAATCGAGCTCCTGAAGAGGGTTCAATCATTGTGGACACAAAGGTTCGCTGCAAATAAAAAAATAGAAATCAGTATTATAAGAGAAAATACGTTGAAATTGACATTTTCTCTATTACCTTCTACTTCTTCCTTTTATCTGCATTTGTTGGATTTTTTTTGCAAGACCTTTTGTTATGCCCCAAGACACTGCAGACACTACACCAAAGTGTAGAGACCCTTTTAGATTTTGGCTCTTCATTTGGATCTCTCCTTCTTGATTTCGAAGGTCTGCCAACCTTGGGCTGCCTGTATGGTGGCCAAATATATTCATCACTGACCTCTGGCCAACTAGTCTTATCGGGAACAGGGTGGACCATGTATGCATAAGTTTGCAGGTACATCGAAATTCTAAGCTTCGGATCAACATAATGTTCATAGTTGGAAATGTTTTTGTGTAACAAATAGGCGATAACATGAACACAAGGAATTCCTGATAGTTGCCACATCCCACAATCACACAGTTGCTTACCCAAAACCAGAACATGAGTTTTACATGGGTTTACATTCTCATCATCTACTTCAAACTCATCAGATCCAGGATACTAGACTTTGACATTTCTAGTTGCCTCAATCATCTTGTTTATCTTTCTGTGAACTACTAGTGGAAGAGGTGTAATCCACTATGTACCAGCTTTCAATCTACATTGTAACCGCTTCATTACCCTACGTCGGTAAACTTCCAGTAGACTTAGTATAGGAAGTTCCCTGTCTTCACCAAGCCATGAGTTGAAGCACTCACTCATGTTGTTAGTTATGTGATCTGACTTTGCTGTTGTGTCAAACGCATGTCTGGACCATTGGTCTGGTTCATTTTCAAGCAACCATTTGTATGCACCCTCATCCACATCCTTGACACTTCCCATGGCCTTAACAAAATCTGGTTTGTTTGCAGCCTTACTCACTGCCCAAAACAATTTCCTCATGTGAACCCCATAAATTTTTTTCTGAAGTTTGCGTACACATGCCAAGCACAAAATTTACTCCTTGCATTTGGCCACTTTGCTTCTAGTGCATTTAGAATACCCTTCTGCTTGTCACTCATGAATGTAACATGCTCTAAATCACTCAAAAAACCATGCAATAGTCCAAGGAAGAAGCCCCATGAGTCATTATTCTCCGCCTCACAAACACATATTGCCAAAGGGAATATCCCACTATTTGCATCCATAGAGACTACTGATAGAAGTACCCCACCATAATGACCTTTCAAATGACACCCATCAATTCCTATGAAATGCCTACACTCCTCCAAAAATCCTCTTTTCTGAGCAGCAAAACTTACAAAAAATCTCTTGAATCTAGGACTTTGTGGGACACTTTCTCTAATTGTAAGATTGTCTTCTCTAACCAACCTAGGTTCTATCATGGATCCAGGGTTGGTGACTGGAAGAATGTGGTTGTACTTGAACAACCAGGCAAAAGACTCAACATGTTGTTTTTGGGTCATTCCGGTGGCCAACCTCCTAGCCCTATATAGCTTCCTTTTATGTATCTCCAAAAAATGCACCCTTCCTAATTCAGCATCTAAGGGCTTAACACAACTCCCCTTGTGTGACCATATGAATCCCTCCATCTTCTTAGCAATCCATGAGGCAGAGGCATCCGGGTTGTTATATACTCTAAGGCATGTGTGGTTGGTTTCATATTTCCTAATCTGTTACGATTGTTTGTCAACCATTAAGGCTGCATATAGAAAGAATGGGCAACCCTCTTCTTTACACACTACTTTGATCCTCCGCTTATCATTGTGCACCCTTCTCACTGCGAACCCTCTCTGAATTATGTAGTCCTTGAAAATTTCAATAAAATGGATTTTATTTATAAAATCCTGCCCTACCTTAAATTTAATTTTCCCATTTGGCCCATACTGAAACTCACTTGCCTTCATATGCCTACTCATCCTACTCACTGCATCCTCATCCTCACTAGACCCCTACATGAAATCGTCATTGTTTGTCTCATAATCAAACAGATGCCCCCCCTAGTTCCAGCCCTGTCCTCTCTCCCATCACCTCCATCATTATGACCAGCCTCACCATCAACATTCCCAGCAGCACCAGCAAATCCATTACTGCCTTCATCATCATTGGAGGCATCACTCCAATGAAAGTCATCGTCACAATACTCTTCGGGGGGGATTTCTGTTTGAGTGTTATTAGGTTTAGTATGGTTGGGTTCTGGCAAAGGCTGCAATGGTTCCACATGCTGTATAGGTAAAGCTTCGACATACAACTTAATGTCCTATAACCCCTCAAACCCATATTGCTGGAAAAGGAATACCACATCCTCATCACTTCTATTAAAAATTTCTCCCTCGGCAATGGTAAAATAGATTCCACCATAAACTTTTCATTAAGATTAAGTTGAACTGCCTCATTCTCTTTTGGAACACATTTTTTCATATCCTTTATCAATACTATGTAGCTAAATTCATCGGGGTCCACATTTCGCATCTCACAATCAATACCGAACAACTAAAATTTCAAATTAAATAGTTGTGGCTCCATCCTACAAATAAACTAGGCAGAATCAATAAACTGGAATTTATGTTTTATTAAGTAATGAAAAACATGCAAATAACAGTTACTTTAATTAAATTAAACCTTTTTTTATTATTGAATAATTAACTAAAATTTAACCTACTTTCAGATTTGTAGTGGGTTTTTAAATTAATTAATTAAGTTGATGAGAATATAATTCTATTCATTATTCACTAAAAGACCTTATAATTCCTCTAATGATCACTTTCAGATTTAACTACACAAAGATTACATGAGATAAATTTCTACAATTCTACATATATTACTCATTAACCAATCAATTAACTGAAGAAAAATGTATGAAAAAGCATTATAGTGGACTAAAAATAGCATAAACCATCCTCAATTTATGTGTTTCTATCTCTACGTTATTAAGAACCATTAAACAAACTGTCTTCCTAAGATCATGGTTGTTGAAGGTTCCTTTGCCCTGTCCAATTGCCTTCAAATGGCAATTGGACAAGGCAAAGGAACATACATGTTCTATAAGTCAAACCAGCCCCCTACGTTTTCAATTCTAACATATTATGAGAGGCATCAAATTGATAAAACAGCATTAAACTAATGCAAAGTTCTCCAACCAACTGCATTTCATTTCAAGAATCAGGATGTGCTCACCCATTGGCCTAGAATAATAAAATACCAACTAACAGAGAATATATTAAAAGAAAAGGAAGAGGATTATAATTACTTAAAGAACTTCTAGTACCAACTTACTAAGGAAATTTGAAACCTACGCAAACTTCTTTGGGTACTTAAAACAAAAATATACAGCTGTGTACCAGAAATCTTCAGCTTAATGTCACGACCAGCCTGCTTGCCGACTCAAGCATGCTACACGTTGCTTACTGATTAAGTATACTTCAAGGTGAAGCAAACTTAAGGGCTAAGTTAACGACTCAGCAGCTAGGTTAGGCGACTAAGCACCTTCGTTTCCAAGGTTGCACTAATGCTCGCCACCCACGACCTTCGTTTCCAAGGCTGCACCAATGCTTGCCACCTAGGGCTTTCTTAATGCTTAAACATGTAGCTTAGTCACATTAATTTGAGGAGCTTGATCCTATAAATAGGCAACTCCGCCATGTAAAGTTCATAAGTTGAATTCCATCAATACAGAGTTTATATTTTCTCTACACTTCTCTCTCATTTGTATACTTTTAGCCTGTGAGTTTGTGTGAGCGTTAGGCTGCTTAACTCAAGTCCGAAGAGTTAAGGCCGCACGAACTTAGCAAAGATGTTAAGTGCATGACAAGTGGTATCAAAGCCTCGGTTAGCATAACCTCGGTTTTCATTCAATGACAAAAGACACTGTCGCTTCGAAGGGAACCAAGACAGCGAAGATGGAGACTTCCCAAGAACGTGGTCGTCCGGAGAAAGTCGACCCCAACCCCTCAAGGCAGAGAGGTAAGTCTAAAGATTTTCTTTCCAATTTTGACTCACGCTTATCTCGTGTAGAAGAAAGGGTGAGCATGCAGTCGGAGGACCTAGATCATCGAGTGGATGATCTAGAGTCGGAGGTTACCAAAATCCACACTGTCGTGAAAGCCATGTTGTTTCAAATGGAACAATCGCTAAGGACTGAAATGGGGAGAATCCGTGAGGAGTTCGGAGGGGAGCTTGCCAAAACCCGTCATGTGTTCCAAACCGAAATCAACGACACACTTGTTCATTTAGACGAGGTGTAAGCTGATTTAGCACGATGCAAGCGAGCCATGGTTGCAAGGACCGGCAGCAACGTCATTGAAAGCCAAAGGATTGACATCCCAAGGCCTAGAAGTTTTGGTGGCTCACGCAAGGCACAAGAGCTTGACAACTTCCTGTGGGGACTAGACAAGTACTTCGGGGCCATAGGCGTGACGGAGGAAAGCTCGAGGATTGAAACTGTAGTCTTCTATCTCACAGACACTACAAGGTTGTGGTGGAGGAGAAGAGAAGAAGACATCGAAAAAGGTATTTGCACTATCTCTACTTTTGATGATTTTAAGAGAGAACTTAAGCGGCAGTTTTACCCGGAGAATGCCGAGGATGAGGCAAGAGCCTAGTTAGTAAATATGGGTACGGCAAAAAAACGGTACGGGGATTTTACGGGTATAATACGGTAAATGGTGAAAAATACATTTATAAAAATTCGGCTATAAAATTCGGATACGGAAAAAATACGGTACGGGTATATAGGGTTTAATACGATACATTGTCAATAATACGTTTTGAAAAATACGGCAATATCAATCTTAGTTTTAATACTTTTATGGACTACCTGGTTTTGAAAATTCATATTTTAAACATACCTATTGTTAAAGAAAATAAAAAAAAAAGTTAAATTCTTATTCCAAATATTACCATTATTTCAATACAAAATCAATAAATTAATACTAAATCAAAACAGAAAATTCTGTTCAAATTGGATAAGAAATATATTTAAAAAAAAAAAAAAAAAATCCTAATACAAGTATATATTTCCTCTATTACCAAGGATCATGTTCTTTTAAGGCTTTAATCACTCACATTGGCCATAATAATCACCCGAGGACCACCCAAAATGTCGATTAAAATCCCTCATGAAAAGTCAAGTATATCCTTATAGCCTTCCCTAAACTTCCCAAAACCAAAAAGACAGAAAGAATAAAAAAAGAAAAGCAAAAGGTGGGTGTTACCGTAAATTCTCAATCCCATAAACCAAAAAAGACATCCTCCACTTTCCTTAAATTGTTTGGCTTGGAGTCCAGCCGAGCAGATCAGACCAGACCAGACCAGTCATCCTCTAACATAAATGATAAAACATTTCTTTGTAAACTGTCAAAAAAAAAAAAAAAAACCAACACGCTTCTCTACATCTTACTTTACCCTTTTTTGTGTTTTTTTTTTTTTTTTAACAAACAGATCTCACTTAACTACTCTGAACCAACTGCATTTTTGTTGTTCTAAAGCACTTCTTCTTCTTCTTCTTCTTCATCTATGGCTGGCTACAGAGCTGAAGATGACTATGATTACCTCTTCAAGGTGGTGTTGATTGGTGACACTAGTGTTGGCAAGTCTAATCTGCTTTCCAGGTTCACTAGGAACGAGTTTAGTCTCGAGTCTAAGTCCACTAGACAACCTTCCTCTTCCCCTTCTTATTCTTCGATTGCTTCTTCAAATACTAGTAATAAAGATCTGTTACCTTCCTCCAGAAGCGAGAACTGAAGAAGAACCGAAGAAGAGAGATCTGAGATCTGTTTTGTTTTTTTCAATAATTCGCGAATAGTTCGCGAATTATTCGCAAGTCTTATTATACGCGTATAATTCGGCAGATTTCACAAAATACGTATACGTACGTTTTATACGCGAATTATACGGTTGTCCGTACAATTTGCGTATAATACGCGTTTTTACTAACTAGGGGCAAGAGTTCGCTTGCGAAGGATCAAGCAAACAGGTATGATCCGTGATTATATTAAGGATTTCACCGACTTGATACTGGAGATCTCGGAGATGTCCGACAAGGACTCGCTCTTCAATTTCATGGATGGGTTGCAATCATGGGTGAAAACACCATGTGTATCATGGACGGGGAACAAGCTTGTGTGTTGCCCACTAGCCGCTTTACCAAGCCAGAGACAGCGACACTCTCGGCTATGCAGTTCAAGAAAGACATCAAGAAGAAAGAGGAAAGCTACTTGGCCATCCTTAAGCAATATGACGACGAGGAGCCAATTCCACCAGAGACAGTGCCCCGAGAGGTAGCACAAGTACTCGAGGAGTTTGTTGATGTGTCACCAAACCAGCTGCCAAAGGAACTACCACCTAGAAGGGAGGTAGACCATCAGATTGAGCTGGAACCAGGCGCCAAGCCATCTGCCAAGGGTCCTTACCGTATGGCACCACTCGAGCTTGCGGAACTAAGGAGGCAGTTGCGGGAACTACTAGATACAGGGTTCATTAAGCTCTCCAAAGCTCCCTATGGCGTACCAGTTTTGTTTCAAAGGAAGAAGGATGGTTCCTTGCGCATGTGCATCGACTACCAAGCACTGAACAAGGTATCTGTGAAAAATAGTTATCCCATTCCTTTGATTGCCGATCTTTTCGATCAACTGGGGCATGCCCGCTACTTCACCAAACTGGATCTGCGGTCAAGTTACTATCAAGTGCGCATAGCCGAAGGCGACGAGCTAAAGACCACTTGTGTTACAAGGTATGGGTCTTATGAATTTTTGGTTATGCCATTTGGTCTAACAAATGCACCAGCCACTTTTTGCACTTTGATGAATAAGATATTCCATCCGTACCTCGACCGGTTCGTGGTCGTCTATCTAGACGACATAATGGTGTATAGCAAAACCTGGGAGGAGCACATGTGGCACCTCAGGGAAGTGTTCCAAGTCTTGTGGGACAACAAGCTATATATCAAGAAAGAGAAATGCTCTTTCGCCAAGCCAGAGGTAATGTTCTTGGGTCACAAGATCAAGGATGGATAGCTTATGATGGAGGATAACAAAGTGCAGGCCATTCAAGAGTGGGAAACACCTACCAAAATGTCGAAGTTACGATCCTTCCTTGGATTAGTAAACTACTACCACCGGTTTATCAAAGGCTACTCGGCAAAGGCAGCCCCATTGACAGACTTACTCAAGAAGAGCAAACCGTGGGACTGGTCTAATGAGTGTCAAGCTGCCTTTGAGGAGTTGAAAGCTGCAATCAGCAAGGAACCTGTGCTTGCCTTGCCAGACCATACTCAGCCATATGAAGTGCACACCGACGCATCCGACTTTGCTATCGGGGGAGTACTCATGCAGAATGGGCATCCGATTGCTTACGAGAGTCGAAAGCTCAATGAGACCGAGCGGTGTTACACCGTGCAAGAAAAGGAGATGACAGCCATCATCCATTGCCTTAGAGTATGGCGACACTACTTGCTGGGGTCTAAGTTTGTTACTTTGACAGATAACGTCGCGACGAGCTACTTTCAGACCTAAAAGAAGTTGACTCCAAAGCAGACACAATGGCAGGACTTTCTTGCCGAGTTTGATTATGTCTTGGAGTACAAGCCGGGCAAGACAATGTGGTGGCAGATGCACTAAGTCGCAAGGCCGAGTTGGCCAACATCAGTCAAGTCACAAGCGCATTGGCTGACCGAATCAAGCAGGGACTCCAGCATGAGCCATTGGCTCGAAACATCATTGCCTTGGTAGAAGAAGGGAAAAACCGGAGGTTTTGGCTGACCGACGGCTTACTCTACACCAAAGGCAACCGCCTCTACATCTCGAGATGGGACAATCTGAGGAAAGAATTGATCAAGGAGTGTCATGACTCCTTGTGTGCAGGCCATCCAGGTATGATACGCACCCTTGCTTTCTTAAAATCTGCCTACTATTGGCCTGGGATGCAGGATAGCATTGAGGGGTATGTGCGTACGTGCCTTGTTTGCCAGCAAGACATAGTAGTGCAACAACAACCGGCAGGCTTGCTACAACCATTACTTGTGCCCGAGAGACCATGGGAGAGTGTCTCAATTGACTTCATCACATGTTTGCCAAAGTCTGAGGGGTCTGGGAGCATTATAGTCATTGTGCACAGGTTTAGCAAGTATGCCACCTTCATTCCCGCATCCACCGATTACACAGCAGAAGAAACAGCCAAGCTTTTCTTTCGCAACATCATCAAGTTATGGGGCATTCCGACAAGCATAGTCAGTGATCGAGATCCTCGGTTCACCGGGAGATTTTGGACAGAGTTATTCAAGATGCTAGGATCAAACCTAGATTTCTCAACCAGCTTTCATCCCTAAACGGATGGTCAAACCAAGCGCGTCAATGCATTGTTAGAGCTATATTTGCGGCACTATGTAAGCGCTAGCCAGCGGGATTGGGCAAAGCTCCTTGACACAGCCTAATTCTCATTTAACTTGCAGCGGAGTGAGGCAACCAACAAAAGTCCTTTCGAGATCATCATGGGACGACAACCGAACACACCTCTTTCCCTAGCCACATGCTATGATAGGAAGAGCCCTGCAGCCTTCAGGTTAGCCAAGTCATGGCACAAACAAACTGAACTTGCTCATATAGCCCTACATAAGGCAGTGAAAAAAATGAAAAAGTGGGCCGACAAGAAAAGAAGGCACGTTGAGTTCCAAGAAGGTGATCTTGTTCTCGTAAAGCTACTGCCCCAGCAGTTCAAGACATTAAGGAAGGTGCACAAAGGCCTCATGCGCAAATATGAAGGGCCATTTCAAGTGATACAACGCATCGGCAAAGTTTTGTATCGACTCCAACTTCTTCTGAAACTAAAGATACACCCGGTCTTCCATATAAGCTTGTTGAAGCCATTCCATAAAGACTCGGAGGAGCCATCTCGAGGAGTCTCCAAACGAGCACCAACAGCTGTTGTAACATCCTTTGACAAGGAAGTTGAAGAAATACTTGCCGACAAAGTCATTCGCCGATGTGGTGTACCAAATTACCGGGAATACTTCATCAAATGGACGGGACTTCCCGATGCCAAAGCCAGTTGGGAGACCGAAGACTCATTGTGGCAATTCTAAGAGTCAATCCTGCACTATAAAGACAATGCGACGAGGGCGTCGCAGCTAGACCTGGCAAAACGGGTGGGTGGGTCGGGTATGGGTCGGGTATAGGCCGTGTCAAACGGGTACAGGCCCTTATACGAGTTGATCTATGCGGGTCCAATATTTTGGACTCGTGCCCTATCGTATACGGGTACGGGTGGACCCGCGGGTAGACCCGTTTTTTCTCTCTCTAGATTTTAGTTATTACAGTTTAACCCCTAATAGTTTTCAATTATGACAATTACTCCCCCAAAATTCCTACAATTTTAATTTTTTACATTTACACCCCCTAAATCAACTACTCTAAATTGCCCTACATCATGGTTGACATGTTTTGGACAATTCTGTTGTTTAATACATTGACAAGACATCGAGCATATAGTTCATGTTGTTTAAAGGGCCAATTGATTTGATCCAACACCGTATTAATATATTAGAATAATTAGGGAATAAAACCGTTTTATTTCGGATCTAAATAGTTGATTTGGTTTTAAATGGAATGGCAAAACATTTGGTGTTTGAGCAATGATGAATATGGAAAATATTTAGTAAAGATGATGTTTATTATTCCAAATATTGAGAACAAATGTGCAAAGATGAATAATGTTGTCCTGCACATTGTGTAAGGTAAAAACTTCACTTGGGAAGGTCTGGATTAGAGAAGAAGTTGTTAATGGATGGCATGATTTGAGGAGCTCTTTGGCGAACAAACTTCCTCAGCCTGTGTTCTGCATATCTCTTACCTTCTTCAAAGTTGTCAAGCACTCCTACACTTCTCTTCCCTTTCAATAGCCTGATCATATATGTCAAAAACTTATTTAACAAAACTAACCATTAATGCGACTGATCAGTAAACCTTATACATATACCTGACTTCAGGGTTGATGCAGATATTCCTGACAAGTTGAAAGCTGCACATGCCAACCACTGCGCCCAATGCTCCAAGGAGTGGATACACCCAACCAATTCAGGATTTTATAACATTTCCTCTCCCAACAACTAAAACCAGATTAAAACTGAATACAATTATAATTTTCTCACTTTTTCACATTTGCTCTCTGTCCAAACAACTCAAACTAGATTAGAACTAAATTAACTTCCAATTTTCTCTCACTTTCTCACATTTTCTTTCTACCCAATTTTGAGATCAAAGCAAGCAACCAACTCACAAGTAATTTAAAAATTCTTTACCAGCAAACATACCCAGAATTTAAATTCTTCTTGCATTCGGCAGAATCATCTTTCTCAATAGAATTGAAAGGTGAAGGATAAGAAAAATAAACCTGTTAGATCTTCAAGTTCATGAGCACCTACATCAAACGACAAATTCCATCTTGCATATGAAGAATGGCCTTAGTCTTCCTAAGAACTTTGCACATTCTGTAATCATAAACAAAGCATATTAAATTCACAAAATAAAAGAAAGAGGATTAAAGTAATTGATTAGTACATCAATCGCAATAATATACCAAAGAAGAAAAAATTTCAGTTTATAAAAGAAGTGACGAACTGACGAAGTGACGATTAATCGAAGAAGACTGATGACTGATGAGAGATTGAGAGGCAGGAGAGATTTGAGTTTAGGGAGAGTCTGAGAGATGAGATGCGGCCGCGATCTGAGACTGAGAGCTCAGAGATGAGATATTGAGATGAGAGTGAGACTGTGAGAGGGAGGCATGAGCGTGAATGGCTGAAATGAATGCGTGATAAAAAGTAAAAAACTTAGGGATTCAGTGGATAGTGACCAGCAAATACGGGTGCCCGCAGGTTCACCCGTATAACCCGTGATTTATTGGACTGGGTACGGGTACGGGTCACAAAAAATGGGTTTAATATATTGGACCCGTACCCTATATTTTTTACCCAGGTACGGGCCGACCCGTGGGTCCAGACCCATTTTGCCAGGTCTAGTCGCAGCATTAGGTGCGGGAGAATGTCACGACCAGCCTGCTTGCCGACTCAAGCATGCTACACGTTGCTTACTGATTAAGTATACTTCAGGGTGAAGCAAACTTAAGGGCTAAGTTAACTTAATAGCTAAGTTAACGACTCAGCAGCTAGGTTAGGCGACTAAGCACCTTCGTTTCCAAGGTTGCACTTTCGTTTCCAAGGTTGCACCAATGCTCGCCGCCCACGACCTTCGTTTCCAAGGCTGCACCAATGCTTGCCACCTAGGGTTTTCTTAATGCTTAAACATGTAGCTTAGTCACATTAATTTGAGGAGCTTGATCCTATAAATAGGCAACTCCACCATGTAAAGTTCATAAGTTGAATTCCATCAATACAGAGTTTATATTTTCTCTACACTTCTCTCTCATTTGTATACTTTTAGCCTGTGAGTTTGTGTGAGCGTTAAGCTGCTTAACTCAAGTCTGAAGAGTTAAGGCTGCACGAACTTAGCAAAGAAGTTAAGTGCGTGACATTAAGCTTAAAATGCTAACTACTGTAAACAATCTACACACTTTTGTTTATCACTTAAAACAACAAACATTATTAAGGTGCATAGTTCTGGAGCAATATTCAGATATAAATAAAAAAAATATCATTATCCTGAAATTACTTTGGACAAGCCACAGTGCAAAGGAAAACATAGACAATCATAAATACACATTCCACTACATATACTTATAGATAACTCCCCCTAATACTTTTACATTGTTCAATTACTTGCTAGACCCATAAACACTGAGATAGAGATTATGACCACCAAGAGTCCTTGGTCTAAAACCTAAATAAGTAAACAATGTGAAACAGTAAACACATTGTAGCAAACAAAAAATGCCCATTACTACCATAAATATACGATGCACAAAGTGCTCCTACATACAAGTACGGAAAATTCTCTTATATGTGATAAAATATTTTATTCGAATAAAAAAATTTTAATACTTATCCAAAGATTCTAAAGCACCTAGAACCATAACTTCCTTGTATAGTAGATTTTTCATATCAATGTTTTTTTTTCAAATCAACTAAACTAATTTGAAATCATTGATCTTAACCAAACTAGACACAATTTACATAATTAAACCTTGCAAATATTAAATACATTAGAAAAAGATAAAGAAAAAGAATAGTTGATTCACAAAGAACAGAAGTCTGTTACTGCATAATGAACTCAACAGACAACATAATTTATCCAAAAGCTAAATCAAACTATAGAAACACAACTAAGTAAACAAAAAATGAAGACAAACATATTTGTGATACATGCAAAAGAAGTTCATTAAAACCCAGAAAAAAATCTACAAAATGCATGAATGAGATATAATCATAAGCTCAAAAACACACAGAAAACATCATCTGTCATAAACCCATCAAACACCAAACAAAAAATTACTTAGTTCAGTCATCCTCCACCATCGTCGTTACCCCACGATTCTCTCATTTAGTTTTTGTTGTTCAGCTGTCGTCATTGTTCAGTTTTCATTTTCATTGTCGTCGTCGTCGGCCTCAGTTCAGTTTTCGTTGTTTAGTTGTCGTCGTCGATGATGGTCTCCAAACAATGGCACAGCTTCATCGTTGTTCAATCGTCGCCGTCATTGTTCAGTTTTCGTTTTCGTTGTCATCGTCGTTGGCCTCAGTTTAGTTTTCGTTGTTCAGTCATCGTCGTCGATAATGGTCTCCAAACAATGGCGCAGCTTCGTTCACAACCTTCCTTCAAAGAGTTAGAGACAAATGAGAAAGAGAGTTACAGACAAATGAGAAGGAAACGAAGAGGCAAGCCAAAAGTTTTGTTTATTTTGTTTTATTTGATTTTCTGCAAAGTCAACTTAAATGGGTCATGTGTCAATCTCTAAAGTGAATCTTCCTAAATAAGTTTCGCTCTAGATATTGAGGTTATATTTTGAAAGTTAAAAGTTTGATGGCTATATAAAATTATTGTATTGTCCTTTATGAAATTGAAATCACTAATTTTACATAACTGAAAGTACTTATTTGTCGATTCTAAACCTTTTGATTACCTATTTGTCTTTACGTAAAACCTTTGTTACTTGTAATTTGTTTGTCCATCTATAAATTAAAAATTAGTATCTCTGAAAGACCAATTATTATAAATAAGTCTCGGTTAATCTCTTTATTACCTCCAATACTAATTAAAATCATTTAAAAACATTTATGAAAAAATATATTATTTTTTATTCCAAGATTAGCCTTACCTTATATTTTTCTTTTACCTCTCGTTGTTAACCCTTCCTCTTATGTGTTTTCTCTTTCGTTAAACTGAATCATCATTTTTTTCTCTCCACTAATTACCAAAATTAGCATTTCTTCATATCACTTTTCTCTTCATCCTACCCATAAAAATTTTATGAGTGCAACTTCCACGGCCATGAAAAATCAAGAAGATGCAATAAAATAACCCTGTTAAATGTTTACCGTTTTAAATTCCATCAAACTGAAGACTAAGATGAGAAAATAAGTTAGTAAACATTAATTTATGAATCTTTGTTTGTTTATTGTAGCTTATATTAGATAATTATTATGCTTCATTACCTTTTCCATCGATAAAAAAGAGATTTGCAAAAACTCAAACAAAAGACAATTTAAAAAATACAATAAAATTGAGAGAGCTATTTTTTCATGATTATTTTCTTCCTATTTGTATGGGCAAAAAAAACGTCGTGGGAGGCTCAATAGCGAAATAAACATGTTGCGGCCCAAAGCCTTAGCCCAATTCTGGTTGGACCTACGCTTGAAGTCACCTTATGAACTGTCCACTCTATGAGTTGGATTATCCTACAAGTTAAGTTAAATTGGGTTCCAACCTATTAGCCTACAACTGTCCATACATAAGAAATTAGAAACCCATTCTATTTCCTCTTCTCTGCTAAAATCACGAATTTTACTCAAATTAGTAAACTTAATTACAAGAAAACATTTTTCTTTCTTGATAGGGATTATTTCTCAAAGTAGGACTTGGTATTTCGACCCCTTGGGTTTACTATGTAAATAGAGGTTTGCCTTCTCATAATTCATTCAATTTTCACTACTTAAAACTACAAAACTCCCGGTCTAGTAGATTGTCAGTGGCCTCAACTGTACAGGATCCATCCTTTTTGTAACCGTAAATTTTTTTCATCTACACTATTGATGAAAAATGAATTTAAAAATTTATTTTTTGAAGCTTATAAAAATATACAATGGGACTTAAATAACGGCTCTCTAAACCGATGTTGTAGTTAGGGACTTAGGGTGGCGAAGAATTAGTCTGGCGCTGGCCTACGGACTTGCATGATCTGATGGAAGAGAACCAAATACAAAACAAATTTAGAATTTACATAAAATACGTACATATCCACCGGCCCAAGGCAAGGCCCATTCCATCATACCAAGGCACCAACCGCTTAACTTCAGAACCTGAAATCAGCCCATTCACATGCATCGTTTTTCCTTTTAAGATAAGATTTTTTTTAAAAAACAAAAAATCTTAAATTAATTTTTTATTCATTGACTTGATAACTCATCATCCTCAATTAACCGTAAATTATATTTACTCGTATTATAAATGATCTCTCTAGGCATACATATGCGGTAAGTTTTTCTGTTTTATTATTATTAATTTATTCTGCAGAAGGGTTAAGAACTTTAGAGCGTAGTGGTACAACTGCAAAAGCATAATATGGTCGGCTAACAATACTAGCCTTACAAAGACAAAAATAAAGAGGGTATACACAATTCCTACCCTTCATCTTCATGATTTCTCTCTCTCTCTCCCTCTTTTTTCATTTTTTCTTTGTTTTTTCCTTCTTGCTGATGTCATTTTATAACCCCTTTGTATTATCTTTGTAAAGATAGTATTTTTCATTTTATAACCCCCTTTGTATTATCTTTGTAAAGATAGTATTTTTTCTATGGTCGGCACACTATAGGTTAATCAGCACATGCATCGTTAAAAAGCAGTAGAAAGCAGAAGGGCGTAATAAAAAAAAATAAATAATAAAAAAGAAATTAATAATAAAAAACCCATGACCTGAAATCAGCTCTGTTCAGTTAGAAAGATTTACAAAAAAAAAAAAAAAAAAAAAAAAAAAAAAGATAGACGAGTCTCCTCCATCTATGTGACAGGAAGAGCTCCATAAGTCAAAAGTATATACCATCTACCTAGCTATCTCATACAACAAACCCATCAACCTTCTCTGCAACTTCATGTGCAGCTAACAAAAAACAATAAATAAAAAATTAGATACGCTAGGTACATTCAAATGGCAGATGGAATCACGGTAATATGCTTCAGAGGATTCGATACATCTGTGCCTCCAGCATGCTGAACAAACTCAGCGGGAGAGAAGGAAGTTCCGTGGCAGACACAAATGATGCTAACCTCCGTTTTTGTATATCTGTACAGAAACCCATTAATAGTTTTTCCATTGGGACCATTCCCAGTCGTCGAAACACATGGCATTTGGGGAAGGGAAAGAGTATTTTGATTCTGAATTTGAGATTTGGGAGGCTTGCCTATGTCCCTCTTGGATTCCTTCAATACACCAGAGGGTCGATTTTCAGTAGTGGACACACCTTCCATAGGTTTATTTGATGGGTTCAACTGGACAATGTTAGATGAAATCTTTTGCTCGATACAGTTTGGCGTACAGTTTGCAGCTGGGCTGCATTGAGTATTATTTGATGTATTCTTTGGCTTGATACAGTTTGTTGTTTCATCATAAACTTGAGCAGCTTCCCTCAAATGCGATGATGCACTGTGTTCAGACTGGCCCTTTGTATCATTTACTTTTGAGCCATTGAATGGATCATGTTGGTCTGGCAAGGAGTAAATTGAATGACTTCTGGTTTCGCTACTGCCACCACCTGGAAAAACAATAACCATTACATGTTTAGTCTCACTTTGAAGGATAACTCCTCTGAATTACAATGTACATCAGAATCACCTCGAAAATATAAGTCATCAAGATCAAAATATGTAAAGGCTGCGATGTACATCCATCAAGTATCTATCAATATAACTCCGCTACTCAAGTCTTTCCGGTAAAGGAATTATCTACTGACACATTGATTCTACGGAATTTTTCTTTCATAGATTTATTAAGAACTCCACCACATGACTCACATATGAAGTAAAGATATCTTAGGAATGAAAATAATACTTTTTATATTCATCAAACAAAGGGTTGTCGGCCGGTTAGATTTCTAGCACCCGCCAAATATATCCATTTACAACGGGTAAGGCCATTATCTCAATGCTATTCTTCCATAGAAATATAGAAGTTCTAGCTACGAGAGGCCACTCTCCAGGTCATTGCCCACATCTTATTCTTTGAAATCTTATAGAGAGATGTTTCAAACCATAAATTTGATATAAATACAAAAACAAGAGAAATGTAGTCAAGCAATTCCATAAGGTAGCATGTTATCAAGTTATGAAAACTTACAAGACATGCCCACAAAGAATTTATACAACGATTAAACAATGAATTAGCCTTATTTACTGCCTAGTGGGACAACCGGATCTTGGAAATTAGTAAGGCACAGACAAAGCCATATATCTCTTCATTTCTTGTGTTTTGCATCTCTATATATAATCTATGTCTTCCTATTCGATCCTTCTTTCACAAGCTGCTACATCATAATTTATACAATTGTGCTTTTATTATGTAAAAACAAATAATGGCTGCTTCGATATACGCTTGAGCACGATAACAACAATGAACACAGATTGCAAAACATCAACATCAATCACAGAAATATAATATAATGCATAAATATCAGTAATATTTAGAAAGGAAATTAAAGAAAAACATTTGCAGCATCATAGTACCTTCATAAGAAGAGCTCCGGTAATCCGAAACTGCAGAGGAACTGCCCATGGGCGAGCCATGGGACCCTGCTTTCCTGCTATTCTGGTCCGAAGCACACCCATCACCTACATTGAAACCGAGTAGATGACTATGACCTGATGGAAACGGCCTAAAACTCTGATTTACCAAAGACTGCACCACATTCGCAGTCTGCCCATTCCCGATACTAACTCCACCATTTCCCCAAAAAGGCACCACATTCACACAAGGATACGGTAACCCGTTCGGGAGCTGGACGAACTGTATCGATGGGTAAGGGTACATAACCGGACAAACCGCAGGCGAGGAGAATGCAGTTGGATTAGAACTTAAGCTGTCATTTTGATTCATGTTGTTGATATTTTGCTCTACGGTAAAATTGAGATTCACATTTTTCATTTTCATCTCCGCATTACTGTTTCGGGATCCGTTATCTTCTACTCTATTTTTCTTGCATTCTCTTTCGTTTACATCAAACTCCCGTTCTCTAGTCTCGAGTTTTGGTGATTTTAACCACATCTTGTTATCGTGTATAACTCCAAAACCACCGTTGATGCACTCTTCACTTTCTGTTATTCCTTTACGTTGCTGTTTCTCTTGTCGTTTCTTCTTAGCTTCCTGTCTCCGTAATGCCTCAACTTCGCGTTTTACCTGGGGCTCAACACCCATTCTTTCAAGCTGGAGAGCAGTCGAAATTTTTGGATGATTATCTCTCTGATCTGTATCGAAACAACTAGTTCTTGGATCTCTCATACTTTCAAACTGAACCGGTTCGCTTTTGATGGGGTTCACTTTCTCTGACCTTTTGAAACCTCCACCAATTGACAATCCTAACTCCAGCTCCATCTCTTCTTCTTTCTTCAGCGCTATCATTGTACATCAATTCTCTAGTGAACGGCTCAAAAGCTTCAAGCTAAGACTGCATATACTAAACAAACACATGAACCTGCGATATCACTTAAATTATTTTCTAGGGTTTCCTCTCTGTGTCATGATTCTCAGATTTTATGAGAGGGGAAAACAAAACAAGGGAAAGGACGCAGGAGAGATAGAGAAAACTCCACGTGGCAAAACAGGAGAAGTGGGAGAAGGCTGTAATTGACACGTAATAATTTCCGTTATCGGCTGATTTTAAAACAATTGTTCTATAACTCCGCTAAAATTTAGCGGGAATGCGCTTTTGATGTTTATCAAGCATGCGCCTGCAGAGTCGTGGGTGTGCCACGTGGCATACGTGCATGAAGAGCTAAGTAAAGACACGTGTTGTCTGATATTGTCCTTAATAACAGCACTGTGTCTAACATCCAAACAAGAATACGGACACGTGGTGTGAGATATTGGTGTCCCCTCGAATCTCCTCCGTCGATTTAATTTTACGAATGCCCAGGCCAAGAAGGCTACGCAATGGTTTTGGGTTTCGACACGTGTAATAGTCAGGTTAATGTAGGTCCGAGTATCCATGCGTAGATTTGTGGGAGTCAAACACGTGGGTGGAGTGAAAGGCGTCACAGCTCAGCACATCAAGTTGCTTTGCAGCTTTTAGAAGATTGATTTGGACGTGTCAAGTTATCCGTATGGTAGTACGTTGTATACGTGGAACGCGGTGAGATAACAGATAAGGAGGTTTGGCCTTACAGTGAAAGTAACACGTGGAGGTGCAGGATAGGTCTGGTGGGTTGTTAAAAGGATGAGGGGTGGAGCCAGAGGGGTTTGAAAGTTTGAAGACATGAAATGACGCATGGAAGACACGTTTCAATCAGTGATAAGTTGTGACAGAGAATCACGAGGTGTGTTGTGTGTAGTGTCAGCATGAAAACTGACCCTGCTTTATGAATGATTACTTGTGATCTGAAGCCTTGGGTGCAGGTGGTGCAGGTGCAGGTACAGGTGCAGCTAATAAGGTGAGGTCAGGTTTTGTGTTGAAGGGACATTGCTTTGAGTATCAGATAACTACATGCTGTACACGTCAACATTCCATGTCATCAATAATAAACAGACCTGACGATAAATTTCAGCTAGGAGTAAAAGTTAGATATGTTGGAGGAGAGGGACAAGTAGAGAAAAAACTTTTAACTAGATTTTGTCATCTAGTTAGATAAGTTCTCATCTAATCATCGCCACAATGTGATGAAATAGTTTAACTAGATTTTATCATATAAAGTGATAATTTAAAAAAAAAAAAAAAATTATATATTGCTTACTATGTTTGATAAACCATAAAACTGGCACACGAGTATGTGATTGGTTTAATCACGTCCGTATGATTATATAATTATATTTTAAAGTTTTATATAAAATATAATTTCTCCGCTCAAGTAGTGATATAAAAGTCGGCCACCAATTGTTAATCGCACCTCATAATTTGTTAGAATTAATTTATTTTTTCTTTTTGAGAAAAAAGCGATTAATGTTTGGTCGTTTTTTATTATTTACAGTTGGAGTCCGTCCCTACTATCACACTGCACTTCTNAACCGCAGGCGAGGAGAATGCAGTTGGATTAGAACTTAAGCTGTCATTTTGATTCATGTTGTTGATGTTTTGCTCTACGGTAAAATTGAGATTCACATTTTTCATTTTCATCTCCGCATTACTGTTTCGGGATCCGTTATCTTCTACTCTATTTTTCTTGCATTCTCTTTCGTTTACATCAAACTCCCGTTCTCTAGTCTCGAGTTTTGGTGATTTTAACCACATCTTGTTATCGTGTATAACTCCAAAACCACCGTTGATGCACTCTTCACTTTCTGTTATTCCTTTACGTTGCTGTTTCTCTTGTCGTTTCTTCTTAGCTTCCTGTCTCCGTAATGCCTCAACTTCGCGTTTTACCTGGGGCTCAACACCCATTCTTTCAAGCTGGAGAGCAGTCGAAATTTTTGGATGATTATCTCTCCGATCTGTATCGAAACAACTAGTTCTTGGATCTCTCATACTTTCAAACTGAACCGGTTCGCTTTTGATGGGGTTCACTTTCTCTGACCTTTTGAAACCTCCACCAATTGACAATCCTAACTCCAGCTCCGTCTCTTCTTCTTTCTTCAGCGCTATCATTGTACATCAATTCTCTAGTGAACGGCTCAAAAGCTTCAAGCTAAGACTGCATATACTAAACAAACACATGAACCTGCGATATCACTTAAATTATTTTCTAGGGTTTCCTCTCTGTGTCATGATTCTCAGATTTTATGAGAGGGGAAAACAAAACAAGGGAAAGGACGCAGGAGAGATAGAGAAAACTCCACGTGGCAAAACAGGAGAAGTGGGAGAAGGCTGTAATTGACACGTAATAATTTCCGTTATCGGCTGATTTTAAAACAATTGTTCTATAACTCCGCTAAAATTTAGCGGGAATGCGCTTTTGATGTTTATCAAGCATGCGCCTGCAGAGTCGTGGGTTTGCCACGTGGCATACGTGCATGAAGAGCTAAGTAAAAGACACCTGTTGTCTGATATTGTCCTTAATAACAACACTGCGTCTAACATCCAAACAAGAATACCGACACGTGGTGTGAGATATTGGTGTCCCCTCGAATCTCCTCCGTCGATTTAATTTTACGAATGCCCAGGCCAAGAAGGCTACGCAATGGTTTTGGGTTTCGACACGTGTAATAGTCAGGTTAATGTAGGTCCGAGTATCCATGCGTAGATTTGTGGGAGTCAAACACGTGGGTGGAGTGAAAGGCGTCACAGCTCAGCACATCAAGTTGCTTTGCAGCTTTTAGAAGATTGATTTGGACGTGTCAATTATCCGTATGGTAGTACGTTGTATACGTGGAACGCGGTAGGATAACAGATAAGGAGGTTTGGCCTTACAGTGAAAGTAACACGTGGAGGTGCAGGATAGGTCTGGTGGGTTGTTAAAAGGATGAGGGGTGGAGCCAGAGGGGTTTGAAAGTTTGAAGACATGAAATGACGCATGGAAGACACGTTTCAATCAGTGATAAGTTGTGACAGAGAATCACGAGGTGTGTTGTGTGTAGTGTCAGCATGAAAACTGACCCTGCTTTATGAATGACTTCTTGTGATCTGAAGCCTTGGGTGCAGGTGGTGCAGGTGCAGGTACAGGTGCAGCTAATAAGGTGAGGTCAGGTTTTGTGTTGAAGGGACATTGCTTTGAGTATCAGATAACTACATGCTGTACACGTCAACATTCCATGTCATCAATAATAAACAGACCTGACGATAAATTTCAGCTAGGAGTAAAAGTTAGATATGTTGGAGGAGAGTGACAAGTAGAGAAAAAACTTTTAACTAGATTTTGTCATCTAGTTAGATAAGTACTCATCTAATCATCGCCATAATGTGATGAAATAGTTTAACTAGATTTTATCATATAAAGTGATAATTTAAAAAAAAAAAAAAAATTATATATTGCTTACTATGTTTGATAAACCATACAACTGGCACACGAGTATGTGATTGGTTTAATCACGTCCGTATGATTATATAATTATATTTTATAGTTTTATATAAAATATAATTTCTCCGCTCAAGTAGTGATATAAAAGTCGGCCATCAATTGTTAATCGCACCTCATAATTTGTTAGAATTTATTTATTTTTTCTTTTTGAGAAAAAAGCGATTAATGTTTGGTTGTTTTTTATTATTTACAGTTGGAGTCCGTCCCTACTATCACATTGCACTTCTTGTTATTTATCTATTATTTTTCCAAGTAATAATATATCATGTATGGATAGAAGTGGGTAGTAGCCTTTGCTTTTGTAGAATAATAGCTTAGAAAAAATGATTTTCCAAGTGTATGATTTGTGTTTGAAAAAAAAAAATTGAATCTTAAAGTCATTTAATGCACGTCCAAATAACCTGTGAAGATATAATAAGAACGTTTCATCAATTTATATGTTACATAATTGCAAAGGTGATTGTCTTTTTATGTATAAGGTAAGGTTGGACGTTTCTCAGATGACGGAAATGAAAACAAACAAAATTGTAATTTCAGTTATATTGATTAAATATCTTAAAAAGCTATGATCAATAATGTCTGGCATTTATTAGATTATTACCATCTCAAACTTTGTGATAAAAAAAAATGCACGGTCCATGTGTAAATGGGCCTCATGATGTAAGCCCTCAGACTAATAAAATTTGAATTGCATTAGAAGATAAAATCCACAAAGCTTCTTGAGAAAACAAACAGCTGAGCTGAATGTACATCCTTTTGCGATTAATTAACTTGTCAAAAACTAAAATTTGAAATTTAAACAGGCATCCTCATGATAAGTTGGCCATCCTTTAAACTGCAATAGGCCGAAAAGAAAAAAAGAAAAAATGATAATGACAATGGACAGTGGTAGGTATAAATAATATGATGGAGTTAAAGGAAGAAGAGCACCTTTTGATGTAATAGTAACAAAAGTCAGCCAAAATGAACGTTTGAATCATTTCAGCAAGGAAAGCCATTGGGAACCAGAAGTATCCATGTCCAACCAAAAATAGATAACGCCCTCTTGTCTCAATAACCTGTGTGTAAATTGCAAGATACTGAGTTCTGTGTATAAAAAGAGCCCAAAATTTGGGATGGCGATGAGTGGGAGAAGAAATTACAACTGACCTGTAAAATCCAGTGAGCGCAAGACAAGAATCTTGCAACACCCAACGCAAATACATAATGGGACGTAAATGGTTCAATCATCTGAAACCATTTAATAAGAATTATCATAAATTGATTATTGTAACATAAACAACTGCTAAATTAACACAGCCCTAAGTTTATTATACCTTTGCGTTCTGCATCATTCGAAGCTGAGGAAACACAGAGACAGATTCCAAGTACACACAGAATGCCCAAAGAATTCCACTAACGCTCATTCTATAGCTATAAGGGTGGATCATTAAGGCAAGGATAGCACAAGGCACCACCTGTCATATAGTTTGAAGAGAAGTAAAATATTTTCTTTTTACAAGTCACTAGAATTAATGGCAAGTTCTGTTCCTCTAGAGGAAGGATTTCAATGAAAACCAGCAATTATAAATTATAAATTCTATCCGCCTATGTATTTGCATACTCATAAATTAAACACTCTATCCACTTAAGTATCTGCATAATCGTTCAGTCATATATGGAACTAAAAGTTTTCTAGTAACTGGACTACTAATCACAGTTGGACACTAGAACAGAAGTCATACCCTGCTGATATATTATGAAGACATTCCAGATTTTCAACGGAAGTTACTGTCCGTCAATGGTCATATTACTTGGATTCAATCCTGATTTTGTTTTGCCAACCATAAGATTGTTCTTTAATATAAGAATATATGTAGATTATATAGTCGGATAGAACTCAAGAGAAAATGAGAAATGGATCAAGTCAAAAACTACATTTCACAGCTGTCACCTAATATGAATAACAATTAACAACTAATAAATCAATTACTATGTAACATAGGGCCTTGTAGCTAATTGGATGAAATTTAGAGAAATTGGATCCTGATTAAATATTCTGTTCACTTACCATTATTTAAAGATGACATTGAACAGGATACTTACTATATAGTATAACGGGAAGTTGTCTAACTCCTTGATGTAGGTTGACTTCAACTTGAAACGGACCATATACATAACCCATGCTGTGGATAAGAGGGTTGCAAAATCTAGCACTGTGTGAATGTCACCCTCCATTACAGTGCTACAAAACATTCTTACAGCTAGGAACAGAGCCGTGAGTTCTTGAGACCTCAGTGAGAGACCTGAAAATCATTATAGCTTTCAAATTATTGAAATAGTTGAGCCATTAAGATATATATATAGCGGGGGGGTGGGCGCGAACAGAAAAAAGTAAGGAAACTTGTAAATATGAAAACACGGTTGAGGAATATGCGGCAACCTAGATGAGATGATTAAAGGATCAAATAACTTGTCTGCCAAAAAATCATCATGTAAACTATCATAATTTATAAGTTCTGACCAACCCATTATCCTACATATCATCTTATTACATAGGTGAACTCGAAAACCCGACAAGCCTACCTGTTTTAGTAGCTACAATATTTTACATAGGCACTCAAGGACAAAATAACATTTACTGTCAAACTCTAAACTGCCTCAAGAAGATATTGTAGACACTTGTCTCAACTTTATCAAATTTGAGGATAGGGATGGAGGAAGATCTTCACCAATCTAGACAGCTTGCAAAAACACCCATGACATTGAGCTAAAAAGAGTATAAATAAACAGTTTCCCCTCCTCAAAGAGGAGGTTGGATACACAAGCATACAAAGAAAATATAGAAATAACTCTATTAGAAAGAGACTAGCTTGTAATTCTCTAAAAAAGCTTTATTCTTGTAACCTGAGTGATTTTTCTTTTTGTATGTTGCATTAACAATCTAAGAGAAAGCCATTAATGAAACCACAATGGACGTAAAATTTGCTTAACTGTATCCAAACCACTTTAAAACTTTTCTTGTCAGTTTTCATTCATGTTTCTTTGAAGATATATCATCATTGCATCAAAAACAATCTCACAAAGCCTTGAGTGTAGATTCATAGCAGTTTACATGTGCTAATTTCATTGGTGTCAAAATTATGTATCAACAAATTCCAAATGCAGTAACAGTCTAATTGAAATGTAGAATAATCATAACTTATAACAGATTGTAAAATGAGATTTCAGTCTCCAATCTATAATTTCTATGGGCCCAATCTCCTGCAAATAACTTCAATTCCTTAAAACAAAAAAATGTCGTTAGAACTTTGCATTGTTAGAAAATGTTAATGTATTGTGATTTACAATTTTTATTTCAAATAAGACATAAAGTCCAAAGACAAGTACTTGTTTTAAGAGAAGAAAACGTAATAATTCATCATCAAGATAAAATTTTCCAGAAAGAAAAACCTTTGTCTTCTTGAATTGAATTGATAATCTTCATGCATAAAAAATAATACTAAATTATGCATCGAAAATCATCACAAACTCTTACATTCAAACTCATAAACAACAAAATTAATAACGCGAGATGATCGATAGGAATATTATACCAGAACAGGTCTTCTTAGTTTTGAGCTTGTAGATCAAGACAATGATGCCAGCGGCATGGATAGCCTCCGATGCAACGAAGAAATAATCATGATCTTTAACCCAAAGCTTCATAGCCATCAAAGAACACACCGCAAACGTCACTGCAAGAAAGCTCTTCACCTTCATTGGCTGCCGTTTCAGCCATTCAAGCACCACATTCTCACCAGATCCTCCCCTTTTCGCCCCCATAATGATCTCTTTCTTTTTCTTCTTTTTCTTCAAGATAGATAACAAATTAACACTCGTATTTAATCCAAATATTTGCGGCTTTGTGTGCGTTCGGGTTTGTTTTGCTAAAGATGGCGGAGAGAGAGGAGGGAAATGAGACGACACGAAGACTACATGCAGTTGGTGTAGTGGCGTTGAATTGTTTCCATGTTAATGGCGAATAACAGATTGACACGTATGTTTTATATTTAAGACAGAAGATATGATCCCGAAGTTTGTGACTGCCTGTTTGGAAACGTTGATTTGGACCTTAATCTTCTTGTTAAATCTGACATTCTATTGACTTATGATTTGGATTTGTTTTAGGTGAGACGTTTTTGGCTGAAAATGGGATGCAGAATACATCTAGACCGTTGAATTGGTTGTAATCTACTTTGGAATGTAATGAGTGATCAAATTATGAAGACTAGACTTCACACGAGTTTCATGCCGTGATTACAAACCCAACCCAAGGTTTCACCCATGCAAGGGGTCAGGTCTAGGGTTGATCGGTTAAACCGACAGTCTGACCCGTGATAAATAAGTTTTAAATCTAGCAAACACACTCCTAATAAATACGTGTCAATCCTTACAGGTTTAAATTCTATCAAACACACCCCTACAACAGTTAGAGTGTTGAATTTTCTGGTCAAATTCCGATTGATTTCGGCGTTCACTATTTTAAAACCCATCTGGTTGAATTGGTTCAACCGAGACCCGGAGCCTTCACCGGGTTGGGTTATAAATTTTCCTATTCATCCAAACCCTATAAATTAAGACATCAATCTGTGAACAATTGAAGACTAGAATATTAGAGCTTTTGAAGAGAAATTGTTAGCAAGTGCAATAGTGGCAACAACATTGATTTTCAGTGAGTGAATCAATCGGAAATCGCAAAACAATGTTGCTGGAAAAATTCCGTTGTCATTGGCGATTGGGGAGGCGAACAGGAGAGGGGTGAGATGGGTTTTGGTTAAGAGGTTGAAGGGAGTATTTTCATGGTGATGGAGAGTGTTGTCATCGCTGCAAACAAGCTCTATTTGTCGAGGCTAATGGTAGTGTTTGAGGTGTTTTTGCAAGATTTCAAACCTATACGGACTTACATGTAGTTTTTAGGGATATTTTTGTTAGATTTCAAACCTTTGGACATTAATTTGACCCGTCGGTTAACTCGGAGCCCGGCCACTTTGCTGGTTTTCACCCTAGGTTGGGTTTTAAAACATTGTCAACGTTAAAAATTCAATTCGATACCACCACCTGAACCACCGACCTCCACTCTACAAGACCCCTCTAACCTCGATACTTGGTAGCCCCTTATTCGTCGACTGTGACTCGTGTATACCGATGTGATTGGGTTGATTTTCCGATCAAATTCTGGCTGATTCCGATGTAAACAATACAATCAGACACCAACTCTTGAACCATCAGTTTTCACTCTACAAAACTCCTCTAATCGTAGCACTTGATAGCCCCTCGTTAGCCGACGATCAGATTAGAGATTTTGGGAATAGTTAAAAGCAGTAACTTGATCCGGAGAAGGCCTCGGGTCCCAATCAAACCGATTAAACCGGCCGGTCTGGGCCGGGTTCCTAATCAATGGTCTCATGTGCTCGTAATAGAATTTTAGCATAACAACATAATATTGATATCAATTACTAGTTCAATATCTATGATTATAAATATTGTCTATGAATCAGATTTAATTATGAAAGATTTGATATGTCAGCTGACAATTGCAAAATTAAATAAATAAGATTGAGTTTATTTTTATGGTTTATCTTAACTAGAGTTAAAACTCACTGTCTTGTTAAAAGCGGTCTCTCGGTCTCTCCCTGCAGAAAAAGCATGTTTGACCATTTACATTCATAATTTTGACACCGGTTTTCGATATGTGTTTTTGCCACTTATTGCCACCAAAGTTTCTACCCATCCACATACAAAAATGAGATTATGAACCATGTAGCAAATTTTAGTTGAAAATAAACTATTTTACACTATTTACCAAATATTTTTAAGTCACTTTTTCGACAATATATCAAATTCGATCTAATAATATGTATTTTAAAATAAAATTAAAAAAGAAAATCAAATTCTGAGTATATGCAAAGTCCTTCATTATCTAGAATCATTCTCTCAAGAGGAGAAGATATCAATAATATCATCACAGATGCTTTTATTGAGCATATATTGAAACCACAACATTTATTTTTAAGGTAACAACCCACCTTCCATATCCTTATATAGAGAGTACTGACTGTGAAAAGTCAAGAACTTTAGACTATGTGGCCACCTCTAGGATAAGTTTCACTTCACATGAAGACACTATTATTTACCTTTATGCATTTTATAAACAACATAGATGGTAAGTTTCAACTTCCCATTAGTTGCCTCAAACACACTGATAAAGATCCGAATTAAGGCGTGGTTTGATGGCAACTTCAAGAGGTTTCAACTTGGGCAACGCAAGGCCCAAACCTTCCTGCATATCAACTGGCTTGCCTTCAGTTGTTGCCAAATCAAATCCCTGGAGTAGCCGAGCAACCGTTAAATGTACCAATGTTAACCCTGCAGTCATTCCAGGGCACGATCTTCTACCATAGCTAAATGGAATATACCCAAATTTTTGACCTTTATCATCAGTTTCAGCTTCAGTAGTCATAAACCTTTCTGGCTGAAACTCGTTCGCATCTTGCCAGATACGTGGGTCTCGGTGCAGCTTCCATATGTTAACAATCAAACGCGTGCCCTTTGTGATATGATAACCACCGATGTTACAGTCTTCCAGGGCCTCACGGGGTCCTGTTACAGGACCTGGAGGATACAAGCGAAAAGTTTCTTTCACAACTGCTTGGAGGTATTTCAGGTTCTTGACATCCGACTCCTGAACCCACTTTTCTCTTCCGACTTGGTTGTCCAGCTCTTCTTGTACGGCCTTTAGAACTTTTGGATAGTTCAACAACAGGGAGAGTACCCACGTCATGGCCACAGAAGTGCTTTCTGCGCCTGTAAAGATTAGAATCTGCAAAAGAAAATTAATTAAAAGAAGGCATTTATATATATAGTAAAATTAAATTGATGTCACGCTAACTTACGAAAGATGTTGCCTTGATGATAGTATCACGCGTATGGCCAGACATTACAGCGTCTTCTGGGATTTTTGACAGCAACACGTCCATGAAGTCACGCTCAGCATTACTTTTGCCTTGTAATTTTCTCTGAATATGTTCTTCAAGCCAATTTCCGAGGACATGGTCGATTTCTTTAAAAGTTCTCTTCATTGAACCCACATGCCCTTGAAAATCCATCCATTCAAGCCATGGAATGACATCACCCGCAACAAAAACCCCAGACAGATATATTGCTTCTTTTATAGCTCTCTCAATACGCCAGGCCTCGCTACCTTGTTCACCATACTCTCTAGGTGAAAATCGCTTTCCAGCTATCAGCTTCAGGTTTACATTGAAAGTGAAGTGCTCAATCAAGTTACTTATATTCACCTCAACAGGATTGAATGAGTTCTTTGCACAAAGTAATTTCAAACCTTTAACCAATGTCTCAATCTCCGAGTGCCTTACGTGCTTTAGCATTTCAAGTCGGTGACTCGAAAGAAGATCGGTGGTGGCTATTTTGCGAATCTCCCGCCAGTATGGTCCATAAGGGGCAAATGCAAAAATGGCGTTGTCATAGCCAATATGTCTCCCCACCGATATATTTGGCCGCGTAGCCAAAATTCTGTCATTTGTAGTGAAGCATTCTTTCACAAATTCCCAACTGCTCACAATCAAAGTTTGGTGTTTACCAAGCTTAAGTGAGTAGATGGGGCCACATTTATCAGCTATGGCTCCAAGTGTTTTACAAACTGGAACCGAGGCAGAGAGTAGAGGGAATTGGCCTATGAGAGGCCACGCCCCATTTGGTTGAGGGACAGCCATCTTCTTGTTACACTTGTTTCTGTACTTTGCCTTAGCTCTCCATAAATGATAGAGAAGTAGCAGAGCTAACAGCTCTATAATTGATTGAGTGAAAGAGGAAAAATATTCCATGGTGGAGAGAGTGTGTTGTGGTAATCTCTGCATAACCTGCACTCCTATTTATAGTTGAGAGGACCTGCCAAAGCCTTAAAAAATATGTACTTAATTATTTTTTAAAAATAGTTTAATTCTGTTAAAACTTCTGGTGTGTGGCTTTCCGCTTGCCAGAGCCTTTGCTTGTACAGCCGCAACAAAAAGAAAATGCGCAGGCCCTTTTCATGCAGAGTAATTAAAATCTCACTGAATATTATACAACAACGATTACCATACCTAAGAATTCTTTACAGAACATTTTATTTTATTTTATTTTATTTTTTAAGTTTTATGCAAAGTATAAGGTAAAACGTTATAAGTAATAATCACATGGGCAGGGTGGAGGGTGGCCTCATCAAATTATTGAATTATTGCATGTTATGTTAGGAATTGGTTGATAATAAATTTAATAATACTATAATTATAAAAGAAATCTTACAAAGATTTCCATACAAAGTGAGGTGACAAAAAATGAATAGAAGAGTAAAATAAAAAATTAAACTCATTAAATTCATTCTTTCATTCATTTTTTGCCACGTCACTTTGTATGAAGATCTTTGTAAAATTTCTTTGTAAGTGTAGTATTACTCAAATAAATTGTAACCATAGATACCTAGGCCTCATGTTTCATACGTATCTCTCCTACTCCACTCATATTAATGTCAAGATCTAAGTTTTTGATATGTAATACAGTGGGCCTTAGCGTTTTGGAATTCAATGTGAACGTAGACTATTCAAATCTTGAACATGTGAACCACGTTAATTGTTTGTCTTCAATTATTCGCTAATCTTGTGTGTATGATTGAATTGACAGTAGATTTACAGTGTGATTTGGTTCCCCATCGCAACAAGAAATAATGCTATATTGTAATCGTCTATATCAATGTTTGTGATGTGAGATGCGTGGGACAACTCATGATGTTGATTGTATTTCCAGCACTTCATCGTTCTATATCTCGCCTCTTCATGTTCTTTAACACTTCATCATTATTTTCCACTTAATCAAATTGGCTTCACAGTCCGTAGTTAATTTCTACAAATGTTCATCTCAGATATTAAATTTTTGCTTTGTGTATATCAACAAATAAACATCAAACTCGTTAGGGCCAAAAATCGTCATTGACCCAAATAGAAGAACGAGACTGAATGAGGAAGAGACCAGACCCAATCCTGATGCGACCCCATCCAAATTAGGCCCATTTGATACGAGATACAGTCGGCCCAAACCATCGGTTCGGGCCTCCAAATCCCAATTCACTTCCTGGACCTATGAGCAAGTCCAGAGCCCACGACACCCACATATCACTTTCTTATTCTAGATCAGTTTCCTATTCGAAATCACCTTCTTGTTCAAGTCACTTTCCTACTCGAGGTTACTTTTCTGTTCGGGATCACCTTCCTATTCAAACACTGGTAAGACAGCTCACCATCGCCCTAATTCCTCCAGGGTTTGTATCAGAGTCACACTAGGACTCCTACTCCCACTAGGACTGGGAGATCAGACAGTCACTATATAAGCAGAGGTCAGCCCTCTCACAAGGGACATTAGATTACATTACATCTTCACACCCGAAGCTCCTACTTGAAATGTTCACATCACTACTGTAGTCACAGTCCCCGACTAGACTTCCGGTAACGTCTCTACTCCCTAGCCCTCACTATACTAGCCTCTTTCAGCCTCGCTGACTTGAGCGTCGGAGTGCCTACGGAAAACACCACCCTGATATTTTCCGTTTGCTTCATGCTTGTTTCTCTACGTGTGCAGGTACAGCAATCGCTAGTGGCCTCAACCTCATGGGATCAGACCCCCCTTCCATACAGGTAGATTTTTACGTCTACAATTTGGCGCCCACCGTAGGGCCTTCACAATTATCTGCCAACGATGACTTGCAACTTGAGAGGAGGCACGAAACTCCTTTGATTGACATCGTTAATCAGAAAGTTAAATCATGATAAGAAAGTTTTATTTACTTTTCTCCATTTTAAATTCATTGGAAGCATCTAGGAATCGTTCACATATCATATTATATTTGTTCAGTGTGAAGCATAATGTTTTGACGCATCTCCCATGTTTATTATCTGTTCATGCACCGCTTTAAACATTAATCACGTTTTGGGACTTTATGTGCATCAGTGCAATGTTTAATTGCTTATTTGGAAGGTATATCATGTTTTAAGTATCCTTGTATGTCTTGGGCATGTTTTAGAATGTTTAAAACATCTTTCCAGAACTGACTTTCGAGCCAAAATCCCAAAACCCTTGTGTAGCTTCATTCGACTTTGCAATATATTCTAAACCCATGGAGCCAAATGAAGGTATCGCATATCTTGAAGCCCCTTTGCAGAAACGATTTCCTTTGCAAATTACCAAAAATCGCCTCCAAATCTCTTTCTTCTTCTGTCAAACGAAGAAAATTCATGAAACCCATTTAGCCTCC
This sequence comes from Pistacia vera, assembly GCF_008641045.1. Taxonomy (NCBI): domain Eukaryota; kingdom Viridiplantae; phylum Streptophyta; class Magnoliopsida; order Sapindales; family Anacardiaceae; genus Pistacia; species Pistacia vera. Next base: position 842,987 of record NW_022196268.1, read on the forward strand.
TTCAAAACCCAATATCAAAACTCCCCAAGAATCGCTCAAAACACTTCAACACCTTTTGGAATTCAAAAAGAATCAGAGAAAAAGCAAAAGAATAGGAACTTTACCAAGAAATCTCGGAGAAATGCATCTAGGAAATCTTCAGCCATAGGAATTCTCTCTCAAATTTTTCTTTCCAAAGAAAAATAAAGAAGTCCTCCTTCAAAGCAAAAAGAAACGAAGGAAAGAAAATAGTTTTGAAATTCAAAGTTGAAACACCTTTTTATGCAATTCAATGCACACCATTTCAAAAATGCCACATGTCAAAACTTTGGAAAAAGGGCTTTTCATTCCCACCTCTTGCACAATTAATCCAGATTCCTCGTGTCATGCCCACATGCTTTGATACTCTTTGACAAAGAGGCTGAATGAATTAAAGCTTTATCTGAAAATTGTTCTACTTTCCGAAATTGAGACAGTCAACATCACCACTCGGCCCGTTAAGTAATAAACTACACACCTCCCTTATGGTCACCACTCACTAGTCAATGTTAGCATCACCTGAAACTTGTTCGGCTCTTCCTCAATGAAACACCTACTCAATTGAGCTCCATTCGGCTCTTTGCTTAAAACATGCATGTCATGCGTGTCACTGCTCCAACTTTAATCAAATGTTTTCAACTACAAAGTCAGTCATGCCGACTTGACCGCAAGCTCTATACAAGCTCCACTTGGCATACACCTTCGGATCGGACCTGCCCGATTCACAGATTTATACCTTAGGATCAACCCTACTCGATCCATGGATTCACACCTTCGAATTGACCCTGCCCGATTCACGGATTTATACCTTCGGATCGACCCTGCTTGATCCATGAATTTACACTTTCGGATCGACCTTGCTCGATCCACCGATACACACCTTTGGATCGGCCTTTGCTCGATTCACAGATTTATACCTTTGGATCGGCCCTGCTCGATTCACGAATTTACACCTTCGGAATGGCCCTGCTCGATTCACGGATTTATACCTTCGGATCGGCCCTGCCCGATTCAGGATTGATACCTTCGGATCGACCTTGCTCGATCCACGGATTTACACCTTCGGATCAACCCTGCCCGATCCACGGATTCACACCTTCAAATCGGCCCTGCCCGATTCATGGATTTACACATTCGGATTGACCCTGCTCGATCCATGGATTGACAACTTCGAATCGACCCTGCTCGATCCACGGATTGATACCTTTGGATCGACCCTGCTCGATCCACGGATTGACACCTTCGGATCAACCCTGCTCGATTCAGGAGCTTACACCTTCGAATCGGCCCTGTCCGATTCATGAGCTTACACCTTCGGATTGGCTCTACCCGATTCACGAGCTTACACCTTCGGATTGGCCCTGCCCGATTTATGAGTTTACACCTTCGATGATCCCAACCCGATTCAAGAGTTTACATCTTCGATCGGCCTTACCTGATTCATGAGTTTACACCTTCGATCGGCCCAGCCTGATTCATGAGTTTACACCTTTGATCGGCCCAGACCGATCCACGAGTTTACACCTTTGATCAGCTCAAACTGATTCACTAGTTTACACCTTCGATCCGCTCAGACCGATTCATGAGTTTACACCTTCGATCGGCCCAGACTGATTCCTAAGTTTACACCTTCAATCGGCCCAAACCGATTAATAAGTTTACACCTCAAATCGATAAGTCATCGACCCAATCCACACAACGGTCCATCCGACCTAACGAGTTGCTATTACTAATCCGCTCAGTTTGCACTTATTCGATTAAATCTACTCTCTAAGCTAAATACTCTTTAACATTTAACTTAGAGAGTGAGGGGCTAACTGTTAGGGCCAAAAATCATCTTGGGCGACTTTGATGTTGGTTCCACCATTGAAGCAAATCCATCTCACGTTTCTCCTTCATCATCATGTAGGACAGGTCCATTTATAGGTAGCGATTCAGCTCATTTGGTCCATGTATGTACGAGCTGGAGCTGCTACTTCTGCCATGTTCCATATACGTCCACATGCTCGATCCTTGATGGAGGTCTCCATCAGAGTCCTGATCGTCTCTCCGAGACGTTCCATTTCCACTTCCATTGTACATGTTCTGATATAAAGAAAAAAAGCTTTCCAATTTTTGCTTAAAGTCAGTCAAATATGACGTATAATCATGTCCTAAATGCTGACGAAATAAACATGTCATGGCCCAAGGCCTCAACCCAATCCCGATTGAGCCTACGCTTAAAATCACCTTGTGAACTACCCACTCTATGAGTTGGGCTATCATATAAGTTAAGCTAAACTGGGTTTCAGCCCATTAGCCTACAACAGTCATAAATAGGGAATTAGAATCCCATTCTATTTCCTCTTCTACTAAGATTCCAAGTCTTACTTAAACTATTAAACTTAATCTGATAAGGTCAAGAAATCATATCTCTTTCATGATAGGGATTATCTCCCAAAATAGGACTTAGTGTCCTACTAAGATTCCAAGTCTTACTTAAACTATTAAACTTAATCTGATAAGGTCAAGAAATCATATCTCTTTCATGATATGAACTATCTCCCAAAAAAAGGGACTCAATGTCCTACTAGGATTCCAACCCCTTGGGTTCACTATAAAAACATAAGTTTGCCCTTTCATGAGGGAGGCAATCTCCCATAGTCAATCTACACTACTCAAAACCATCTATTTGCTCCTAAAGTTCTTACTCCCTAGAACCTGACGTCTCCATCGTAGTCCTAGCCTCCGACAAGACTCCTGGTAATTCTTCTTCTCCTTAATTCTTATTAAATAATCTCTTTCAGCTTTGCTGACTTGAGCGTCGGAGTGCCTACGGCAAACACCACCCTGGTGTTTTCCGGAAGCTTCACGCTTGCCCTTTCATGTGTGTAGGTCCAACAAATTATCAATGGCCTCAACCTTACGGGATCAGACCCTATTTTCATGACGATAGATTTTTCGCATCTACAGGTGTATAACTCTTAGGAGCAAGAGCTTGGGAGCAAATAGGTGGTATCCAAATTGAATTGTAGTGAGAGGTAAGACCCCTTTTTATATAATAGTCATACGATCTTTGATTCCCAGTAGGACTTTGAATCTGCAATGGCAGAGTTCTGGTAAATAGGAAAGACCCTGATTTACCCTAGTAGGACTTTGAATCCGCAATGGCAAAGTACTGGTAAATAGGAAAGACCTTGATTTACTTACTTTAGTAGGATTGAGAGTCTTAATTCACGTAAGATGCAGAATCTTGAATGAATTAGGATAAAATCCAAATAGGAAGTAGATGTACTAGGGCTTTTAGTGGGACTCTGAGCCCTCAGAAGTTATCATGGACCAATGGGCCTGACCCTAAGTGGGCTAATGGTGATGCCCAATATGGAGAGAAGTTGGGCTTAGGCGATGGATCTGGTCCATGACATGAGCCTTAACATGGGCCCATTCAGAATTGGGCCAGGACCTTGGGCCTACACAGTAGAAATCACTCGATTGGGCTTGACAATGCCCAAGTTGATTTTTGGCCCATACAATCAGCAGATTCCATAAATATTTCAAAACTCAGTATGTCGATCAAGGGTCAATCCCAATATCCATCAAATATATATATAATATATTATATATATATATATAATATATATATATATAGTATATATATATATATATATATATATATATAGAGAGAGAGAGAGAGAGAGAGAAACATTTCTATAGTCATAATGGTAGAACCAACTAATTTGATTACTATGAAAAGATTATAACTTAATAGAGGTGTAGTTACAAAAATTGTTGTTTTTATTTCTTATTTTATAATTCATGTTTTAGTAATATAGTGTTAGGATTTTAATTCATGTTTTAATAGTACTAGGACTTCAATTCAACACTTCAATTGTCTACTTTTGAAACGGATAAAAGATATTGTCTAGGAACCAGTAAATATAAGTGTTTTTGATGGAATTGTATATGCAATTGTTGCATAGTCAATTGATGTGAAGCTACAAACTTTTGTCAATTGTTTTTAGCACTACAAAATTAAGACCCCTGATGTCAATGAATTGCAAGTTATAAATGAGGTAGACGATGAGAATCAAAGAGTCATTACAAAATTGAGTTACCAGATTCGACAACTTCACTACACTAATCAGATGAATTTTAATGTTTTCGTCAATCATCTAAATGAGCAACAAGTCATGTATGCTTTAACTAAATAAGAAATCATTCTACAATTGGACAAGAAGAGAAAGGAAATAATAATAAGGATGATAGCACGGAAATAAAAAAAGTTTAGTGCCAAAAAGCTTTAAACATTCTTGAGAAGTTGGAAATATTTTGGGTTCAACAAGAAAATATTAATGCTAGCGAGTTATTACGTACCCGCATGTTAAAAGATGTGGTAACAACTTTAAAGCACAAATTGTTTTCCCAAACAACTTTAAATAAATATTTTATTTCATCATAGTATATATTTTTTTTGCAATATATAAATAATTATTATTATGTGAAGGCAATTTTCTTAAGATTGAAATTAGAAAAATTATAACTTATTGCAATGTGAAGTTTATTCTTATTTATAACTATCCAAATTTATGACTATAAGGAGGTTATTCCTATATAGAATATCATTACAGAGCATTATTACATATAAGGTGATCCCAAAGTTCGAATCTAGGAAATCAATGAAGGAAACAAGCCTTGTTGACCGTTAGGCTAAATGGCCAACCCGTTGAGTTAGTTAGCTTATATTGGCAAACTAGTCCAAATATATGTGACCTATTTATTTGCATTGATCCTAATTGAGTGTGAACAACCATTAGAATGTCCACTTATACAAATTAGGTCCATCCAACAAACTTAAAAAATTCTATTTCTATTTCTATTTTATAATTTTTAACCCTCTAAATTATCTCTTTTTTACATCAGAATCCCCGAATGAAAACATTTCTCCTGGTTGTAAGTTGTAACTGCCATATCTGGCAATGACGTTCTACATCCTTTATATGCTTTCCAATTGATATCATATTATTTATATTTTTAATGACACTGTGATTAGTTTATAAGTTAATGTAATATAAACATTTTTTTTATTGCCAAAAATTTCTAATAAAAAAGACAATAGTATATTGCATAAATTTGAATGGACAATGAACAAACGTCCACTAGAATCAACGTTTAGTTGATGAAGTCAAAAAGCATTCAAAATTAAATGAGAGAAAAATGAATCCAAAACAAAAAGACGCACAAATAAAACTAAAAGGGCTTCCACACTGCTTTTAATTCTATTTTACCAACTAAAAAGGGTACAAGGAAATTTACATCTTCATATTAAAATCTTATATTCTCACTTAGTCAATGCCGGTTGCCAATTAGGGAATTAAATATAATATCTGTATTAATTCTATGCAATCCTGGTCCTGGCTAGTGGCCGCTGCCTGCTAACTTGTTTAAATCAATTACCTTATGCCAAATTTTCAATCTATCTCCATCTTGAAAGGTAAACAGAGAAAGCAACATTAAGATTGAGCAATGAGTCACGGAATTGGTTCAGCTGGAAGAAAATCATGCTTCCATGACTGCATCACATCAACCTTCTCAACCACAAACTCCATGCTTCAACCTTGTTCATACGTTGCTTTCAATTCCCATCTTCCAAAACTCAGTTTTCCCCTCAAAACTCAATCTGGGTCTTTTCAAAACAGAGCGAGGGCCTCTGTCGTTAACAGTTTGTACATTGGCACAGAGAGTTTGAACGACTTGCTGGGCATTTCAGACAGTGGAACACTCACAGAGATCAAGCAATCTTATAAGCAACTTGTACGAAAATACCATCCTAATGTGTCGCCGCCGGAAAGAATAGAAGAACACACGAAGAGGTTTATTCAGGTACAAGAAGCTTACGAGACTTTATCTGACCTCATAAGCAGAGCTTTGTATGATAAACAATTGGCTTTGTCTTCGAGGAAAGAGGTAACTATACTATGAATTAATTGTTGATATTGGATATTGTTTGAAGCAGGAATTGGAAGAGAAAAGAGAGTGGCGGAAGCAATGGCAGTCTCAACTGACACGGCTGGAGAGAAGGAGCATGAGGCAGGATTCGAGGGCCAGCATGTCATGGGGAGCTAGAATGCGCAGGAGATCAAATCAAAACTAGAGATTATCATCATGTTTACCATTATTATATTGAGCTAAATGGCGATCAACATTGAGGCTTTGATTTGTTCGTGTTATAATATTTATGGTTTTCATGGTTAAGTTGAAAAATATCAAACAATCAAAAGTTGTAATAATCAAATCATACATAGTTGAGTTGGTTCCAGCTGCATGCAAAGATTATCGATCCATCCCACTTACATCACTAATATTATAATCCAGAATTAGGCATCATTTTCACAAATGGTAGGATTTGACGGGGACTTCCTTTCACGAAACCTACGGGTACCATAGCTAACTCATCTAAATTAATTAGCAAAATAAATTATTATATCCTCCACAAATTACTTGTTATAAAAGACAAAATTAAAGATACAAGGTTGTTATGCGGTAAATCCATGTAGCATGAATTTACGTCACGTGTCTAAGGTTATGTTGTTATTCATGCCGCATGTCATTTTATATGAAGCTTATTTTACTTGTAAGTTTATCATTGTAACACTATATAAACCTACTTTTTATTCTAATTAAGGGGGTTCATTCATAACTTGTACAAGCCGTACTTATATACAGAGAAGCAATACAAAAAACAGTGGACGTAAGATTTATATTAAGCATCCGAACTACTTAAATTTTTTTTTCCTGTGTTGTTTGATTTATTATTTATCTATCAATCTCACATCAGAATTACAGGTTTTACACCTCCTATATAGATTCTATTACAGATCCTAAGTACTTCTCATTGATGTAAAAACTCCATCAACAAATGTCTTTGCAACTAAGTATGTATGTGTCAACCACCATACATTGATATTCGTTAAGGGGACTATTTCTATGGATATTTTTAAATTGCTAAATGCTGTCCTCTTATATAAGTTTCTTTAATAGATACTAATGTAATGTACTATATTTCAAATTTATTTCTCAAGTTAAAACATGTCAACACGTTAGGAAAAAGGAAGAGGTAAAGAAAATAACATATTACCTTCAAATCGTTAATTATTTTCGTAATTTAGGAACAGAAAAGTCAAAAATGTGGATGGGCCTAATCTAAGATAAAAATGGTGGCCCAAATGTAATGGGCCTCAACATATTTCAGGGGCTTAGAGGTAACGAGGTTACTGCTTACTGATTAGCACAAGGAAATTATGGAATCAAGAAAGAATCGATTTTAATAAATTAACAGAAACGGGAAGCAAATCGTAGACTCCCACTTCTGCGCATACTTGCAACCAAATGGCAGCTAATTTCTGGACATCCTCTCACTAGTAAGTTTCCATTTATCTAAATTTTAATTGCCCAGATTTCTAAATTTTGATTCTGTTTTGCTTATGATTTTGCGTGTGTGCAGCAAACTGCTCCTGGACCAGGAAGAGGTGGATGTGGTGCAACCTCTTGACAGGGAGAAGGGTATCACTCTTGAAGAATTCAAGCTAATTAAGATGCAAATGGCCAGTTGTATGTGCTCTCTCTCTTCTTCTCTTTCCATCCTCGTCTGTATTATGACTTACGTTTCTGTTTTGATGTCTTAGATGGAATCTTAATTTTAGCATCTTCTTAATTATTATTATTATTTTTGGTATAAATTTCATGCGTCTGAGAATTTTTTTATGCCAGTTTAGGAAAGTATCTTCTTCTGGATTTGTTGAGATTTGAGAGAAAACGACGTTGAACAAATTGAAGAGAAGAAATATTTTCTCATATATTGATCACGTGAATCTGTACAGCTCATATATACATACATGCATTGCTTTCTGTTATTCAGAAAGTAACTAACTTACTAAACCAACTAACTCTAACAACCTTCTAACTAACAACGCCAACTCTGCTGTTTCACAGTCTTGAGCTGACCTAAAACTGCCATGCATTTATCCGGCCAACTTGTCCTTCAACACTCCCCCTCAAGTTGGCATCTTGTAGATATCTTTCATTCCAAGTTTAGCAACTAATTTCTCATGCTGCTGTCTCCCTAATCCTTTGGTCAAGATATCTGCTACTTGTTCTCCACTGCAAACATATTCTGTGCTTAAAGTTTTATCTTGGATTCTTTCTCTTACAAAGTGGCAGTCAATCTCAATGTGTTTTGTTCTCTCATGAAACATTGGATTGGCTGCAATTTGTAGAGCAGCTTTGTTATCACAGAAGAGCTTTACAGGTTTCATGCTTTCCAGATTCAACTCTTTCAGCAGTCCTAATAGCCAAACTATCTCTGCGGTAGTGCTTGCCATGCTTCTATATTCTCTTTTGCTGAAGACTGGACACAGTACTTTGTTTCTTCGTCGTTTTCCATGATATGAGGGATTCACCTAACCTTACACAATATCCACTAACAGATTTTCTACTTACTGGACATGCAGCCCAGTCAGAGTCACAATAAGCTATTAGCTCCATGTTGCTCTTCGACGACATCAGTAATCCAGTCCTGGACTCCCTTTTACATATTTAACAATTCTTAGTGCAGCTTCCAAATGTGATTGCTTTGGATTATGCATATGTTGACTGAGAGTCTGTACTGAAAAACTGATATCCGGTCTTGTCATGGTTAAATAGAGCAGTCTGCCTATTAATCTCTTGAATATTGAAGGATCATCCAACAATTTATCTTCTTCTGTTGGTGGATATTTCTGATCATATTCAAATGAAGTAATCTTCTGATTTTGCTCAAAAGAGTTTTGATTGGTTTAGCATCTCCCATTCCAGCTTCAGATATCAATTCTAAGGCATATTTTCTCTGATTCAACACTATGCCTTCTCTGGATTTGGCTATTCAATGCCGAGAAAAAACCTTAATTCTCCCAGTCTTTTATTTTGAAACTACTCTGCAAAATGTCTTTTAGTTGTTTGATCATTTCTTCACAATTTCCGGTTATAAGATATCATCTACATAAACCAGTAGAATGACAATCTTGCTGCCCTGTTTTCATGTAACATAGAGTAATCATGCTTACTTTGAATGTAATCATTCTTGATCAAAGCTTCAGTCAACTTTAGGTTCCACTACCGACTGGCTTGTTTCAAGCCATAAAGGCTTTTGAGCAATCTACATGCCTTATACTCCCCCTGATTGCGAAATCCCTTAGGCAGCTCCATATACACTCTTCATGCAAATCACCTTGAAGAAATGCATTAAAAACATCCATCTGATATAATGGCCATTGATGAACAGAAGCTAAGGCCAAGATAGTGCGCACTGTCACCATTTTTGCAACTGGCGAAAAGGTTTCTGTGAAATCGATTCCCTCTTGCGGTTGTAACCCTTGGCTACAAACCGAGCTTTGAATCGCTCAAGGGTGCCATCAGATTTGTACTTGACCTTAAATACCCATTTGCAGCCTATGGCAGCCTGCCAGGAGGAAGGGAGATTAACTCCCAAGTGTGATTAGCTTCCAAGGCACTGATTTCAGCTTTCATGGCTTCAATCCAGTGAGGATATTTGACAGCCTCTTCATAAGAGAAGGTTCAATATGTTTAGACATAGAAGTATGGAAGCATTGATAAGGACCAACAAGATGGGTATAGCTTATGTACTTCTGAATAGCAAATGAGCATGTGGGAGACATAGTCTGTAAGCCATAAGGAGGCCTAGTGCTACGAGAGGATCGTCTAGGAGCTGCAGGGCAGGAATCTGGGACAGTATGAGAAGAAGAGACATATCTGGAGCAGTAGGAGCTGGTGGAATATTTTGTGCAGGAGTGATGGGAGACTGAGAAGTCTAATGCAGAAAATTAGAATCAAAATCCAATGATCTGTGGGTTCTGAAGATGGAAACAAGGCCGGAGATGAAATGGCAGACTGAAAGGGAAAAATATGCTCTAGGAAATGCACACTCTACTGACAAACAACTTGCGAGTGGCAAGAGAGAGGAGTTTGTATCCTTTTTGAGTTGACGAATATCCAAGAAAATGAAGGAATACTTCTAACACCCAGCTTATCTTTAGAAGTAAAGTTGGCAGCATAGCATAAGCACCCAAACACCTTGAAATGCTCCACAGAAGGAGGTCTAGAGTGGAGTAATTCGTAAGGACTTCTGTTAGAAAGAACTGAAGTGGGTAATCTATTGATGATGTACAGGCAGTAAGGATGCATTCACTCCAATGATATAGGAATGTTTGCTTGAATCCTTAATGCCCTTGCCACTTCAAGAGATGTCTGTGCTTCCTTTCTACTAAACCATTTTGCTGAGGAGTGGCTACACAAGAGCTTTGGTGAACAATCCCCAAGAAGTAAAGAAATCATCACACTGTGAATTAAAAAATTCACTCCCATTATGATCTAACAATCTTGATAGTGGCAGAAAATTGAGTGTATACAAGAGCAAAAAATTGCTTGAGAGTGATTGTTTCATGCTTATTCACATTAAGAATATCCAAGTAGTTCTGGTGAAGTCATCAACCAATGTTAAGAAAAACCTGTGACCATTATGTGTAGGCTGAGAATAAGGTCCCCATACATCCATGTGATTAAATAAAAGGTGCAGAAGCTCTACTATGGCTTGCTGTGAATGGCATTCTAGTTTGCTTGGCAAGAGGACAAATATGACAATCAAAACCATGATTATCCTTAACAAAGCATGTTTGATTGCAGAATAATATTTGAGTTTAGACACAGGTACATGTCCCAAGCGTTTGTGCCCCAACTCAGAAGAGCTAAGCATGCACTGCTTGGTATTATTCGAAACTACAAACTTGGAATAACAGCATGAGAGACATCATTATTTGAAGATGAGCTATGAGAGACTGCATCAGGTGAAAGTGATCTTGAATGAGCTAATTCTGATGGTGATTGTGACAGCAGAAAGTGAGGCCCTCAGTTTGTTTACCAATCCCCTTCACCTGCCCATTTGAGAGGTCCTGAATTATAAAAATCAGGAAAAAGGACACAGAACAAGATAAGTCCTTAGTGAGCTTGGCAATGGAGATCAAATTAAACTTGAAATCAGGAACATAAAGAACATGTGTTTTTCTGATGGGACTGAGAAAACAAGAGCCTAGTGAGAAACTTCTAATACATGGCCATTTGGGAGTCTAACTGATGGAGAGACAAAGGGGAAATCAAATCAACTAACTACTCAACACAATGTGTCATGTGATGGCTACACCGACATCCAGATCCAAGATTGCTTATTGCTAAGAGAAGAAGATACAGAATACCTGCCATGTTAGCTTAATATCAGTCAAAGGAGAAGATGACGTGTCCCTATGCAGTAGCTTCAAGATCTCAGCATACTGCTCTTTTGTAAAAAGAGTTGATGACTTTGACTTAGATGAATCTGGTGTTGAAGAGATTGCATTGGTGTGAGTATCTGCCTGATCAGAAGAAATAACATTGTGAGCAGCATGATGGTTGATATAGTCCTTTCTTCTTAGTGAACTTAAAATCAGTGGATATCCAATCAACCGGTAGCATTCTCCTTCTTGTGTCCTTTGACATTACAATGCTCACATACCAATTCCAATTTTTTGGACTTGGTTGTTGATGTGAAGATGAAAACATACAGTGGATTCTAAAGGTGTATCAGCTGGTGAATGAGTGTTGATATTCCTCTGACTTCTTCAGTAATTAACATAGAGTAAGCCTGATTAATTGATGGTAAAGGTGTCATCATCAGAATTTGTCCTCTGGCTTGAATGTATGTCTCATTCAATCCCATCAGAAACTGGAGTAGTTTCTGATTTTGCATGTGATCTATATATGATTGGACATGGCACAGTCACATGAAGGCAGTTGGATGATGGAAGAGTATTCATCCCATAGTAATTTCAATCGAGTAAAATATGCTGATATTGTTAAACTGCCTTGTGTAAGAGTAACAATGTCTCTGTGCAACGAAAAATTCTTGAGCCATTGACTTTATCAAAACGTTCTTGTAAATCCTTCCAGACTAAATGAGCATTAGATGCATACACAATTCCACTTAGCAGCTCTTTTGTTACAGAATTCATGATCCAGACAATACAATGGCACTACACCTATCCCATTGCTGATGCATGCTTTCGGAAACTGAAGTTCTGGTACATGATCCTTCTATAAATCCTAGTTTGTTTTTTGCTAATAAAGCTATTCTCATTGACCTACTCCAAAGAGAGTAATTATCACACCAGTTAATTGAAAAGATACAAGGATTGAACCTGGTGTATCAGAAGGATGCAGGAACAGAGGATTATTGAAATCAATCGTATCCTCCTTTTGAATAGCTTGTCCTCCTGACGTACGCCGTTCTGATCTTCAGTTGAGCTATTTCCTCCAGTTGCCATGAGTTTGATTTTGAAGAAAGTATCAAGAATCAAAGATTGGGATTCACTTAGGTTAATGAATCAGAAAGAAAAAAATCCAGAAACGTGAATCGAATGGATCAAGATGGATTCCTGATTGATTGAGAAGAAGCATATCGAAATTGTGATGATTCGAATGAGTTGATTTGAGATGATTTGAAGAGTTGAAGAATCAAGTATTTTGGCCCCTTATCGAAGCTCTGATACCATGTTGAGATTTGAGAGAAAACGACGTTGAACAAATTGAAGAGAAGAAATATTTTCTCATATATTGATCACGTGAATCTGTACAGCTCATATATACATACATGCATTGCTTTCTGTTATTCAGAAAGTACAATAACTTACTAAACCAACTAACTCTAACAACCTTCTAACTAACAATGCCAACTCTGCCGTTTCACAGTCTTGAGCTGACTAAACTGCCATGCATTTATTCGGCCAACTTGTCCTTCAACATTGAGGTCTTTTTTTTTTTCCTTTTAATCTGCTGTGTTCTTATTAAGAAAAGGGAGAAAAAAAGAAAAAGAAAAGAATTCATTCAGTCTCCTAAATTCTTGAAGATTGACATCAAAAATTTCATCTTCAATGTACATAATTCCGAGAAGCTAACGGAAAAAAAATTGGAAGTTGAGGATGAGTGGTCAATAGTATCAGAATTTTAAGTAATCGATAGAAATTAAACTTTGGTTACTGAAACCTAGTTAATATTATGATATTAAAACAAGATTCAGGATAACAATAGTTGTTTTTTTTTTATAATTTTGTTACTGTTCATTTAGGAAAGGGTTCTTGTAGTTCTATTTTTCTGCTTTTGCATTTCTTCACCGTTAACATTTTTTTTTTTTGAATTTGTGTTTTCTTTTCCAGATATATCAAATTGGCTCAAAATGTAAAAGTGAGGCAGAGGTTTGATCTCTTCTCCAGATGTTTCATGCACTTCTGCAAATCACTTGCACCCTGTTTGAGACTTAAAGAGAGAGGAACATGTGAACATGTATTTCATTTCCTTTGGGGTTGGCACCTGCTAGAAACAAATCATATGAACATGTAGTTGGTTATGGTAATTGCATCTGATAAAGAAAAACACAGATGAAAAGTTCAATTTCTATTAATTTTCGGATTTTAAAGGTCCAAAAGGTAGAAATCTAGACTGTAGTTTATTTATTTTCTGTAGGCATCTAAAGGTTATGTGCATAATTAATTGTAATAACTATATATTAATAGCATTGATTAGACTCAGTTGGCAACTTTATGAGTACAATGTTTCATGAAATGCACACCCACAACTAATTGCTTTTTAAGAATAAATTATTCTTTGCAAAAGAAGGGCAATATAAATTTCTATTATTCCAACCATACAATTCAACGAAAAAAAGAATTAAGTATGCGTGTTATTTAGAGTTTTCTTTCAGCATTACAGTACACTATACCTCTTGTACATGGTTCTTCAGTTTATGTGTTAAATTCCCTTTGTCATATAAATGTTAAATCAAATACCAACATTTATTTTGTATAAGTAAAGGATTTTATAGGTTCATATATAAACAATGTAAAATCAAATGATAATTTTGTCACTTATAGCAATAATATTGTTGTTTAGGCAATCAAAAGTTTACACAGAATGTGCTTTTATGTATAACGAAGATAGATAGATCAGTATTATGTAATGATTAATATATTTGTTTTGTCACTGTTAGAAATTTGATATGGGCCAGATGTTGATCTCTAATAAAATGGTCTATCTTTCAGGGTAGTGGCCACTGCAGTTACATATATGAGACGTTTTTTACACCAGGTATACTGCATAATTGTCTGATGATGAGAGAAAAGTGCGCGTTGTTAATGAGTAGAAACTCATGGCTCACTCTGTAACTTAGATATATTTGTTCTGTAGCCATTTTATCCTTAAATACTTATCATTTCCTAAACTTTGTGAGTTGTATTCATAAAAGCACTTGATTCAACTGTTGTTGACAACTTACTAACTGTAACTTCTCTCTCTGATTTTAGAAAGAGTATGACAGAATATGCCACATCTTGTCGCTCCAACTTGCTATACTTGGCATCAAAAGCTGAAGAAAGCACATACAGGCCCGACTTCTACCATTTTACATCAAAAAAATATGTAATTACTTTGGTTTCCTCCAAGTTTAGTTATTTGCATTTTTTTCTTCTGTGATATGTGTTGAGAACCTACCACTTTGCTTTACAGAGCTGATGAAAAGTATAGATATGAAGTCAAGATATACCGAAATGGAAATGAAGATTTTAGAAGTCTTAACTATTATTTGGTTGTATTCCATCCTACCGTTCACTTGTGCAGTAAGCATTTTCTCCTTTGTACATTTTAAGCAGTTGTTTTGTTTTTATTCTTTCTTAATTTCAGTATATAGTTTTATAAATAAGAGGATGTGTGCCGCAAGAGAAGAGAGGTGGGGTTGGGATGGGGGAGTTTGACTCTAATAGCGTCTTTCACCTACTTTTACAATTCAACATTGATTAGAAATGCCAACATCTTTGTGAAATCAGCGGTAATTTGATTAACACCACTGCATATTTGTATGGACATAGCATTAGTGTAGATGTATAATTTTTATCCAATAGTAGTTTTCATTACGTGAACTTTGATTCATTATTTGACCCCATGCAAGCTCCTATGCTTCTCGCAATGATAAGCTGGCCATATTTATCATATTGTGTTTAAAGAGATTAATGTATTAGGTGCTTATCTTATTTCTTTTCCATTTTGGATATGTCTTTTGGACATATTTATAGTAAAATGTTTTACAATTCAAGTGCAGCATTTATAAACTCACAATGATAAACTATTTGAAGATGGAACTTTTAAGTACCTAGTTAAGTTTCTTATTTTTTGACCTCTGCTATTGTCGTTGTCTAGCTATTATATCTTAGCCTATTTTTATTTGCTTGTGGATCCTTTGTCTTTGCTGTATTCTTTGTTTTCTTCAACAACATTAGCTTTAGTGTTCTTTTGACCTCTGAAGCTCCATTTAGAAAAAGAAAATTCATAATCTGTGGAATCTAGACCATAGGATGGGACTAGTACCTACGTCCACTTTTCAATAAAATTATAGAAGTAAAAAACCCTAACTGCCAAATGTCACCCTGGGTAAGGTTTTAAAACATTGTCGTGCGTCAACAATTCAATCTGATACCACTACTTGAACTATCGATCTCTACTCTACAAAAACCCTCTAACCTCAACCTTGGTAGCCCCCTTTTTTTTCGGCCGTGACTCGTGTATACCGTCATGATTGGGTTGATTTTCCGATCAAATTTCGGCTGATTCTGATGTAAACAATACAATCAGACACAACTCTTGAACCACCAATTTCTACTACAAAACCTCTCTAATCCCAGCACTTGATAGCCCCTCGTTCGCTGACAATTAGATTATGGATTTTGAGAATAGTTAAAAGAGGTAACCCAATTCGGAGAAGGCCTCGGGTCCCAGTCGAACCGATTAAACCGACGGTCTGGGCGGTTCCTAATCAATGGTTTCATGTGGTCGTATTAGAATTTTAGCATAACACTAATATTGATACTAATTACTATGATTATATTGTCTATGAATCAGGATTAATTATGATAAATTTCATCATTATGTGCATTGGAGCCTTATCCTTGAAAAGGACGCTGAGGCTTAGGAGATGGAGGATCTGAGTGACTGGAAGAGAAAGAGTCAGGAATATCAGCGGATGGGGTCCGCGTTTAGCAGAATACTTTTCTCTCTTCTTTTGTTCTCGTTCCAGCTTGATCTTTTCATCACGTTTCTTTACGGAGCTTGGCATATAATTGTTCAGTGTTGCCAAAAGCTTTAAAGCACCAAAGGTATATGAGTGAGACCAACGGTTGGCTAATTTTTGGGAAAGGGGAAAAAGAGGGTTGTGGCCATGCGTTGTGGAATCAAAAGGGTTTGGTACCATGACATTTCAGGGAAAGTCTGTGGTTGTCTGAGTTTTTGCTTAAGATATTCCTGCTGAAGCGATGCTATTTCGGTTTTTAATGACTTCATTTCTGCTTCCTTCTGAAGAAACTGAGTTGATGCCATGGAGCTACTGATAATATGCATTAATTCCTGATGGAGCTGATCAATCCGGTTTGGAGATGATCAGTTTGCTTTTGTAGCCGAGAAATCAGCAGAGTTTGGTTCTGAGACTGAGAGTCCACCTGATGAGCTACTAAATCCAGTTTTTGTTCAAGTCTAGTCATGGTTTTGTTTTGGGCTAAAGCATTTTTAGTTTGCCAATTGAGAACTGCTTCAGCTTGGGAGAGTTTGGGTGTGGATCCATCAGGCTGTATAGCTTTGGAAGGACAACTCTTGGTTGTTGAGTGGCAGTTTCTTGAAGGGAAGGAAATCTGTGTCATAATTGAAATGTTGTCCTGTCTTTGTGGGCTTAGGGATTGGATATCATGACAGACTGAACAGGTGAGCATGAGCAAGGGGTGAATGGGTTGGTTTATTTTCTTTGGCAATCCACCGTAGAGACTATTGATAAACATGGTAAAGGCTGTCTGAAGTAAGGTGACTTTGTAGGTTTGGATAGTTTTAAAGGTGATTTGGGTTCAGGTTTCGGAGGGATGTCCCATGAGGGATTACTAGATGGTGACTCTTTTCTGGCTGGTGGAGAATATTTGACATAATAGTCAAATTTACCAGATGGTTGACCAAGAAGACCAACTTCAGGATCATTTCTTCAAAGCGGGAATGAAGATTAGTCTGACTGCAGCGAGCTTTCTTCTTTTTCTGGTTAGAATATTTCGTCTTGGAAGATAATGCTCATCGATTTCCCAAATAGGATCATCACGGCATTTTGAGCATTGGCAGTCAAGATCAAATGGAGTGTGACCAGTGACTGGATCATATTGATGGTAGATAGGAGCACCAGATTGTTGAAAAGAATGAATGGAAAGTCCAGGTTCCCGTACTGTGGTAGTGGGTCTGACCGGAGTATCATGAATTGAGTTTGTCGAAAACTCAAAGGTGGAGCACTGGGAGTTGCTGGAGACTTAAATCTGATAGTTGTTGTTCCGTTACTGTTGTCATGCATGGTAGATTCTGTAGAAACCCGGAGTCTCTTTTTTGTTAAGAGACTCGTAACTCGTCACCCAAGAGTCGGGTAACAGTTTAATCAAATCATCTCGGAAATTTGCCTGGGAATATTGATGCAATGAGGAGTATTCTGAGAGTCAACAGTAAGGAGCAGTGCATCAGTAGTCGTAGGGATAGCGAGATCAGAGCATGGTCTTGGATTCGCCAAACCATTTGATAATGCAAAGTAGCTGCAATACTTCCTGGATTTAAATCTGCACCAACAATCTGTAATTGAACTTTAAGAGCCTTAGAGCAATGAACATCAGAGAGAGACATGTGAAATTAGGAACAGCGTCATGATGACTGTCCCAGCATTCAAAGTTGTCTGTGCAGTCCCGATACAAATGTTGATATTGACAAATCTGGTGTCCAATAAAGCAATTCGAACTGAGACTGGAAGTCATTTTCTGCCATGATAAGAGAGAGCGAGCCGGATTGCGCCAAAGTGCACATGAGAGTATCCTTCACGGATCCATTGAGTAATGGATTCTTGAGGGATTTCTAAAGTAACATATTGTTCTTGGGATGTGGCTGGAATTTGACACTTGTCAAATGTACTAGTCTGACTACTCTTTGACTGGCTTTCTAGAAGGACGGACAAGAGTTTTAAAGGTTTTAGACAACGAAGACGTAGACTTGGAAAAGGCGTGTAAGGATTTACAATGGGAGGGATTGTATCTTGGATTTTTTGATTTTCTGGGATATAAGATATTTCATACAGACTGTCTATTTAGAAGAAGATCTAGATAAACTAGTATTATGGGTGAGTAGTAAACGTAGATAAAGCTGAAGAGGATTCCATGGACGTAAGTTCAACCTCTTGGATGTGTAATATCACCTCAAACGGAAAGATAGCACAAGACCCGAAGATTACATATAAACATAATTTAAGAAACAGTGAAATAAAACATAACTATGAAATGAGAAAGAAAAATAACCAAACTTAAAGGAGCCAATATCCGAGGGGAGGTAATCCTCCGCACACGCAGAATTGGAACAATAAGTAACTTATGAAGCCAATATCGAGGGAGGTTCCAATTTTATGAGCTCTTTTTTGCAAGACATGGCAAAAGGAACGTCTTGCCGCTTCGGGTCTTTCTGAGGATTCTCTATCTACCTTCCAACAGAATCAGAAGCTGCCATACCTTCAACCGATGAATCATTTGAAAGTGAATTTGACTCTGACAGTGATACTTCTGATCAACATCCTTATGTTTATCCTAACTGATGACCCATCAACCTGAATCGTCCAGACCACCTGTTGTTTCTGAGGTCGATGATGAGATGCCTGAAGGTGATGATTCCATTCCAGACTCTTCGCCTATGTATCGACAATCTCGTCATACTCCAGCTGACATGACTCTATACAGCTTCAGCAAAGCTCCACACTTTTACTGTCGACGATCTTCCTCCACACAAATGGAGAACTCGAATGTATGAATTTCAGGCCTGATTACAAGCTGAGATGTTGAAACCGAATGCCCAAGTCTCTACTGTCCTTAACGCAGTTTACAGCTAAGTTTGGTGGCATTCTCCGTGATTGGTGGATAAGTCTTCAGGAGTATAGACAAATTTGTCATCCAAATGCCAGATATCACCAAGCCTTGTATCTCCTGTATGATGAATTCTGTGGATTACCTCACCTTTATGAGACCAAGTAGAGAAGAATATTTCAAGAGCGATGCTGTTCTCTAAAAAAGAAAGATCTTGACAGGCATTACAAGAGATGGTCAAACGATATCATTATTTAGGGGTATGGATGATCCTAATATGAAGCAAGCCTTTTGGCATCAATTCCTGAATCCCTAAGTCAGAAGCAACCAAGCTATGTAGTCCCAGAACAAACAACTTGGCTCCACTTCTCTTGGTGAAATTTACCGTTTGTTATTTTGCTCTAGAAAAGCTCTGTTCTCAAAAACAATTTTTTGACGATATATGAAGCGTTATAAACAGCTCACAAGGTTTGTCAACGACCAGACTTGCAGATCAAGTGCAAATCAGATCGCTCATGTTCTTGTCCTACCAAGAAAATTTCATTCTAGACGCATCAAGTTTTCTCCGCCTAATGCTTCGGCTCGATGCAAATTTCGACGTTTCAGAACCGCAAGTTTCTTCGCAAAAGGAAACTAAGGCAAACGGTCTATCGTGTTTTATGCAACCGCCCGGTCATTTTGCCAAAAATTGTCCAAACAAGCCTAAGCAGTCAGTCAAAATGATTGCAACAACTTTCTCAGCTCACAGATATCGATTTTTCTGATGATGATGTTGAAAGTTGGTTTTCAATGGATGACGAACCCACCTCAGACACCATTTTCCCAGTTTGCAGCCACTGATACTGGTACTCTGATCAGATGATTGTCACTATTTCTACCATATCACAAGCATCACAATCCCTTCCATCATTAGCCTTCTCATGTCACATACCTACAGCAAAAGTTCAGATCTTCCCTACTAAATACTCAATCTGTTTCAGTCATTGCATTCTTTGATACTGGTGCTACTCGTACTATTATTAACCCTAAGATCCTTCCAACCTCTCAGGGAAACCTCATCAGGAAATATTCTACACTGCTAATAGTGAGACATTCACTACTCATCTGATTAGCAAACCCATTAAATCCAAATTTCCCAGGATGTTTCACTTTTCATAAAGTTCTTGGTTCCGATCTACCTGGCAAGACATGGTTCTAGGTTTTGATGTTTATTCTAAACTCATAAACTTAGAATCCTCCCTGATGTTTGGTACAAGATGTTTTTCCAATCCTGGACACACACAGCCTAATTTATTCCAGATTAAAGGCAATCCTATTGAGCAGATCAAGAACCAGCTTATTTCTCATTCTTGCGCAGATTCTCATGCTGATTTTCTCACTAAATGTGCTCATCCATTATGGAAGAATTAGATTTCTTTATCCGTCTTCCATCATCAAGAGCGAAGATATCATCCACTAAAGCTAGTCATTCCGGCATGTCACCAGAACATCTCAGTCTCGCCCAACAAGAATGTACTCAGCTTTTATCTCAAGGATTGCTTGAACCCCAGACTCAATGGCATGTGAAGCTTTTTATGTAATAAACGGCAGAACAGGCTGAGGAAAACTCAGACGGTCATCAATTATCAGCCCTTGAATTTCTTCCTTCGGTGATAAATTTCCTCTCCTTTCAGACAAGTTCTTTTTGCAAATCTCCATAATGCAAAGATGTTTTCAAAATTTGACCTCAAGTTGGCTTTTGGCAACTGGAATTCATCCTAATGATCGTCATAGATGCTTTCTGTATACCCAATCACCACTACCAGTGGACAGTCATGCCTTTGGACTAAAAGTCGCTCCTTCCCTGTTTCAGAAAGCCATGACGAAGATTTTTGCTCCCCTTCTGCATACATGTCTCATTTATATGATGATATCCTTCTCTTTTCAAAAGACGAGGAATCTCATATAGTCTTCGTGACTTTGCTGATATCATCCACACCTATGGTGTCATGCTATCTGAGAAGAAATGCAATTGGGGCAAACAAAGAATGATTTCTCGGTCTGGTGATTGCTGGCGGCAAGTATGATCTTCAGCCTATATTGCTAATGAATTGCAAAATTCCCAATGTTCTCACAACCAGAAAGAAATACAACAATTCTGGGAATTGCAATTACAGCGCGTGTTTCATCCCCAACATTTCTCGTTTCACTACTCCACTTTCCCAGATGCTTAAGAAGAATCCTCCAGAATGGTCTGAAAAGAAGACAAATGCAGTCAAGAGTCTCAAGCTGCTCATCCTTCCAACACAGCCATTGAAGATTCCTTCTTCGGGGAAACGCATTCTTCAGACGGATGCTAGTGACACTCATTGGGGTGCAGTACCTTTGGAACAAGATACGACAAGGTACAATCTGTGAGATACAGAGTGGACAATTCAACCACACCAGCATTATCATTCTACTTTCAAGGAAGTATTAACAGTAAAAAAATGCCATTGAAAGGTTTGAATTCCAACTTGTTGGACATCATTTCTTTGTTGAAACGGATATGAAGTCTTTGATCAATGCTTCGTTTCCATGAGAAAAAGGTTCCACATCAACAGTTACTTTGCTAGGCAGAATGGTTCAGTAATATTCCTTCACCGTCCAACATATCAAAGGTCACACCAACCACCATTGCAGATTATTTATCCAGACCTAAAACTAAACAAGTGGTTTCCTGCAACCTAGATCCAAACCTGTTCCATGTTTTATGTTCCAACCATTAACCCAGCCAGTGCCTGTTCATCATCCGCTTCACCAAACCGTCCTCCCGCATGTACCTCCTGAATTTGATGACTGTTCGAACTCGTCCATTGATGAAATGCTACAACTCTCATGTTTTCTTACCAACTTCATGCATTGAAAAATGTGATCAATCCATGTATATATGATATGTTAGGGGTCCATCCAGATTACCCTTTTTTAAAAATCTTTTGTTTACCTCCAGGTCTTGATATCATATTTCCAGAAGAATTATTATGGTTCTTTTGGTTATGTTACTCAATACCACATTACTGTTCAATTCCGCCGTCCATCATATGTTGAAAAATTTCCCAATACTAGTCAACCTCAACCCCTGATTACCACTCTTTGATGACTTTTCTCCAAGTTCAAAACCCTCGACAAATGGAAATCCATGTTTTGCTCACCAACTTGCCCGATACAAAGGTTCTATGTCTACAAAATGGCAGGGTCTATAATGTTTTTCACAGACATCACTCTGACCGATCTGATGGCCTATATTTTCTCACCATCAAGTCACTTCATCGGTCTTATCCATACGATCTTGTCCATAATATGTTTGATCATCCGTTGAGACTAGATCAATTCAAAAAATCCTTTTGAAAAAAATCAGACCATTCCAGATGCACTATGGCCATCTTTCACGATGATGCTCTGTGGGAACTCTTTTCCTCCGACTACACTGAGAAATTGCTCCACGCCAAACAAACATGCATACGTTCCATCAATGCTAAATCCGATGACAATTCATTATATCCAGAATGGTGGTACCGGACTCATAGCCTGATACTGTACAAGAAGAAGAGCTTCAGCAGTCTCGTGATTACTATCTCCATAAATCCAGGCGACAACATACGTGAATGCCCACGTACATCACAGTGCCAACATCTCAGATTCCAGACATTTTCTTCGGATACTCATCCAGATATATCTCCCGACAAATGCCTGCTGACTGGATTCAATCAATGGTTGTCTCGACTTTCAGGATGAAGAATTGTGGCATGTTACAACTTGTCAGACGATTAAAGATCGCGTGTCTTAAATCAAATGGTGGTGTCCTTTATGTAAAATAGGAGTGGACTAAATGGTAATTTGCCTTTTCATTGTAATATCTCCCGTACCTTGTAAAAAAGTCAAGTATTGTAAACTTTTGTTTTGTCAATAATTGTAGGCTACTTAATGTTAAAAAAAAAAAAAAAATACCAAAGTCAAAAAGGTTGTCTTTTATTAATGCCTCATTTATGAGTGCTTGTCTCCTTTATCTATAATAAGGCTTTCCCCTTCTCGGGAGGGAGAGGAACTTTGTTGTAAAAACTTTGCAAACACTTTTGTTTCTCTACTCTTCTTTTCCATATTTTCTCTACACTTCCATACTTTCTCTACACATCTTCACTACATTCTTCCATGTTTCTTTTATATTTCTAAGTTTCCCTCAACCTCAAGGGTGTTGTAATACTCTGAAATGTTATAGATAGCAAAAGATTCCATATATGTTTTAATTTATGTTCTTTAACATGTTAATATTTATGTTTTCTTTATGTTCTTGTTCTTTTTTATGTACTGTTCTTCATTTATATTCATGTTCTATTAGTGGTTGTTAATATTCACTGGCCCTTTTAGATGATGTTAGAATCTGTGTGGGTGTACGTGTGTGTGGGATAAAAGGAGGGCCTTGACCATTTTTAGACCGATCGTTGTGTTGATTGGTTCTGCTTAGGTCGGCTATCATAGTTTCCCACATGCTAAACTCCATGACAATTGCAAAATTAAATAAATAAGATTGGTTTATTTTATGGTTTATCTTAACTAGAGTTAAACTCATTGTCTTGTTAAAAGTGGTCTCTCGGTCTCCCTCCCTGCAGAAAAAGAGTGTGACCATTTACATTCATAATTTTGACACGGTTTTCGATATATGTTTTTGCCACTTATTGCCACCAAGTTTTCTACCATCCACATACAAAAAAAGAGATTATGGCCATGTAGCAAATTCGAGTTGAAAATAAACTATTTACACTATTTCTAAAATTTTTAAGTCACTTTTTCGACAATATATCAATTCGATCTAAATATGTATTTTTAAATAAATAAAAAGAAAATCAAATTGAGTATATGCAAAGTCCTTCATTATCTAGAATCATTCTCTCAAGAGGAGAAGATATCAATAATATCATCACAGATGCTTTTATTGAGCATATATGACACCACAACATTTATTTTTAAGGTAACAACCACCTTCCATATCCTTAGATAGAGAGTACTGACTGTGAAAAGTCAAGAACTTTAGACTATGTGGCCACCTCTAGGATAAGTTTCACTTCACATGAAGACACGATTATTTACCTTTATGCATTTTATAAACAACATAGATGGTAAGTTTCAACTTCCCATTAGTTGCCTCAAACACTGATAAAGATCCGAATTAAGGCGTGGTTTGATGGCAACTTCAAGAGGTTTCAACTTGGGCAACGCAAGGCCCAAACCTTCCTGCATATCAACTGGCTTGCCTTCATTGTTGCCAAATCAAATCCCTGGAGTAGCCGAGCAACCGTTAAATGTACCAATGTTAACCCTGCAGTCATTCCAGGGCACGATCTTCTCCATAGCTAAAGGAATATACCCAAATTGTTGACCTTTATCATCAGTTTCAGCTTCAGTAGTATAAACCTTTCTGGCTGAAACTCATTCGCATCTTGCCAGATACGTGGGTCTCGGTGCAGCTTCCATATGTTAACAATCAAACGCGTGCCCTTGTGATTGATAACCACCGATGTTACAGTCTTCCAGGGCCTCACGGGGTCCTGTTACAGGACCTGGAGGATACAAGCGAAAAGTTTCTTTCACACCTGTTGGAGTATTTCAGGTCTTGACATCCGACTCCTGAACCCACTTTTCTCTTCCGACTGGTTGTCCAGCTCTTCTTGTACGGCCTTTAGAACTTTTGGATATTAACAACAGGGAGAGTACCCACGTCATGGCCACAGAGTGCTTTCTGCGCCAGTAAAGATTAGAATCTGCAAAAGAAAATTAATTAAAGAAGGCATTATATATATAGTAAAATAAATTGATGTCACGCTAACTTACGAAAGATGTTGCCTTGATGATAGTATCACGCGTATGGCCAGACATTACAGCGTCTTCTGGATTTTTGACAGCACACGTCCATGAGTCACGCTCAGCATTACTTTCGCCTTGTAATTTTCTCTGAATATGTTCTAAGCCAATTTCCGAGGACATGGTCGATTTCTTTAAAAGTTTTCATTGAACCACATGCCCTTGAAAATCCATCCATTCAAGCCATGGAATGACAACCGCAACAAAAACCCCAGACAGATATATTGCTTCTTTATGGCTCTCTCAATACGCCAGCCTCGCTACCTGTTCACCATACTCTCTAGGTGAAAATCGCTTTCCAGCTATCAGCTTCAGGTTTACATTGAAAGTGAAGTGCTCAATCAAGTTACTCATATTCCTCAACAGGATTGAATGAGTCTTTGCACAAAGTAATTTCAAACCTTTAACCAATGTCTCAATCTCCGAGTGCCTTGCGTGCTTTAGCATGTTCAAGTCGGTGACTCGAAAGAAGATCGGTGGTGGCTATTTTGCGAATCTCCCGCCAGTATGGTCCATAAGGGGCAGTGCAAAAATGGCGTTGTCATAGCCATATGTCTCCCCACCGATATATTTGGCCGCGAGCCAAAATTCTTCATTTGTAGTGAAGCATTCTTTCACAAATTCCCAACTGCTCACAATCAAAGTTTGGTGTTTACCAAGCTTAAGTGAGTAGATGGGGCCACATTATCAGCTATGGCTCAAGTGTTTTACAAACTGGAACCGAGGCGAGAGTAGGGGAAATGGCCTATGAGAGGCCACCCCCATTTGGTTGAGGGAAGCCATCTTCTTGTTACACTTGTTTCGTTAATTTGCTTTAGCTCTTCCATAAATGATAGAGTAGCAGAGCTAACGCTCTATAATTGATTGAGTGAAAGAGGAAAAATATTCCATGGTGGAGAGAGTGTGTTGTGGTAATCTGCATAACCTGCACTTCTATTTTAGTTGAGACTTGAGAGGACCTGCCAAGCCTTAAAAATATGTATTTATTATTTTTTAAAAATAGTTTAATTCTGTTAAAACTTGTGGTGTGTGGCTTTCCGCTTGCCAGAGCCTTTGTAGTACAGCCGCACACAAAAGAAAATGCGCAGCCCTTCTTATACAGAGTAATTAAAATCTCACTCAACATTATACAACAACGATTACCATACCTAAGAATTCTTAACAGAACTTTTTTTTTTTTTTTTTTTTAAGTTTTATGGAAAGTATAATATATAGTTTATTAATTAATAAGGTAAAAACTATAAGTAATAATAACATGGGCAGGGTGGAGGGTGGCTCATCAAAATTGAATTATGCATTAATGCATGTTATGTAGGAATAGGTTGATAATAAATTCAATAATAATATACTTACAAGATTTTATACAAAGTGAGGTAACAAAAGATAAATAGAAGAGTAAATAAAAAATTAAATTTATAAATCACTATTATTCATTTTTACCACATCACTTTATACAAATTTTTTGTAAATTTTTTTATAAATATAATATTACCTAATAAATTGTACCATAGATACCCAGGCCTCGTGTTTAATAGTATCTCTCCTACTCCACTCATATTAATGTCAAGATCTAAGTTTGTCTCCTCTTTTACATCATTATCAAGTGCCATGAAAATTTTCCATTAAATCTCCTACTCCACTCATATCTCAAGCTGTCCGGAGAACAAGTTTTGCATTAGAAAAACAAAAAACTGTAGCAGAAAAGCCAACCACCGCCATGTGTTCCACGACACATTTAATAGAATTATACAGTCCTTTTCATAAACATTTCAGGAGCTCAAGAGTATGCTCCCATCATCCTCAAGGTTTGTGGTGTCAGAGTTTGAATAAGAATGCCTAACAAAGTAAGTATAGTACAGTATTTGGAATTGTTAAAATAAAACCATTAGAGTATACTTTATGTATAAAAGATTTTACTAATCAGGATATAATCTTTATTAAAATCACATAATAATGGACTAAACGTATGGTATCGTACTATGCTTTAAATTAGTACTGGTTAATAAAATCCGTTAATATGCATAGATATCCAAACCATTAAATGTGGCGCATGATTTATCCCATGCGCTGCCGTTTTGAGTGCTGATCCTTTTTTTTTTTTTTTTTATCACTGGCCGGCACTTTGCATCAAAATCCAATGGCTGCCCTCCTCTCATTTAGTCAACGTAAAAGCAGCCCATTCTCTATTTTGTGAAACAGATTTTGGTTCTTCTTGGGTATATTTTGCTCTTTGCTAGTGTTCTTATTAAGTACTCAATTTGGTAATTTGGGCGATTGGGTGAATCATGTCGTAAAGGTTGTGTTTCCTTAAGTTAAGAGGAGTGAGTTAGATTTCTCTTAGGATTTATAAGGATTGCCGTGTGTGGGTGTTTGTTATAACAATTGAAGTGATTTGAGAGTTTTTGTCAGTTTATAATTTGTAAAAACGTTTTTGATATGTAGTGCAGTGGGCCTCAGTGTTTTGGAGTTCAAACTTGATCATAGCTTATTCAAATCTTCAACAGTAAACAACCATTAATTGTTTGTCTTCAATTATAGCTAATCTTGTGCGTATGATTGAACTTAATTGTGATTTGGTCACCATCGCAACAAGAAATAAGCTATATTGTAATCGTCTATCTCAAGGTTTGTGATGCGAGATGCGTGGGACGACTCATGATGTTGATTGTATTTCCAGCACTTCATCTTTCTATACTCGCCTCTTATGTTCTTAACATTTTATCATTATTTTCACTAATCAAATTGGCTTCACAGTCCGTAGTTAATTTTCTACAAATGTTCATCTCAGATATTAAATTTTTGCTTTGTGTAATCAACAAATAAACATTAAACTGATGTTTATATTTTGAACCAAGTAGAAATGAAATTAAGATTGAGTTCTGCAAACTTATAGGAGGAAAAACTCCAAAAGATAATGAATTCTTGTTCAGAAGCTACGAACTAATAAGAAATTATTATTAATTTTTAGAAAGAGACTACAGATCTAATTTTTTTTTTAATATATTACACAGTGCGGTAACTTTACCCTCACTTCAAAGGGTCCCTTAGAGGCTGGGACACTAGGGGTAAATAAGTGTAGATGCTAAAATTTATAGTTGAAAGAAGGTATAATCTGTAAGGTTAAAACCACTGACAATCTACTAAAGCTATACACAAAACAAACAAATGCGAAGCTTACGTAAACACGTGTGGTGTCTGTCGTAATACTCCGACGCTCAAGTCAGAAGCTATTTAGTGAGAGGTAAAGGAATGAAGGGTTACCGGAAGTTTAGTCAGAGACTAGAATTATAGCATAGGTGTATAACTCTTAAGAGCAAGAGCTTGTGGAGCAAGATCCAAATTGAATTGTAGTGGAGGTAAGACCCTTTTATATAATAGTCATAGGATCTTTGATTCCTAGTAGGACTTTGAATCCGCAAAGGCGAGTTCTGGTAAATAAGGAAAGACCTTGATTTACCCTAGTAGGAACTTTGAATCCACAATGGCAAAGCACTGGTAAATAAGAAAGACCTTGATTTACTTACTTTAGTAGGATCGAGAGTCATAATTCACATAAGATGCAAAATCTTGAAGAATTAGGATAAACCAAATAGGAAGTAGATGTATTAGGGCTTTTAGGGGACTCTGAACCTCGAAGTTATCATGGACCAATGAGTCTGACCCTAAGCGGGCTAATAGTGATGCCCCATATGGAGAGAAGTTGGGCTTAGACGATGGATCTGGCCCCTGACGTGAGCCTTACATGGGACAATCATAATTGAGCTACGACCTGGGCCTACACAGTAAAATCACTCGATTGGGCCTAACAAGGCCTAAGTTGATTTTTGGCCATACAATCAGCAGATTCAAAATATTTCAAAACTCAGTATGCCGATCAAGGGCCAATCCCAATATCCATCAAATTCTACTAGCTTATATATATATATAATATATTAATATATATATATAAATATAATTAATATATATTATATAATATATATATATATAGAGAGAGAGAGAGGAGAGAGAGGGAGAGAGAGAGAGAGAGAGGAGAGAGATGAGAGCTAGAGAAGAGAGAGAGAGAGAGAGAGAGAGTAAAACATTTATTAGTCATAATGGTAGAACAAATAATTGATTACTATGAGGAGTTATAACTTATAGAGGTGTAGTTACAAAATTATTATTTTTATTTCTTTTTAAATTCATGTTTAGTAATATAGTGTAGGATTTCAATTCATGTTTTAATAGTACTAGGATTTAATTCAACACTTAATATTACTTTTGAAAAAATAAAAGATATTGTCTAGGAACCAGTAAATATAAATGTCCTTGATGGATTGTAAATGCAATTGTTGCATGTCAATTGATGTGAAGCTACAAACAATTGTCAATTGTTTTTAGCACTACAAATTAAGACCCCCGATGTCGATGAATTGCAAGTATAACGAAGTAGATGAGGAGAATCAAAGAGTCATTACAAAATTGAGTGACCAGATTCGACAACTTCACTATACTAATCAGATGGATTTTAATGTTTTCGTCAATCATCCAATGAGCATAAGTCATGTATGCTTAATAAATAAGAAATCATTATACATTGGACAAGAAGAGAAAGGAAATAATCATAAGGATATAGTACGGAAATAAAAAAAGTTTAGTGCCAAAAAGCTCTAAACATTCTTGAGAGAGTTGAAATATTTTGGGTTCAACAAGAAAATGTCAATGCTAGTGAGTTATTAAGTACCAGCAGTTAAAAGATGTGGTAACAACTCTAAAGCACAAATTGTTTTCCAAAAACTTTAAATAAATATTTATTTTTTTTTATCGATATATATTTTTTGCAATATATAATATTATTAATGTGAAGGCATTCTTACGATTGAAATTAGAAAAATTATAACTTGCAATGTGAAGCTTATTCTTATTATAACTATCCAAATTTAAGCTATAAGGAGGTTATTCCTATATAGAAATCATTCAGAGCATTATTAGATATAAGGTGATCTCAAAGTTCGAATCTAGGAAATCAATGAAGGAAACAAGCCTTGTTGACCGTTAGGCTAAAGGCCAACCTGTTGAGTTAGTTAGCTTATATTGGAAACTAGTCCAAATATATGTGACCTATTTATTTGCATTGACCTAATTGAGTGTGAACAACCATTAGAAATGTCCACTTATACAAATTAGGTCCATCCAACAAACTAAAAAATTCTATTTCTATTTCTATTTTATAATTTTTAACCCTCTAAATTATTCTTTTTTACATCAGAATCCGAATGAAACAATTTCTCCTGGTTGTAAGTTGTAACTGCCATATCTGGCAATGACGTTCTACATCCTTTATATGCTTTCCAATTGAATCAATTTTTTATTTTTAATGACACTGTGTTAGTTTATAAGTAATGTATATAAACATTTTTTTTATTGCCAAAATTTCTAATAAAAAAGACAATAGTATATTGCATAAATTGAATGGACAATGAACAAACGTCCACTAGAATCAACGTTTAGTTGATGAAGTCAAAAGCATTCAAAATTAAATGAGGAAAAAGAATCCAAAACAAAGACGCACAAATAAAACTAAAGGGCTTCCACACTGCTTTTAATTCTTTTTACCAACTAAAAAGGGTACAAGGAAATTTACATCTTCATATAAAATCTATATTCTCACTTAGTCAATGCCGGTTGCAATTAGGGAATTAAATATAATATCTGTATTAATTCTATGCAATCCTGGTCCTGGCTAGTGGCCGCCGCCTGCTAACTTGTTTAAATCAATTACCTTATGCCAAATTTTCAATCTATCTCCATCTGAAAGGTAAACAGAGAAAGCACACATTAAGATTGAGCAATGAGTCACGGAATTGGTTCAGCTGGAAGAAAATCATGCTTCCATGACTGCATCACATCAACCTTCTCAACCACAAACTCCATGCTTCAACCTTGTTCATACGTTGCTTTCAATTCCATCTTCCAAAACTCAGTTTTCCCTCAAAACTCAATCTGGGTCTTTTCACAAACAGAGCGAGGGCCTCTGTCGTTAACAGTTTGTACATTGGACAGAGAGTTTGTACGACTGTGGGCATTTCAGAGAGTGGAACACTCACAGAGATCAAGCAATCTTACAAGCAACTTGTACGAAAATATCATCCTGATGTGTCGCCGCCGGAGAAAGAATAGAAGAACACACGAAGAGGTTTATTCAGGTACAAGAAGCGTACGAGACTTTATCCGACCCCATAAGCAGAGCTTTGTATGATAAACATTGGCTTTGTCTTCGAGGAAAGAGGTAATTGCTTGATTTCCAACTATCTTTACATTAAAACTATACTATAATTAATTGTTGATATTGGATATTGGAATGGAAGTGGAAAAGAGAGTGGCGGAAGCAATGGCAGTCTCAACTGACACGGCTGAGGGAAGGAGCATGAGGCAGGATTCGAGGGCCAACATGTCATGGGGAGCAGAATGCGCGGAGAGATCAAATCAAAACTAGAGATTACCATCAGTTTACCATATTATATTGAGTAAATGGCGATCAACATTGAGGCTTTGATTTGTTCGTGTATATATTTATGGTTTTCATGGTTAAGTTGAAAAATATCAAACAATCAAAAGTTGTAATAATCAAATCATACATAGTTGAGTTGGTTCCAGCTGCATGCAAAGATTATCGTCCATCCCTTACATCACTAATATATACTCAGAAATTAGGCATATTTTCACAAATGGTAGGATTTGACGGGGACTTCCTTTCACGAACCTACGGGTACCATAGCTAACTCATCTAAATAATTAGCAAATAAATTATTATATCCTCCACAAATTACTTGTTATAAAGAACAAAATTAAAGATAAAATGTTGTTATGCGCATGGATTTACGTCACGTGTCTAAGGTGGGTTGTTCCATTTATGCTGCATATCATTCTATCTGAAGTTTATTTACTTGTTAGTTTCCAATGTAATTATATAAAGCCTATTTTTTACTCTAATTAAGGGGGCTCATTCATAACTTGTGCAAGAAAACAAAACACACTAATATGGAAGCAAAGAAAGCAATACAAAAAAGGGATGTAGATTTATATTAAGCATTCGAATTACTTAATTTTTTTTTTTTTTTTGTATGTATTGTTTGATTTATATTTCACAATCATCCAACATCAGAATTCAGGTTTTACACCTCCTAATAGATTCTATTCAGATCTAAGTACTTTCATTGTAAAAACTCCATCACAAAGTCTTGAACAAGTATGTATGTGTCAACCACCTACATTGATTTTTCTATGGATATTCTTAATTGCTAAATGCTGTCCTTTATATAAGTTTCTTTAATAGTAACAATGTAATGTACTATATTTCAATTTATTTCTCAAGTAAAAAATGTCAACACGTTAGAAAAAGAAAAGGTAAGAAAATAACAATTACCTTCAAATCGTTAATTATTTTCGTAATTTAGGAACAGAAAAGTCAAAATGGTGGATGGGCCTAATCTAAGAAAAATGATGGCCCAAATGTAATGGGTCTAACATATTTCGGGGGCTTGGAGGTGTGCTTTACTGATTAGCACAGGAAATTATGGAATCAAGAAGAATCGATTTTAAATATAACAGAAACGGTAAGCAAATCCTAGACTCCCACTTCTGCGCATACTTGCAATCAAGGCAGCTAATTTCTGGACATCCTCTCACTAGTAAGTTTCCATTTATCTAAATTTAATTGCCCAGATTCTAAATTTTGATTGTTTTGCTTATGATTTTGGTGTGTGCAGCAAAGCTCCTGGACCAGGAAGTGTGGATGTGGTGCAACCTCTTGACAGAGAGAAGGTCACTCTTGAAGAATTCAAGCTAATTAAGATGCAAATGGCCAGTTGTATGTGCTCTCTCTCTCCTTCTCTTTCCATCCTCGTCGTATTATGACCGTTTCTGTTTTGATGTTTAGATGGAATCTTAATTTTAGCATCTTCTTAATTATATATTATTATTAGTATTATTTTTGGTATAAATTTCATGCGTCTGAGAATTTTTTTATGCAGTTAGGAAGTATCTTGTCTGGATTGAGGTCTTTTTTTTTTCTTAATCTGCTGTGTTTCTTATTAAGAAAAAGGAGAAAAAAAGAAAAAGAAAGAATTTCATTCAGTCTCTCAAATTCTTTGAAGAATTGACATCAAAAATTTCATCTTCAATGTACAATAATTCGAGAAGCTAATGCGGAAAAGAAAAATTGGAAGTTGAGGATGAAGTGGTCATAGTATCAGAATTTTAAGTAATCGATAGAATTAAACTGGTTACTGAAACACTGTAATTTTATTGATTATAAACAAGATTCAGGATAACAAAAGTTGTTTTTTTTTTTTTTAATTTTGTCACTGTATTTAGGAAAGGGTTCTTGTAGTTCTATTTTTTGCTTTTGCATTTCTTCACCAGTTAACAATTTTTTTTGAATTTGTGTCTTCTTTTTCCAGATATCAAAAATTGGTCAAAAGTGAAAGTGAGGCAGAGGTTTGATCTTTCTCCAGATGTTTTATGCAATTCTGCAAATCACTTGCACCCTGTTTGAGACTTAAAAGAGAGAGAGGAATCAGTGAACATGTATTTCATCCTTTGTGTAGGTGCACCCTGTCTAGAAAAAACATATGAACATGTAGTTGGTTATGGTAAATTGCATCTGGTAAAGAAAATCACAGAGGAAAAGTTCAATTTCTATATAATTTTCGGATTTTAAGGTCCAAAAAGGTAGAAATCTAGACTGTAGTTTATTGTTTCTGTAGGCATCTAAAGGTTATGTGCATAATTAATTGTAATACTATATTATTCATGCATTGATTAGACTCAGTGGGCAACTTTATGAGTACAATGTTTCATAGAAATGCACACCCATCTAACATAATTGCTTTTTAAAGAATAAATTATTCTTTGCAAAAAGAAGGGCAATATAAATTTCTATTATTCAACCTACAATTCAACTGAAAAAAGATAATTATGCCTGTTATTTTAGAGTTTTCTTTCAGCATTAAGAATACAATATACCTCTTGTACATGGTTCTTCAGTTATGTGTAAATTCGCTTTGTCATATAAAGTTAATCAAATACACAACATTTATTTTGTATAGTAAAGGATTTTATAGGTTCGTATAAAACATGTAAAATCAAATGATAATTTGTCACTTATAGCAAATAAATTGTTTGTTTAGGCGATCAAAAGACTTTACACAGAATGTTGCTTTATGGTGTAACGAAGAGTAGATAGTGTATTGATATGATTAATTATGTTTTGTCACTTTAGAAAGTTGATATGGGCCAGATGTTGATCTCTAATAAATGGTCTTATCTTAGGGTAGTGGCCACTGCAGTTACATATATGAGACAGTTTTTACAAAGGTTATACTGCATAATTGTCTGATTGATGAGAGAAAAGTGCGCGTTGTTAATGACTAGAGACTCATGGCTCACTCTGTAACTTAGATATATTTGTTCTCGTAGCCATTTTATCCTTAAATACTTATCATTTCCTAAACTTTGGGAGTTGTATTCAAAAGCACTTGATTCTAACGGTTTTTTGACAACTTACTAACTGTAACTTCTCTCTCTGATTTTAGAAAGAGTATGACAGAATATGATCCCATCTTGTCGCTCCAACTTGCTTGTACTTGGCATCAAAAGCTGAAGAAAGCACAGACAGGCCGACTTCTACCATTTTACATCAAAAAAATATGTAATTACTTTGGTTTCCTCCAAGTTTAGTTATTTGCATTTTTTTTTCTGTGATATGTGTTGAGAACCTACCACTTTTTCTTTACAGATGCTGATGAAAAGTATAGATATGAGTCAAAGATATACTCGAAATGGAAATGAAGATTTTAGAAGCTCTTAACTATTATTGGTTGTATTCCATCCGTACGTTCACTTGTGCAGTAAGCATTTCTTCTCCTTGTGACATTTAGCATTGTTGTTTTGTTTTATTCTTTCTTTAATTTCAGGACATAGTTTTATAAATAAGAGGAGTGTGCCACAAGAGAAAGAGAGGGGGGGTTGGGATGGGGAGTTTGACTCTATTAGCGTCTTCAACTATTTTACAACAACATTGATTAGAAATGCCAACATCTTTGTGAAATCAGCAAGATTTGATTGACACGACCTGCATATTGTTTCATGGACATAGCATTAGTGTAGATGTATAATTTTCATCCAATAGTAGTTTTCATTATGTTGAACTTTGTACATTATTTGACCCATGCAAGCTCCTATGCTTCTCGCACATGATAAGCTGGCCATATTATATATTGTGTTTAAAGAGATTAATATATAGGTGCTTATCTTATTTCTTTTTCCATTTTGGATATGTTCTTTTGGACATATTTATAGTAAAATGTTTTGCAATTCAACTGCAGCATTTATAAACTCACAATGATAAACTATTTGAAGTGGAACTTTTAAGTACCTAGTTAAAGTTTCTTATTTTGACCTCTTGCTATTGCGTGTGTATAGTCTATATAGCCTTATTTTTATGTCTTGGTTGGATCCTTTGTCTTTGCTGTATTCTTTGTTTCTTAACAACAATTAGCTTTAGAGGTTCTTTTGACCTCTGAAGCTCATTTAGAAAAAGAAAATTCATAATCTTGTGGAATCTAGACCATAGGAGGGACTAAGTACCTACTTCCACCTTTTTCATAAATTTAGAAGTAAAAAACCCTAACTGCCAAATTTCATTAATTTTGTCCTTTGATTCTATTTTAACTATCTTTTCAATGAAAATATCTTATTTGATGACAATTTTTCTTCTGTTTTTATCCTTATAGGTTGTTGCAGGATGTTGGCATGAATGACATGAATATGATTCCATTTGCCTGGTAAGATCTATGATAATCTTTTCCAGTTGTTTCTAAAAATGTTTCAGTGTTCTTATTCTCTCTCTTTGCTGTTGATAGTTTCATTTTCTACCAAATTATGCTTTGTTAATGCTCTTTTCTTTTCAGAGGCTGAAAAAGTTCAAGCTTCTGGTGGTAGAATTAAATATAGGTAGATTTTAAGGATCTCCATACTGAAAAGAAGAGATTATTGGAAGAGTTACTCTTTTTGCTTGTAATATCCTTGTCATCTATCTTCTTCATAGTTAGGTGCATAGATGGGTAATTTAGTAGTTTTCTGGTAAAATTTATTGGTGTATCTGTCTCAAATTTCCAGTGCTGGTAGCTCAATCTTTCTCTGACAGGGAAATTCCAGTTAAATAACAACAAGACATATTATGTGGAAGAATTGTGACTAGATAGTGCTTGCGAAATAGGATTCAGGGTTGCAGTCTTTCAGAGAGCTACACATATTTATTGATAAATACTATGTTATTTTAAGTTTTTGTTCCGATCAACTCTCTTTATGCCAGTATTCATTATGGTTTTATTTAGTGTGTCACCATGTTTGGGTTTTAATTTGAAGATAGAAATTTGCCCTAACCCAGGCATTCTGAAAACAGGGGACTCGCTAATGATACGTACAAGATGGACCTTATTCTTGTGCACCCTCCTCATCTGATTGCTTTGGCTTGTATATACATTGCCAGTGTATATAGGGAAAAAGATAACACTGCATGGTTTGAAGAGCTTCGTGTTGATATGAATGTAGTGAGTATTCTAAATCTTATTCTTTTCATTGTTTTATACTGCCTCCGACTTATCATTTTAAATCTATTTTCATAACATGTACTGGGGCTAGCTTGTTTATAATAAAGAATAATCTATATTTTGACAGGTGAAAAATATTTCAATGGAGATATTAGATTTCTATGAAAACCAAAGAATGATCACAGAAGACAGGATAAATGCTGCCTTCAGCAAACTAGCTTCGAAGCCTTAAATGTTTAGGTGACTCTACTGCTTGCTAGAATCTCATGTTATTAAATCTTACTTTCTTGTGCAAGTAAATGCCATGATGTAGCCTACTAGTAAAATCATCAAATCTTGCTTCTCTAGACCTTTGGTCAGAGCTATGTTTCACTCAAAACGATGGTTAGCTATGTTATGATGAACTCTCAAAGTGAGGCTTTTGACATGTTATGTTGTGCCAATTGTGAGATATATTCTAGATTTACTTTTTGAATCTAAGACAGGGTATTGTGTTAGGACACTTGTATGTTTCCATTTAAAATGCACGAAGCCTTGCATTCTTTCTCTTCCATAATTAAAAAAATGAATGAATGAGCGAACTGCAATATGCAGGGCAAGAACAAGCAAATGCTTACATGGGTTACGAGGACAGATGATTAAACTAAAGCAAGCTTCCCAGATAAAAAATACTAGGAATATGAGATGCATAGATCGCTGCCGTTCCCACTGAAAATTAACTGTGTTACTTTACATATTGTTATCATCATCGCACGCATAAGTTTTGAACTTTTTAGTGAAACTGTCGTTGACTCTAAAAAAACTTGGGTCTTTGGCTCACTATATTGAGGAAACCCCGCTTCCAGTTTTTGGCAAATCCAGTGTTCCAGTATTCCAAATTACAGATTTCAAATGTGTCAAGGGTAAAGTGTCAAGAGGATACATTTATAATTTAGAATTTAAAACGTCTTTCTCTATTTATCGTGTATCTGATACAGCAAGTAAGATTATAAGATAGGCACATATATATATAGGTGCTTATGATCTACTGCAGAAATTAACTAATAAAATCTTTTTTTGCATAATTAACAATTTGACACATCATATCTCATACTTGAAAAATTGAACGTCCATGAATGTTCTCGGCTTCTGCTATTTCTTCTTAGCCTGCTTCTTCGCTGTAGAAACAATCAAAATTAAAATCTCAAAATACGATGAGAGGAAAAAAAAAAAGGGGCAGAAAAACGTGTTACTAACCCAATTTCCTCTTAGCTTCAGATGCTGCAAAAAACTCTCTCCATTCATCAGTCAGAACAAAGATGGGCTCCTCAGCTGCTTCCTCTTCCTCTTCTACTAAACCTTTGTTGTCCTCATCTTGCAACGTCCACGTCCTATTCATCACACAAGACCAGTAAGACTCAGAAAAACCAACATAAATTGTTCTCAAATTTAACTAAGCTCCTCTGTGAGTGGTTGAAAACATAATATTCGAATACGGGCAGACATAACTGCATTTTAACTTGTGGAAGTTAAGCACCAACTGTAGATTAAAACAAAGAAAAAAAAAAACTACTCAAACAATGGTCAATATGTTTGTTGGAAGAATTGAGTTTTCAATTTATTGATTTATCATTAAAGAGTTACACCCTTTGTATAGGGAGTAGACGATCTCCTAAATCCCCTAATTATGTCAATTGCGATTACACAATATTCTGTCTGACATAATTAAGAGATTACATAATCTCTAAAATATTCTGAGATCGTATACTTAACATAACTAAAGGATTATATAATATTTACATGATTACAAAAGATTTACACAATACTATGAAAATCTTAACACTCCTCCTCAAGTTGGTGCATAGATGTCACATATGCCCAATTTGTTTAACAATTGTGAGAAAATACGTTTAGAGACAGCCTTGGTAAGAATATCAACCAATTGATCTTTTGATCGAATCTTGGACAGTTCAATAATCTTTTCGTCTAACTTTTCTTTAATAAAAAATCTATCTACTTCAACGTGCTTCGTACGATCATGTTGAACTGGATTGTGAGCAATGTCACATGTTACTTTATTATCACAATAAAACTGAATTGGTTGATTAGGTTGATAACTCAAATCTTGTAGTAGAAATCTTAGTCACAAAGCTTCACAAATCTCAAGTGTCATTCCCCTAAATTCTGTTTCAACGCTTGAGCGTGTCACAACATTCTATTTCTTGCTTCTCCACGTGACTAGATTACCTCCTACAAAAGTGAAATAACCAGAAGTAGATCGTCTGTCATCCACTGCTCCAGCCCAATCAGCATCAGTATATGCATGCACATTTTGGTAGTCCTTATTTTTAGAAAATAAGATTCCCTTTCCAGGAGCATGTTTTAAATATCTCAAGATACGCATATCTGCGTTCATATGCTGCTCTCTAGGATTATGCATGAACTGATTGACTATACTCAATGCATAAACAAGATTTGGCCTAGTGTGAGACAAGTACATCAATCTTTCCACAAGTATCTGATATCTCCCTTTGTCAATTGATACTTGATTAGTCTTGATACATAATTTCAAACCTTCTTCAATTGGTGTATCTGTTGGTTGACATGCTGACATACCAGTTTCCTGCAAAACATCTAAGACGTACTTTCTTTGTGATAGAAAAATACCTTTGTTAGATCGAGACACTTCGATTCCAAGAAAATATTTTAAAGAACCTAGGTCTTTCATTTCAAATTCTTTTGACAAGTACTTTTGCAGAACCTTTCTTTCTTCTGGATCATTTCCAGTGACCACCATATCATTCACATATACAATAAGTGTAGTGATCTTACCTTGCTGTTTCTTTAGGAACAATGTGTGATCTGAATTGTTCTAATCGTAGCCAAAAGACTTCATAGCTTTTGTAAACCTCCCAAACTATGCCCTTGGAGATTGCTTCAACCCATAGAGCTTTTTTAACTTACATACCTTTTGGTTGTACTTTTCTGGTGAAATACAACCTGGTGGAGGATCCATATATATCTCTTTTAACAATTCTCCATGGAGGAAATCATTCTTCACATCAAATTGTTATAATAGTCAATCAAGGCTTGCAGCTAAAGATAATAAAACACATACCGTGTTGATTTTAGCTACAGGTGCAAATGTCTCTGTATAGTCTATCCCATGGGTTTGAGTGTACCCTTTAGCTACTATCTTGACTGTGATACCAAGTGCTTGACTAGCGAGTGAGGAGTTTGAGCCAAAAACTATCTCCATTAACAGACATGACCCAACATATGAGCTTGAGCGTGCCTAGTCGCTGTGGGATTCCAACACTCCCCCTTACGGTCAAGCCTATATATTAGGTTATGCCTGTTCATGGAGGTAGTTTTTGACTCAAACTCCCCACCCGCTAATCAAACACTTAGCTCAACTGAACCTGGACTCTGATACCATGTTTGTTTGAAGAACTGAGTTTTCAATTAATTGATTTATTACTAAGGAGTTACACCCTTTATATAGAAGTAAACGATCTCCTAAATCCCCTAATTATATCAATTACTATTACACAATATTTTGTCTAACATAATTAAGAGATTTTATAATCTCTAAAATATTCTGAGATCATATATTTGACATAACTATAATTAAAAGATTACATAATATTTACATATTATAAAAAAAATTTACACAATATTATGGAAATCTTAACATTTTGCCAATTCAAATTTTAAATATTATTTAAGATATTGTCATTAAGGGTAGACAAATAATGATGAAGTTGAAATTTTAACGTGGTGGCCGAGATTTCGACCAGAAACCCAAAAAAGCAAAACAAGCAGAAGTAGCAAACAACAAAAGAAAAGAGTTGAGGCAAACTTACTGAGCATCATAATGAGAAGTATGTTTAAAAAGGGGAGACTCCGCCTCCAAGATGAAATGGTTCTGCAAAGGCTCTGAATTTTGTTGTGGATGAAGAGTAAAAGTAGCGTTTACATGATGGGTATGATGATTTATGTGGTGGTGAGGGCAGATGATCAAGTGAGGATGGTGAGGCAAGAAGGTCAAGGGATGATGGTGATGGTGATAGTTATGGTGACGGTGATGGCAGTGGCGATGATGAAAATGATGATGATGATGATGGTGGTGGTGGTGGTGGTGGTGGTGGGGAAGTGAGCTCGATGTCCATGCTCTGCATCTGTGTGAAGGTTCCATGGCGCACTAGTTTTGTTTGCTAGTAGGTTTTATAACGATTGCTTGCAATTTCCTTGGGCTTTGGGCTTTCCGAGTGCAAAATCATCTTGGGTGTTGTTATTTAAATCTCGTTCAATCTCTTTCTAAGCCCTAATAACAGTTTTATATATTTTTCAAAACTATAATTACTAATAGTATGGTTTTATAATGAAGAAAATGGTGCATAGTTTTTAAAGAGGAAATATGTTGTTATATGAATGTATTGAGAGTTAACTTGAGATTAAAAAAAAAAATGGAGATTGAATTTAGAGTTAATTTGAGATGAAAAATGGTGAATCAAATTTAACAGGGGAGAGAAAATAGCTCATAAAATTTAATGCGAAAAAGAAAATAGATGGTGGGGTTAATAAAGAAGTTTAATTTAGGAAAAAAAAAAAAAGGAACAGCCCTGAAATAAAATGAAATATATTCGTAAATAATACTTTTAAAATGATTTTAATAATTTTTTAGACTTAGAAAGATAATTAATAGGGCTACAAATACACCACTGATTCATCTTTCTCCAGATAGAGTTGGGTGACTTCAATTGGCCCGAACCATGACTTGGTTTCCATGAGCTCCATCCACAGCTGTAGATTATGTTATGTCCCATGCAGTTGTTATCCTTCTTTATTTTAAAATATGTAAAACCAAAATTACTGTTGTCAACAATGAAACTCAACTAGCAGCCATGGCCCATGACGATGAGCTTGCTATCCTGTAAATCATTGTTCTTCATTAATGGGTTATTTAGACAAAATCAAGTTGCAATTTCGAGTAGGAGCTTCCATAAGTGTAAAGTGTGTAAGCTCACCTAACCCCATCAACTAGAAGTTTGGTGAATCCTGAATTGACCAATGACTTACATTAATTTAATCCATTGACAACTTAATCAATACTCAACCATCACCAACTCAAGTGTTGATTCCATGCTGGTGGGATCAGAATCTTTACTTATGCTCTGACATATTTGAAATTAAAAATCTTGTTGGTTGGAAGTTCCCACCTAATGCCAGTCAAATTCTTTTACAACTTTGATTTAGCTTTTCCTATTTTATTCCCAAATAAAAATATCTAAACTGGATGGGGGAGAGTTGGTGATAGGAAGGTGGAAATCTTAAACAATAGCCAAAAGTGTGTGAAAGTACAAAACTAGATTTAGATCCGGAAGACGCGGGTACATATTTCATATTTGCAGTAGTGGGTTGGTAACATGTAGTAATCTCTTCCCTAACCCATTTTCCGTTAGTTTTGCTGTTTTGGTTCCATTTTAATGGAGAAAAGATAACGATTAACTAGAGATAAATAGAAAAGAGAGGATTAGTAAAGGCAGATGTATGTAGGGACACAGATCTGGCGGTCCCGTACAAAAGCAGCACCTACCTCATGTGGAGATGGGTCCCGCTTTACGATGACCAAAACTATTATTATTCTATTTTATATTTAATCTTTGATACTATGAAACCTAATATATATACTTTGCAAGATCCAGTATCCACACATTCCGATAATTAACGCCAACCCTACGATTTCTTATTTTCTTATTATCATCTTTATAGTTTATACCCTCTCTTTCTTTATATTTCTCGCTTTTCGTCTCTCACTACCATCATTTCAGCTCCTCTGGGCCTAATAGTGTTTGATTTCGATTCATGAGTGTATTTTTCTATTTTCTATCCTCTTGTTAGCTCAAGTTTTTTATTTTCTCCTTCATTCATTTTTCGTTTGCATTTGTTTTATATCTGGCTCCTTGGGATTTTCAATATTCGTATTGTTTCGTTTGTTGTTGATTGTTGGTCGATTGAAAGATTTCATACACAGGCTGTGTTGTATTTTTAAGTCTTGTCTCTGATTAATTGCAAAGCTTTGGTTGTTCTTTCATTGGCTTGGTTTAATTTGTGATTTGGGTGGGTGGTGTTTCTGGGATTTGTTGAGTCTGTCAATGGGCGCTTTGGATGAGGGGCATTTCCACGTGGAGCTTCAGAATGGAGTGAAACTGAGTGGCCTTGAGCTTGGTTTTGAGCAAGAACCTGATACTCTTGCTATTGAAGATGCTGTCAAAGTTCTCTTGCAGGGCTTAGGTGAAGATGTCAATAGAGAAGGTCTCAAAAAGACCCCTCTTCGCGTCGCCAAGGCTCTTCATGAAGGAACAAGAGGTGCCCATTCTTATTATTCACTTTATTCTGGTGATTTTACTGGAAACAATAAATTTGTATGCTAGTGATTGTTTTTCATTGAACCTTAGTCGGTATGAAGCTATTTTTTAAACATAGCATGTCAACGTCTAATGTGAAGTATCGATAATTTGAACTTTCTGCATATTGTATTACATATGGGAAATCTTTTAAATTTTAGATGGTTATGGCTATTTCATGCTTTTCCTTTATATTTCAACAGATAGCTGCATGAACGAAGTTGTTTTCTATAATTTCATCACTACATCCTTTACTTTAGTTCTTGGTCCTTTTCAGGCTGTTTGGTGGACAGCTGAGCAGATTTATTTTTACTAAAATTGCGGGATTGCCCTGTGTGACTTTTTCTTCAATGAACTCCACCTGTACTATTAGTAGCTTTTTCAATATTTTTGCTTTTTGTTTCATAATTGCTTACTCTCTTTATGCTGCAAATTTACTATGATTTCTTACTGTTTCT
Organism: Pistacia vera; assembly: GCF_008641045.1. NCBI lineage: Eukaryota > Viridiplantae > Streptophyta > Magnoliopsida > Sapindales > Anacardiaceae > Pistacia > Pistacia vera. The sequence continues at coordinate 886,333 of NW_022196268.1, forward strand.
ATATTACAAGGCCACCCTAATTGCTTTGCAGTCTTCTCTCTATATGGCATGGTCACTAGGATTGTCATTCTAGGACATGCTTCATTCACATATACCCTGTTCTTGTTCGGCCAAATAAAGCAGAATACTTTCCAAAGAGCCCTCATGGATAGAGAGAACATCAGAGAGTATGAAAGAGTTTTACTTTTTCCTTTCCCCAGACAACCAACCCCCAGCTGCCGGATGTAGTTGAGCTATATAATGGAGAAACCAGTGTGCGATCAATTTATTGTATCATTTTGTTGATTGTTAGTGAAGAATTAGGATTATTAAACTTGTGAAATAGTGGAGGGGGTCTAGAAATGTAGTTTACACAAGTTATACCTAGGTTCAATAATAGGAAGGATATTAGTTATGAATCTCTTATGTTTTCTCTTTTTTGATGCTTCTGTAACTAGTTGATAATAGTGAGATGTATGTTGATTAATGCCTAGGAAGCATGGGGTGGCTTATTACACAGCTGTATGCACACAATATATCTGTTAGTTATTATATTTACTGGTGAATTCCCCTAGGTTATTGCACTAAGAATTTGGTGACTGATTCAGTAGCTGATTTGTCTGGCATTTTGCTTTTTCTAGACATTTTGACTCCCCAATGACGATTGGTATAGTAGTTGTTCGTTATAATATCAATTGGTATAAGTTCTTGTCTTTTTGCAACATGTCTTGCTTTTCAGCATTAATTTCTATAATGGCTCCATGGCCCATACCTAGTTCTGGTAGGTGTAAGAGAGATTGTTAACGTGGCCCATACCTACCCCATATTTCTCTTTTATCAAGAGAAGATATAAGGTGCAGAAGATTTGTTGTGTTGTGGGAATGTTGCAACATTCAAACATCATACAGGGGGGCAAATTGAATTAATTAAATCATTTGGTATAAACAGATAATTATTCATCTTTAATTGAGTAAGAGGCCTTTCTTTTCTCAATTCTATAGTTATTCAGCCTTAAATGCACCGTGCCAAGATGTGTATGTATATTAATTAATTTGGAATTTTTGGTTTGGCTTCTAATTGTTGATCAAGGCATTTGTTACTTTTTTCAGGTTACAGACAAAAAGTGAAAGACATTGTTCAAGGTGCTTTGTTCCCTGAAGTAGGTTTAGATAATGGAATTGGTCATGCAGGAGGAGTGGGTGGGCTTGTGATTGTTCGAGATCTTGACCTTTTCTCTTACTGTGAATCTTGTTTGCTTCCATTCCAAGTTAAGTGTCATGTTGGCTATGTGCCCTCTGGTCAACGGGTTCTGGGATTAAGCAAGCTTTCCAGAGTAGCTGATATCTTTGGAAAACGGCTCCAAGACCCACAGCGTCTTGCAGATGAAGTGTGTTCAGCTTTGCACCATGGAATCAAGCCAGCTGGTGTTGCTGTCGTACTGCAATGCTTACACCTCCATTTCCCAAATCTGGAGTCAGCCTTTCTTGACCCTAATCACCAAGGTTGGGTAAAGGCACGGGTGTGTTCAGGTTCAGGGGTTTTTGAAGATCAAGATGCTGATGTTTGGAGTGATTTTTTGAGTCTTCTGAGATTCAGAGGTGTAAATGTGGATAAAACTCGTATTAAAGACTATACTGAAAGATGTTGGTGTCCATCCCAATCTCCCTTAACTGCTAAAATTTCTTCTAAGCTAGAACCAGTCAACCAAGGAATGGTTGCTGCAGTTACTTCAATTCTTAGATCTCTGGGGGAAGATCCATCAAGGCAAGAACTTCTGGGAACTCCTACTCGTTTTGTGAAGTGGTTGATGAACTTTCAGAACACAAATCTGGAGATGAAGTTGAACGGCTTTGCTTGTGGTAGAATGGATATTCTTAAACCCAATGGAGAACTCAGCTGCAATAAGGAACAAATACATTCTGAGCTTAGCTTACCATTTTGTTCTCAGTGTGAGCATCATTTACTTCCTTTTCATGGTGTTGTACATATTGGATTCTTCTGCACCGAAGGACTAAATCCAATTGGAAAATCCCTTTTACAGTCAATAGTACATTTTTATGGTTTCAAGCTCCAAGTACAAGAAAGACTCACTAGGCAGATTGCTGAGACTGTTTCATCACTCTTAGGGGGGGATGTGATGGTAGTTGTAGAGGCTAGCCACACCTGTATGATCTCCAGAGGGATTGAGAAATTTGGAAGTAGTACAGCTACTATTGCTGTGCTGGGTCGATTTTCAACTGACCCTGCTGCCAAGGCAATGTTTTTGCAGAGTATTCCAAAGACTACATTGGGAGGTTGATAATTGTAACCACCCGTGGATGTTGTTATAGAAACAAATAGATAAAGCCATTTCTTTGCCATTCTTGATGGATACTTGCGCATGGCAGGGGATAAGTTGTGATAGACCTGTCATGGTTGACTCAAGTCATTCTTGTTCTTGCTGAGGTTGGCGCGGGAGTTTTGTGTTAACCAGAAGTGGCATCATAATAATGGATTCAAATTCCTTAATCTCTTATTTTTAGGTTCAAGTTCTTCCTATTTTACTGTAGCATAAACCCTTTTTCCATGATTTTTTCTTCCGGTACACCATTTTTCTTTTTCCAAATATGTTCCCAATGTTGGAAAATACTCCAAATATTTACTTCAGTTCATCACATGGAAATGAAAAAAAAAAATGTTTAGATTTGTGATTCTGTTATGCGATTATTATCAATTTTTTTTTTTTTTTTTATTTCAAAGAAACTCTAACGTGACGTCTTATTTTCTTTCCAATTATATGTCCAAATATCGGAAACGAGGTACCTTTTCTTCCCTAAGTAAACGACTGGATATCCGTGACCGTTCTACAACAGAATGCATGTTGCCATGAGATGCCAACAAATTGACATTTCAAAATTTCTCTACTTTCCACTTAAAGATGATACAATGTCCACATGACTTGATACTAAAAACCTTTTTGCAAAGTGTAGAGAATGGCAGAAAGATCATATATATAATATATGCATTAAGAAAAAGATAGTTCAGAATTCATACAGGCTACATCCAGTTGTGCAAATAAAACGGTACGCACTCACAGGTTCATTCAGATTTTTTGAGATGAAGCAGTAGATACCAGACACATAAGTTATTAATCCTAGCCTAACCACAGATGCCTGATGGCATGCCAATCCACGTGAGGGTTTGATTTAGGGGCACGATGAATAGGCACATGATGTATCTTGAATGATAAAATAGCAATCCCCACTACTATTATTAACACTTGTATACATGCCAAAATAGAGAGATGAAAAACCTGCATACAAGAAGATCCTAGTCAGCGCACTTTTGAATAAACAGAAACTATCAGATAAAATCCAAATGTCCATCACGCAGAATTACTGAAACCACAAATGCAGGTTGAACTAGGTGTCATTAGTGCGACATCATTGTGAATTGTGATCACAAAAAGAAATAATAATAATAATAATAATTTATCAAGCATTAACAGTCACTAGAAGAAAATTTCCACAAGCAAATGCAACTAAATTCTCGTTAAGCACTGTTGATAATATAAATCAAGGGCACAAACAAGAAAAGCATTTATTTATTTTGGGTGTGGGATGTGGGATGTGGAGTGTTAAGGGAAAGGATGCATAACCATAACAGTACATAAGATTCCAAAGAAAGGAAGTCATTCTTTTTTATAAGGAAAGCTTTAGAAAAAAATGCATGAAATTCATTTCTTACGCATTTAAGTTCCATATGCTTCCTAAATAAGGCCTAAATTTATTATAACTTCTAGAGACAATAGAAGTTTCTGATGGCATCTTTGGAGATATACATAAATAAAGTTCACCACTCACAAGCAAAATAGAAGTTTCTATTATTCACTTACATGAATATATATGATCAAAAGACAACGAAAGTACAAAGATAAAGAAAGGGATTATAAGAATTAAGCCAGTAAATCTTGCAAGAAAAACCGAACCTTGTTCCTGGGAGAGTTTTTATGGAGAAGATTTCTATCAGCATGTTCAAGGCAGTAGCGCAACATATCAACTATTACCAACTCATTTTCTGGATCATCATTTTCTGCAAGCACAAGAAGCTAGGAACTGATGGTTAGTTACTCTCAATTATCAATCGTGCAAAAGCCTGGCCAAAAATGCGAATGAGACAGAATAAAATAACAATGATAAGGATCAAACAACTTGATCAGATCACCTGGAATGTCAAAAATTTGTTTCACAGGTGGTACACCCAGCAGCTCCCCCAGATAAATGCGGATTCGAGCACGATCAGTGAGTGGAAGTAAATCACCGTGTGTCACTATAACAACAGGTTTATCATCTGGAACAAAGAAACAGGTTTTATCACCATAAAAAGGTATTGCTCACTGATAAGAAGTAATAAAAGAAGAACAAATAGAGGAACATAAGGAGGAGAAGATAAATGGATGAAACATTTAACATAAGGATTATATAATTCACTTGCAAAAGCTCTGTGATTAAATTAGTCACACGAACTCCACCAACAAAATAATAAATAAAGATCAAGAAACAAATACCTTTAAATGACAAAAACGGACAGTTGAAAACTGTTTTAATTATCTGGTTATACTGCTTCTCGGCAACACCACAACCTTCCATGGATTTCAGAACTGCAAGTCCATCAACAACAAATATGCAAAAATTAACCATCCTGACCTCACCGGGTTGACAACCATTGTCCCGAGCTTTGCACTTCATTCTGTTCCTTAAATTTGAACTATCAGATTTCCTGAAAAACGTCACAGAAGTGAAGTCATTCAAAAGAGGTAGATTGTTGATCAACAACCCAGCCCCCTCCCCAAATAAAAAGGGAGCAGAAAGAAATTTTTAAAAGCAATTCACACCTGATAACAAGTTCCCCGTGACGAACTCCTCTGGTAATCCAATGCTTTATCATATTAATATTATCAGATGAGTCATCAGACAAACTGTGGGTATCGTAAAGACAGAAAGAATTTGAATCTCTTGGTATCATATATTCCTGAAGGAAGTAGGTTCCATCTCCAACAGATGGATTATCTTGTATTGGAAGACAAAACAGGAAAACAGTTCAGTAAAGAAAAATGACTACAACTAATTCACTACCACGTCATCCAAAATTTGGGTTGCAGTTAAGTGACATATACATACATGTTACTTGGGCTCTTTCTGATGCAAACTTGTCATCTTCAAACACCTTTGAAATTCTATTAACCAGACTGCTCTTTCCAGAACCTTTAGGACCAATTAAAATGAATGATATTGTCTTTGGCACATCATAATCACTCAATTTTTTTCCCCTGGCATTCTCAATCCATGCTCCAGGGGTATAGCTGTGAATATCAAAGTACACATCAAATCAAGCAAGTATATAAAGAAATTTTTAGACATGTTTGTACAACAGTTTCAGCATCAGAACAATTTCAAAAATCACTGCTTTAAGAAAATTAAAAAAAAAAAAAAAAAAGGTGTCCTATTCGATAAAAGTGATGTCATAAAATTCTTAAAACCCATATATACTTCCATGAGATTATTGGACCTATAGAGACCAACACAGTGACACACAGACCCTCGGGAATCCTGTTGTGAGATCATGCAATTCACATGCTAATTCAAGGCAAATTCAATGCATAAGTCAAGATGCAGTGTTAGTGAAGCCTATAAAAATGGATTACATGCTACCAAAATAGGAGGATGTTTTATAAGGATCCATTAGAACATATGGTTTTTAGTTTAGTTTCTCACCAAGAATCTTTGATATGTAAAAAATTACAAAAACATAGCTGCTTTCCTTGATATTCGTTTCATTAACAACATTACCTTTCACAGAAGGCCTCAAAGCAAACAGAATTACTAAGATATATCCCTTGTGTAACATAGATGGTTTTAATTTAGTTACACAGCGTAAACAATTCCAAGTTGCAGAGCCTCTGTGACGTTGTTAGACTGAAGAAATGTATTTTACTTAAGGCTCTTGAAGCTATCATGATAAAAATGGCAGCAGAACTATGTTTTCATTTCTTATCAAATTGAGAGCCCAGCGATGCTATTCAGACCAGTAGAGATCAGTATTATATGTAAGAAAAAAAAAATAATTAAAAAAATTAAGCAATCATCAATAAAAGGTCCCTTAACACGTGTACCTGAGAAGGTATATCAAGTCCAAACATATAAAAACATGTGCTTTTTAATGCAACACAGAGAGTGCGATGCATGTTTCGCAGAACCAGTGCCCATGTGGAGAAATGAATATTAGTAAATACCTCAAAATTTTGTTCCTAGCCTCTCTCAAACTCCCAAGACGAGTACGCAACTCATCATAACTGAGCAAGACTTGTGTGCAACGTCTCCTCCTCTGGTCCGCTTCAAAGTCCAAGGAAGCTGGAGATAGCTGACCAGTTTCTTGGGGGATTTCTCTAAACACCGCTCCATCCTCATCATTCACCAGTGTTCCTTTACAAAACTTCATGCTTAAAATGAAATGACGTTCAATACTTGGGTGGAAACGAGGGGCCATCAATTGAGTAATAAAATGAAATACATTTACATACCCGAGCAAAGAAGGGGTTGGAGATCGTGACAGTTGAGGGGAATCGTGAGATTCTTCTGAATAGTAAAAAATAACATCACCAATTTATTCAAAACGAAGAGATAGAGAAGGAGAAGGTGTAAGTGTACCAGGAGTGATTGTGATTGTGTCGCCACCCATGCCTATGCCTTGCTTGTCTTAGGTTTTCTTCTGAGCTAAGAGTCTGAAGAACAGAAGAAGATTGATCATAACTACTTTTTGGCTACGCGTACATAACTTCGTGACAAGTGTCTTTCTATTTCATCACCCTTTAAATTTTTTCTTCCGTTGACCGATCCTATTTGCCACATTGTGCCCTTACCAATGTTTAACCTTGGAATTGATTGTGTAATGTTATTAATTTATTAATTTGAAAGTTATCAGTATAAACCAATCCTCAAAAACTTGATTTGATTTCAACCATTTTAACATCCGTGAGATTGTCTTTGATAGCACTCACTTATTTTTCTATAAGAATGACAAGGATTAATTTACCAATAACAGCAAGTCCAATTAATCTATAACGCTTCAACAATACAATGTGATCTGAAAGCCCTGCTTATCCTTCAAAAACAAGGATTTCCAGGATGTCTACAGAAGAAATTCAGGATTGAATGAATAATAATGCCTCCTTCCTTTCTCGCCCTCTAATATAAATTTTATGCATATCATCTTTACATTATACAAATCAAAACTGTGCGCGCAACAAGGGCCACAAAATCCTATGATTCTCTTTTGTATAGAATTTCTGTCTTAACTTAAAGCTCTAAGCTAACAAAAAATGACCCCTAACCATCTCCGAATCCTCAATTAGCACATCCCTTTCTCCAAATTCATTTGGGGATGTTCTTCCAATCTAAACAGGGTTCTCACATGTACAAACGACTAAAAAGCCCTCTTTTAACAGTCCGGAAAGGATGAAAACTCCACTTACAAAGTCCTGAAAGATGCACCAAAAATAACAACTGTATGTCACATTCTGATTCCATCATCTCACTTCCAGGACAAGCATTTTAAACACCAACAGCATGACTGCAACTGAGATTTAACTACTGCAATCAAAAGTAAATGCAGTAATAAACCAATAACCTCAGGACCCTGGCATATACCTTTGTGAAAGGTCTGCTTAGACTTCAGGGTAACAGCCAAATCGGCGATGATAGAAGGGGAAGTAATGTTATCCATTAGAAGGGGACGACATATGGCAGAGCTGTTACACCAGCAGACTCTATGGGCAGAACTTCTGCCCACACTTGTTGTGTCCCATCACCCCTGGGAGAAGCCACTTTTGCCTGCTTTGACTGCACACTATCGCTGCAAAACAGCCATTCATCGTCATCAAAATCAGGCCAATCCTCCAGTTTGGGCACACCTTTGGCCACACTAGAAAGAATCTGATTCAGGTACTTGGAATCAGGGTGTGGTGGTTTGGCAGATGCTTCACAATGCTCACTACCTTGATCAATAGTTGACAAAGGCTTAGTTGAGCACACAATTGGCTGTGAAACGTTCCTTAAACCATTAATCTTGTGTTCCTTGGCATTCACTTTATGATTACCAACTGCCCCCTGAAACTCAGATGCAAAGTGGATAGCAGTTTGGCACGGTTCCATTTTCCTCCCATTTTCTGTGACCAGGTGAGAGGACGAGACAGGTCTCGGCAACTTATTAGGCCTAATTCCGTTGTCTGTCACAAAGTTTAAAGAATAAGGTACAAAATAAAAATGAACTGATGCAAAACTAGACACGTAAACCAAAGATTTCATCCCAAAATTTTGCGACAAGGTTCTAAATAAATAGGCCAAAGCAATGAAAGTGAAAGTGATACAAGAAAGTTTTCACCTTGAACAGGTTTTTCAATATTAAAACATACCACTGATATCCCCATGGCATAGGAGGTTTAAGCACTAGACCATCGAAGAACCGAAATGCAACAGAAAGGACTCACCATGTGAAATTCCATTTATCTCAAGCTCCTTACGTTTGCCAAGACTTCCCTCACCGGGAGGATTGTTGTTGCTAGTCTTTGAAACATCTGGTGGTCTAATATTGCATGAACTCGGGAGGCCCTTGCCATTGTCTTTCAATTTTGGGCTGTCTTTTAATTTAAGCCGGTCTTTACTTGGCTCAACTATCTCCTTCGCTTTCTCCTCCTTTTTCTTTTCCTTATCTCTGCTTTTGTCTTTTGATCTGCTTTTCTTCTTTCGATCTCTATCCTTCTGTTTATCACCCTTACTATCACTTTCTTTGCGCATATTCTTCTCTCTCTCCTCCAACTGCTTCTCAATATCATTCTTCTCCACTGGTTTAGTGATTCCTTGAAATCTCTTTTGATCAGTACCAGAGAATCCTTGAGCAATTGAATTTCCGAAACCTCTAGCCTCAACATGGTTCTTTTGCCCATTGATTTTTTTATCAACTTCTTTCTTATCCTTTGCTTTCTCTTTCTCTTCCAATATGTCAGTACTGCACTCCAGAATCCTTCTTGGCAGTTCTGCTCTTCTTTGATCTGTAACAGTAATCTTCTGAACAATTTGGCTTCCTGTTGCTTTATCTTCATTCCTAATTCTCTTTGCCAAATCCTGCACATATTTAGTATCCTTGATCCCGTTATTCTGGAGGCTGTTCGGACCAATCTTCCCTCCATTGTAGCACTCTGGTTGCCCTTCAATTCTCTTTGCATCTGAGATCCGGTTCTTGTCTTTATCCTTATCCCTGTCCTTCTTGTCTTTGTGCTTCTCCTTTCGGTCTTTCTTATCGCTGTGTTTTTCTTTACTTCTCTCTTTATCTTTGTTCTTTTTTTCTTTACCTCCTTGCTTTTCCTTGTCCTTCTTATCCTTTTTATGTTTTTTCTCCTGGTGTTTTTCCTGAATATAATATTTCAATTAGAGACAAATTAAAATAAGAGTAAAGAATAATATTTTACTAGAAGTAGATGGGGAAATGATGAACAGCTAAACATGGTAAGGTAAAGAGGTATCCAAACAGCAAGGGGCAACTTTCCAGATTGGATGCAAAAACTGATGCACGAATAAAATTATTACCAAGCTGATGAATTGTCCCTGTTAAGTCTTTAATTCATATGTTTTTTATCATAAAAATATGTCAAATATAAAATCTTTCCTCCTCTTTAACGAGTAGACAAATACTTCAAATAAAGAACATAATCATCATAATTTTACAACATTGAAACATATACTTTTGATTCATTCCACATGTAAAGGATTCTTAACAGTGAGGATGCAGGAGTGTATTAATCAACATCAAGAAAAATCACGTCAGCTAGCACCAAAAGTTAATTTTCATAATTCGATCTTCCAGAAGGAACTATACATATAAATATATAACAATTCCACATAAAGAAGGCACCAACCTAAATTATCTGCCAATCTCAAAAACAAAATGCGCTAACTATCTCATCACATATAATGTGGAAAAAAAAAAAAAAAAAAAAAAATTGCAGAAAAGGAATGCTAATACATATATGGATACATATGCAGATCCTTACATGTGGAGGATTTGAACATAAGACCTCTTCTTTGTTTTAAATTACCACCAAATCCAGAAGTTTAAGATTACAAGGAATACTTTTAAGAGTTTCGTTAAGAAAAAATAGGTTGCATGGGAAAATACAACCTATGGGAATTTCCTTCCTGTATATAAATCTAGATTGCAGTTCAGTGCTAATGGCTGACATGTTAACATTGTGAAGAAGGATAAGTGAAGAAAGTGCATTTATAAATCATGCAAGGAAAACACCATTTTTGTGATACAAGATGCTAATGCATGAAACCAAGAAGGAAAAAATCTCGTGTTCTCATATTTTAAAAGCAGGTAATGTGGCTCATGTATAAAAGTTACTTTAACAGCATATTTCTCAGTACTTGATAGTTGATATTAACATATGACATTTTTTACAGCATAATTAATCAATTAATATGGGCACTTCCAAAATGGTAACACTTCACTATCATAGGTCTTAAGCCATATCCCCAGTTCTTAGAGACCACTAGAAACCTCCTACCCTCCCTGAAAGTCCACAAGAAGTTCAGGAACATTGCTACACAAAACATGTCAATCAAAAAACCCATCACTTCTATCTTTTTGCAGGTTGAGATCACTTGTATTTTGGCATTTGGATGCCATTTGCATTAGAATCCGTGAATTAACAGATGCAATATTTTATTCCTACCAGTGGAACTAGATAAAGCTCTATGACAACACCAAGGCATACCAAAGATACGGCTATCATCTGTTCAAATCTCTTAAGATACTATACAACAATTATTCTTACTTCATAAACTAGAAAGACATGGAAATGTGATTACTCCACGAAGATGTTTACTATTCTCTGAAGATGTAATTTTGAAAGCATGTTCACAACATAAAATCAGCAGAAAGCATATATAACTACTACAGAACCAAAGCAAGAGTAGAATTTGGATTTCCAGAGTAGATACGAGTTAAAGTTAGAAATGATTGCTCAATCAGGGCAGGTCAACAGTCAACAAGCATGGCAACACCATGATAGAGATCAATAGTTTGCTTTAACAGATAGTAAGACACATGGCGCTAGATTTTGGAATAACTTTCTTTAATATGAAAAATTTTGATTGCCAAAACGAGAAAAAGATTTCAGAACACAGTAAAATGAAGCATACGACTCAGCATTTAAAATAAACTAGAATGAGGCATAAGACAAAGCATTTGAAGTATTCAAAATACACTTTCAAATTTCCACTAATATTCTTCCTTTAAAAATTGAATCTCTTAAAATATGTACTTTATTTAAAATTAAAAACTACAGGTAAAGGAACCAAAATGCCACTAATGTGCAAAAAGTAAAATAGGAAGAGAGAGAAGAAGTCTCTGCAGATAAGAAAGATCAAATATTCCTGATCCAATTCCATTTAAGCTTGAGTTTCTATGCTAGTATACTATAAAAAATACTAGCATAAACAGTGAAAAGTTCAAGTAGTTACAAGTAGAGGATGGTGAAAAATTATTTATGCTAGATTCAACAATGCTTACCAGAAGGATACATTAGTTCACATAAAGATGGTGATGCTATATTAGAAATAATAAATTTCTCAATCTAGTTTCATTACCTTAATAATTATTGTATCCTCAATTTCCTCAAACTCCCTTTTCTTCAAACACTAAACCATAGATAGTACAAGATATTAGGAGTAAAATATTATCCATTTTTGGCAATTTTTTACCTACCAAACAGGGTTTGCCCAAAGTACAAGATGTGAACCACTTCTAATCTAGAACACTAGAACAAGTAAACAATTTCAATACATCATATTCTACATTTTCAGCACGTTCAATACCAGGCATACCAGATTATACCATAAAAGAAAACCTTGTCAATCTTATGCCCAAGAAGATATTCATACTTTATAACCAAACTTCACATCCATTTAAAATGGTCACATAAAAAGCCCCCCCATCCCTATTCAACAAACACATCAAGCAATACACAGCCCCAGCAATTAAAGGAGCCTTTCACCTTTAAGTCATCACATATTAATCCAAAAGGCAGCTTCTGTAAAAGGAAGAGGTGTCAACATAAAGTTACTACCAGTTTAAGACAAACCAAGCATTTCAATTTTCAGCACCAAAAACATCTGAAAATATATGGAAAGCAAAGTATTATTTGACAACCATGGCCGCATTTATTATAACATCATTATCAAAGTCTATCCTTGTAATAAAATTTGTAAGGAAAATATATAAATGGGTTATAACATCATCATCAAAGTGTATCCTTGTAACAAATTTTATAAGGAAAATATATAAATGGGTAATTTCAAGATCTAGCTAACATTAATTGTTACAACATTATGAAACCGTTAGCAGTTGAGCTGTGCACAATATTGAAGAGTAGACAATAAAAAAGCACCCCACTGAGCATAGGTTAAAAAATTAAACTAAAAACTTTATCTAATTCAAATCAGAATGCATATTTTATTTGTTTTAAATACTCTATAGTAGGGCTACTGTGCCACATTAAACATTCTGCTTACTTCTCTAAAAATTTCCGAAGCTAAAACAATGCCCAGTAGGAACAGTTGTTCTACTTTACAATCTTACACAGATACAAGTCTCCATGTGGCTGCAGTTTTGTTCAGCTGACAAATTTATAAAACAGCGACTCCACTAAAATCCTAAAGGTCCATGTAAGGGTACATGTGATATGAAGCGGCCAACCAAAAGTAAAACATATTGAGATTTGACACGTTCTCTTTCTTCCTTCAATGGACATGCAAACACGGTGTGTCTACACAACACATATCCCAGAACGTGTCCATGCCCGAGAAAGCACTTCATGCATATGCAAATGTTAGTATAAACAGTTACAAGTAAATAGCATACTATGGCCCATCCCCGGCTAGAGATATAAAAGATTCAGCCCCCTGTAATCTAAAAGACTGTCAGATGGTTAAATTGTAGGCAACTTCTTTCTACTTCTAATAGTATCTCATCACATTGCCCAAATTTTATTAAGCTCATCAAGAATTTACTAATAAAAATATATTGTAAGTGGAGTGTGCCTTAGAACTTAACATAGCCTTATAAGTCAGTCCATGTTCTAGCTTCGAAAAGCAATCTTTCCCCTATATTATTTTCCAAATTATTGTCCCCTATATAATATGTTCAGTATTTTTAAACCTTACTATGACCATCCCTCATGCGTGGCCCAAATAAACCATCTTCTAGCTTGCAAAAGAGTTGCTCATTGTTTCCAAAAACCATGTCTAAACTTACTTATCTACACTTTTCTTTTCCTTTTTTATCTGGGGTCAAATGAGCCTTGATTGTGAACTATATATCCAAGACCAACTTCCAGAAGTTATATGATACAAAATTAATTTGATCCAATAAAAAAAAAAAAAGTAGATACACCAGATAAGGAAAGCAATATCCAAAGAAAACGAGCAGGACTCATGCTAACAATGGAAGGTAAATAAAAATATGGCATATAAACCTTTGCTAGCAAGTCTGTATCTTCAACTCTAGCACTCTTTTCATATCCAGGAGGCGGGAATGGAAAGCAGCGAGACATTGCACGTGATCCTTAAAACAGCAAAGCTGAATCCTTCTACCAACTGAAAAGTTTCTCCTAGTTTTCTATACCTTTGTTCCAACACAGGAACAGACCAGAAACTATGCCCCTGTCCATGCACCATGTCCTCGCAATCATTTCCAGCTTGAAAATCACTTCATGATCATCCAAAATCACCTCCAAGACAAAATAATCCTGATACCCAATAATTAAAATATCTTCTTATTTACAATCAAATCCTAAGAATTGCAAAATTATGTCAAAAAAGTTGCATGGAACTAAGAGTACCCACAAGGCTAGAATGCTCAACTCTCCTATTGTAAACACTGAACTAACTTCAATGAAGCCAAATAATCAAAGTTTCAACCGTAATGATTTGTCGACAAATGCAGAAGTTCCAATAAAATCTGATCCTTCCCGTGATTACTACGAGGCCAAAAGGGATAACATCACCTGCTAATCAGCAAAAACCAACCAATATAAGGAAAAATTCCCAGACTGTGAAGATCAAAAACTCAAGAGCACAAATTCAAAATACACCACAATCTTAACCTTTTGATGAAGAAATCTTCACTTCCTTATCACCATCTAGTATCTATGTCAAGGTTCCACTCCGTCGGTGTTCAAAAGCAATTCTCAAAATCTCTTTTTGCAGGTTAAAGTTCAGCCTCTAGACCGCAGTTCTGAAAATGCCCTCTGCAGATTCAATGAGAAGACTTTAATCCCAATAACTTAACTTACCTAAACTAATCTAAATAAAAGCTATACAATCCAATCCTCAGTTTCTATATACACCGTGTATTCTTCTGCTTATGATTGTAACCGAATAGTATAAAAACCACAATTAGGGTTGATTCTAGTACGATCTCACCAAACCCTAGATAAATCAAGCAAAAAAAATATGTCAACAAATTTCTCCACTGATTAAAAACCCTAATTTCAATTCTTCAAAACCAAAAAGTGCTTATATAACTAAATAATTGTTTGACAATAAAACTAATAATTAAACCCATATTAAAAAAAAAAAAAAAAAAAAAGCACCATTAATAGAAATAAATAAGAAAAGTTGTCATCAAATTAAGTTAAAACATAGAAAGATAAATTATGGGTTTTGAAAATTTTGTATAAGTATGACAGAACGTAGACAGTTTTGACAAAAATAAAAATTTGAAAAATCTTAATTGAAAGAGAAGAAGAAAATTATAGTATAAATGGAAGTGTCTGGGTTTCTCTTGGCGTGTCAATACCTCTTCTCTTATGTATAAAAAAGAAAAAAAAAAAAACAATTGTTTGTGTTGGTGAGTGGTATTATTTTGGATCTCTTGTTCAATGAATCGAAGTTAGAAATAGAAATAGGAATGGGTTTTGTTTGTTGTTGTTGAGAAAGGCTGGGGGGCTGGTTTCTCAATAACAAAAACCCCTTATCAAAGGGAAGAGAAAAAATAAAAGAGATTGGGAAAGGGTATTTATAAGAGGGTAAGAGGTGAGTGAGAGAAACGTGTCAAAAAGAAGGATCCAGACACAAGTGAATGCGAATGTTAACGTGAACAAAACATAATATGGATAGGAATAGAATGGTCCTCTTTTTAACTGCCCTTTCCCTAAACACAAAAACACACAGTCACACTTCTTCTCCGTTCCTTATACAACGAGTTTTCATTGTTCATACCGTAACATGACATTCTTCTGACTTGATTGTCATGAGTTACTGAGATCGACACTTCCTAAGCACTAATAGAGTTATCAATGAAACTCTTTATTTGGTTGATAGTTTTAGGCCATTAATTGAAGTATGCATAGTTTTAGGGTATTAATCAAAGTACACACAAACTAATGACTTGTTGATGCTGGATTTTAATATCAACTATTCGCACGTGTAAAATGCTAAAATGACTTAAAAGTCACACGTGATATGAGGGGATTAAATCAAGTAAAAGGTAAAGAGCAATATTTAAAGTGGTTCGGATGCTCGCAAGCGAATCTTATGTCCACTGCTATTGTATTAATAAGAGAGAGTGATCAGGTCGCGTTCAGCGAGCTAAGTTACAGTTTAGGGAGAGAGAGAGCTATTTCAGCGTAAAATTTGCTAATCCCCACAAATGAGAGGGAAGTCCTCTATTTATAGTAGGAAAGTTCAAGGTAATGATTATGAAAGCTGCAAGTGAGTAGATGCCGTACAAATCCTTTATTTGCATCCCATTGATCACCTCCTGAAGGATTTCCTCAATTTAAAGCAGGACTTTGACACGTGGGCGATCTCCAGCCGCTTGCTGGTCTGGCACTCACCTGCTACACTGACATGCGTCATGCTACTTGCGCTAGGCGCGACGTGGCCGTACCTGGACAGCGTAGAACCCTTGTGAACTTTGACCATCCTTTACTGACGAGGTTCCATGTCAGCCCTACTTTTTCCGGCATAACAGAAGTCCCCCAATTTTTAAGGTTTAAGGATCGAACCTTGAGAACTTCATAATTATGCCCTGATTTGACATATCCAAATGATGCCTGGTCGAGCCGACCTGGATGCTCGACCTGGATTAGACCCTACCGTATCGATGTACCTCTGATCTTAATCGAGGTCCGTGACCTGATCACACTTGGCATATTTCTGCTAGAGGCAAGGAATCACATCGCTTTGCAACCAACATGCGACGAAGAGTGTTCTTGTCCAACGGCCTCTTCAGATGTCATCCGTTACGCTTGACAGCTAATCCATTAATGAAGTACCCTTTATTCTGACAAATGAGTCATGTGCGCAATAAGTGCCAGCCATACGCATTAAATGCAAGCCATGCTGAAACGTCATTCCTTATCAGGGCATTAAATGCGGATGAGATTTCATTTAATGTGGAGGAGAGAATCGAGTCGTCGCTCGATTATTTCAACAGAGAGACGCGACGATTGAATTTCTCGAAGTGTCGCGGTTACTCTTTCTCGCTTATTGATGACATGTGGTCGCAATCAACGGCGAGAGACACATTCCGCCCAAACGTCGCTTGGCTTCGGGAAGACCAATCGTCGTTTTCCTCCATTATAAAACCCTAGGCTCGCCTTAAGCAATGTCACAACACTCATACTTTCAGAAAAAGCAAAAAGCTCTCACGAGACCAGATTTTCAATCCTTTAAGTTGGTGCGCGCTTTTCGCTAATAGTAAGAAGTTCGACCCCCACAACCAAAAAGGTAAGGAAGATCCTTCCATTGCTTTCCTTTTTCTGTTTAGAGGACAAATTAACTAGGTGATAATGGTGGGTGTTTATGGCTAGGCTTCTGTAAGGAATAGGTTTTCAGGGTACGAACCATTGGGGGTGGTCCCCAAGGGGTTTTTTTAGGATTTTTTGGAAGATACATTAAGGTTTTGTTCTTCCACCTCGTCATACAAAATTATGTATGGAGACTGAGTAATCTATACGTGTCCCCCTTTTTTAGACCGTAGAAGAGATGGACCCTACAGCGACCAGAACAAATGAGGGGACGAGCTCGCAGGCGTAGGACACCCCAGTGGGTCCTACGCAAGAGATTCTATCAGTGGTTACCCGAGATGAAGTACAAAAGGCAGTAGACCAATACGCACTTAGCGTAGACGTCTACCGGTACAGGTCGCGTACAGCTCAGAATCCGCCAGAGGGAATGATTGCGATCTTTGAAGCTATATTCAAATGCAGAGCACTAATTCCTTTCCATCCCTTTATTAGATCGATCTTCGATCACTTCGGGGTCACACCTTTACAGTTGACACCTAACGCATATATGATAGCGGTGACTATGTATATCGCGTATGCCTAGTACGGCCTTGGCCAGTTGACTGCGTTGGAGCTCGCTTGCTCGTACTATTTAAAAAAGAGCAAGGACAAAGATTCTTACTACCACTCGAAGCGATCCACTATTGAGGGAGACATTTTTAATTACCCCAGTAATGTCGGGGCATACAAGACCAAGTTTTTCTTTTTCCATTACGATGGCATTTGCCATTTAAGGGAGCCGAGTAGGTCTTCCCTTTTTGTACTTAGCGAATTTTTTATTTTCTTTTTGGGATTTACTTTATAACGATTTTTCTTGTCTCTTCACAGGAAATAAGTCGATCAGGTTGATAGATTTCTCTGACTTCAATCGAATAGTTGCATTCGGTAACCTGCCATATCACTGTCTCAACGTGAAACTGCTCGTGACAACCGCCAATTTGATGAAGTATGGCTTCTTCAATTCTGAAGCAACTTTGGAGCCCTTACTTCATAAGTGTCCACAATCTTTTCAAATTTTTGGCTTTTGCATGCATCAAACTCTTTTACTAACAATACCTACATACAACGACTATGCCGCCCAAAGTACCAAGGTCGTTGAGAGAGAGGGGGTTCGTTTTCCCTTGAGTTGGTGCCACGGAACTAGCCAAGGCGGCCCTTAGTGACACCCCTGTCGAAGGAGCGCAAGTGGGGGCGCAGCCACCCACCGAACAACCGGCAGAAACTTCTTAGCCCGTGGTCGCACGCCCAAGCAGAAGACTATGGACCAAAAGTCCAAGAAAAGAAGAGTGTTGTAGCTCGAGGAATCAAAGTCCGAGACGGAGCGCTTGGGGGGCAGCCTGGGAGGTCGCAGCCTTATCAGGCTTTTTGCTCGGGAGGGAGCTCGAGGCGCTCAACCGGGGTTACAATGGTTTTTTCGTGCAGGGGACAAAGGGAGGCCGCGACTTCCGGGAGGAGAGAAGGCAAAAGGCCGGCTGGTGAGGTGCCTTCTGCTTCAAGAGCTGACATATCAGTGTTGGACTCTATGGGTCAGCTTTCGGAGCACCTGCAGTCGGTGGTGTTCACCCTTTTGGAGTGCCAACTTGCCAAAGTCTTTGAAGAGCTCGTGGCCTCTAACCTTGCGGACTTGATGATTAGTGCGGTTCAAATGCAAAGCCAGGTAAAACGGTTTGTCCTCGTCAAAGACTTTTCAGTATTTTACTCTTTTTAAGGAGACAGTCTAACACTTGCTTATTTCACTATGCAATCTTTGCTTGCCATGCACCTGGCCCAACAAAAGGTTCAACTGGAAGCTACCGAGGGACTC
Source organism: Pistacia vera (assembly GCF_008641045.1). Taxonomy (NCBI): domain Eukaryota; kingdom Viridiplantae; phylum Streptophyta; class Magnoliopsida; order Sapindales; family Anacardiaceae; genus Pistacia; species Pistacia vera. The sequence continues at coordinate 905,004 of NW_022196268.1, forward strand.
TTCGAGCTGAAAGAAGAGAACAAGCAGCTAAGGAGCGACTTAGCAGCTACAAAAGAAGAGTTGACCTTGTACGTCATTCAGACGAACCAGTACATGTCAGAGAGGAACTCTGCTCTCCACACAGTGGACTTCCAAAAGATCGAGCTGGAGAAGAAGGGAGAGGAGCTTAAACAGCTTCAAAGGACAATGGCTAGGCTTACCAAAAAGGCTGGTGAGAAAGAGCTGGAGCTGCGAGCAAAGGAAGAGAGAGCTTGGTTGTGGGAAACTTTCAAGAAACAGAAGAAGGCACTCGAGGCGAACCTCGAATTATCCCAAGGGTAGGTCACTTCATTAACCGAAGAGATGAAGCAACAAGAATTAGAGATTAAGAGGAAAGTTGCTGATTGGTCGATTTAGTCCATTTATGCCCTTCGACCAAAGAATCCAACCTTTCGGATGATTATCAAAGGATCCTTGCCTCTATGGTGTGAGCTGACGATGAGAAGGAAGGTCTAGGGCCTCACCTGGAAGAGGATCAACTGGAGGAGTACGTCCCGGAGGACTTGGCAGCTGACCAGGTGGTCGGCGCCAACCTGGAGATATCAAGGTCGCACTTTCAGGGCCTAGGGACGAAGACCAATGATCGCTTCTGCCTTTAGTTTTCCCACAACCTTGCTTTTGATGACCCTTGCATGCTTTCTTGTATGGGTGTTAAAAAAAAAACAGTTAACCGAACCGATCCCGAATTTTTGGGTAGGTTTCGGGTAATTATTATGCGATACCCGAATTTTTGGTTCGGGTATCGGGTATTTATTTTAAGAGAACCCGATACCCGATTTTATTAAAAAAAAAACCTAGTTTTTTAATTTTTTTTTTTACTTTCAATTTTCAAAAGGCAAGAGCCCCAAATACATTGCCCTAAAATTTTAGCCCCATCAGGTCCAGCACTCATCTCTCTCAAATTCTCCAATCTCCACTGAAAATTCTCCACTAATTTCTTCTTCAGACTGCAAATTATCATTTTTAAGATAGAAACTCTCCAACTACTTCTAAATTGTTCTCAATCATTCCACTTCACTTTCTCCATCACCTTTTTGCATTGCCATAATTGTCGCCACCGTTGGCTTGATTTTCACTCTCCATCTCTGAGGTAAATATTTTCAGTCATCTTCACTTGATGTATAAGACTATACTTTGCTAATATTCATTCATTAAAGTTCTTCATACATAGTTTGTTGGATTTGTTGGTGTGTTTTTGGCACTTTACCTGCAGATTTGAATTAATGTTGAGAGAAACTTGCTTCCAGTGTAAAGCTCCTGCATCCACATTTTACAAATAGTTAATTATATGGTTTGCTAAAATTGCTGCAGCATTATAGTTTCTGGCCCCTTATCGTTGTGAATATATACCTTTCCTTGTACGTTTGAGGATTTCCCCCCAGTAGATACAAAGTTTAGTGCTATTGGGATGTTAGATTCTTTTCCTTCTTGCCCCTTTTCATTAGCTAGAGCAAAGGGTGTCATCCTATACCCCTTCTGCAACCTTGCCCTTAAGATGGAACTCTTCGTAAGGCTGCACCATCAAGTGTTTCTTAGTTAGACAGTCACAACTTTTTAAGAATATTTTAAGTTGAAGCTCAATGGTATCCATCATCTGGAACTGCACATGCAACCTGAGTGTGTAGGCTATTCAAATTGGTGAACTTTATATGGGTCAAATATAGCAATGATTTAGAAGCAACTGAAGTGGTATGCCTAAACCTGTAGCTGCTCTAGCTGTTAGGGTCATGATATCTCCATTAATCCTTGCGTTAATTGCAGAGTTGACGACTGTTAAGATTTGTTCATGATCTGCTCCCATGTCCTTCGCAATCTCTAATTCTTGTCAACCAAGTCATATTTTTAATTAACTCTAAATTCTTGTCAACCAAGTAACTAATTTTATGTAAATAAATCAAACTGCCAGATTCATGCATCAATCAAATCATCATACACTTTTATTGCAGATGGGACATGGTAGCACAAATTATAGATATTTTTGACACCTTTGTATGTATTGCAGATGTCCTCCACTGGTGAAAATACTAGTACTACTTGTGGGGTTGGGCCGATTGGTAATGGCACTAATATGTCGATCCCGATGACAAAAGGTCAGAGTCCTAATCCTACTCATGTGACTTCTATGCCTCCACGACCAACTACAGCTCCCAAACGAGTGAGTTCTACTACTAGGAAAAATACTTCAGAAATGTGGGACCATTTTACTAAAAACCCTTGTGAGGATAAGGATAATTAGACAGCTACATGTAATTCTTGTGGGTTTATTCTTGCTTGTACAACCAAAAGTGGTACTACTTCTCTACGTAACCACTTAGGTAGGTGTAAAAAATACCCTTTCAATATGGTGGACAAGAAACAAAGAACCTTAGTCTTTCAACAACACTTGGTTGAGCCCTCAAGTGGTGTTGCAGCTACTTTTGCCTCCACTTCACTTTTGACTGGAAATTTGATCAAGATTTGATTAGGGATGCTGTAGCTAAAATGATAATTATTGACGAGTTGCCCGTTAGGATAATGGAGCGTGAGGGGTTTTGTCAATTGATGAGTATTGCACAACCTAGGTTTCAAGTACCTAGTCGTACTACTCTAACTAGGGATTGTTTGAAAATTTATTATGATGAGAAACAAAAGTTGAAGAATTATTTTAGTAAGTATTCTCATAGTGTTTGTCTCACCACTGACACATGGACTTCTTACCAAAACCTCAATTACATGTGTCTTACTGCTCACTTTATTGATGATGATTGGAAACTGAACAAAAGGATTTTAAACTTTTGTCCAATTACCAGTCATAAAGGTTTAACTATTGGCAAGTAAATTGAGAAATGTTTGATTGATTGGGGTATTACAAAGGTGTTCACTGTGACTGCTGACAATGCAAATTCTAACGATGTTGGAATAACTTATCTTAAGCATCGGTTAGAACGTTGGAATGGAAGTGTCTTGAATGGTAACTTTCTTCACATGAGATGTTCTACGCATTTATTAAGTCTAACTATTAAAGAGGGGTTAAAAGAGCTAGATGATTCAATATTTAGAATTCGTTCTGCAGTGAGGTATGTGAGGTCTTCTCCAGCAAGATTACAGAGGTTTAAGGAGTGTGTGGGGCAAGAAAAATTGAAAACTAAAAGTCTTCTAGTTCTTGATGTAGAAACAAGATGGAGCTCCACTTATTTGATGTTGGAAGTGACTTTAAAATTTCAGAGAGCATTTGAGTTATTGGAAATCCAAGACCCTAAGTATAAAGATGAGCTTACTATCGGGGAAAGGTTAAGGGGTTTGCCTACATCTACTGATTGGGATTATGCTCGATACTTGTTGCCTTTTCTGAAGGTTGCTTATGATACAACTCTACGTGTGTCTGGCTCTCTTTATGTTACCTCTAATGGATACATAGAAGTGATATATGGCTGTGAGACCCTGTCATCTAGACCATGGGCTATCCCAGTCTTGGCCTACTGCGGCCTCATGGGCTTTCCACATGCGCCCCCTCATCTTGGGCCCCACTCATAGGAATATCCCCAACCCTGCAAGTGGGTTTCTTTCGCCTTCCCCACCTCTCGAACACAAGACCTGCAGGCTAAGTACTTGTGACAAGAGAGGTGAGTACCATCAGGCTACCTGCAGGTCTTGTGTTCGAGAGGTGGGGAAGGCGAAAGAAACCCACTTGCAGGGTTGGGGATATTCCTATGAGTGGGGCCCAAGATGAGGGGGCGCATGTGGAAAGCCCATGAGGCCGCAGTAGGCCAAGACTGGGATAGCCCATGGTCCAGATGACGGGGTCTCACAATGGCATTGGGTTGAAGATTAATACATGGTGTAATAGTAATGGTCGTGGCTTACGTTTAATGGCAGCTAAGATAAAGGCAAAACATGATAAATATTGGGCAAATCTTGATAATATCAACTTAATGATATTCATTGCAGTGGTATTGGATCCTAGGCATAAGTTAGAATATGCATATTGTGCTATTGATAATGTGTATGATGTTGTTGATGCTGAGAGGTTGAAAAAAAAAGTGAATGACACGTTGTTCTCTTTATTTGAGGAATACAGTTTGCGTAAGGCTAGTCCTAGTGCGTAGTCAAGTGAGCAATCTCAAGTTGCAGCAAGGATTGATGTTACTGATGCAAATGTTGATCCTGAAGTCTTTATGAAGGTTATGTTTAATCAACAAAAGGTTGGACGACGTGCTTTGGAGCCCAAATATGAGTTGGATAAATATTTACGAGAAAGCCTTGAAGATGAGAACGACAAGAACTTTGATATCTTGAGATGGTGGAAGATAAATTCAGCAAGATATCAAATGCTCTCTTTGATGGCACGAGATGTTTTGGCTATGCCTGTTTCCACTGTTGCATTTGAGTCATTTTTTAGTACAGAGGGTCGTGTATTAGATCCATTTTGTAGTTCTCTTACTCCTAAGACAGTGGAGGCTCTTATTTGTGCACAAGATTGGATTCGGGCTACGCGTGCACCATTTCTCATTGAGGAGAGCTTGGAGGAATTATTAGAAATTGAGTCAGGTAAAACTTTTGCTTTAGTTTCATATATTTAATATTTAATTATAACTTATATCTTACTTATTGACTCCATTTTGTACCATTACTTATATTATGTTATTTCCAATCTTTATGTAGAATTTTCGTCTACGGCATTGGAGAGTACTCATAGTCATGGTCATCCACATGATTGATGATTCAGACCATCTCTATGAATTTTGTATTGGTGTAGCCCCTAGAAGGTAGAATATGCAATCCTTTGTCAAATGATGAACTAACCCTTTACTTTAATTGAATTGCCTACATTGATGAGTAAAGTTTGTTGGGTTGTGCTTATAATGATGAGTAAACTTTGAATTACAATGTTGATTTTGATGGTAGTGACGCTAGTTTATGGGTGGTAATGATGCTGGAAGTTTGCTCTTTGCTGGTGTAATTCTGGGGCACTTTACCATTTTCTACAAGTGTTTGTTGCTGCAGTATTATGTTTGGTGGATTAAATGTAAAAGCCATTTTTCATTTCTTAATTATATTTTGCTGGTGTAATCCTACCATTAGAGATGGGTAATTATATTTTTTAATATCATATATCAAAATTCTAATCAAATCCTTAATTGTCAAAGATTCTATATTTGTAATTCTGATTTCCTGACTCTTTTTTATTTTTTTGGTCTCATTTATCTGCTCCACGAGAAAGAGTTTATATATAATTTAATATAAGCAAGGTTAAAGGTGCCATGATCATTTTATCTAATGCTCTTAATTTTCAAATATTCTACATCTATATTTCTAATCTCTTATGCTCTTTGTTCTGTTTCCAGTCTCATTTATCTCCTTCAAGAGAAAGAATAATATTTATTCAGTACATTTTTTTTTTTTTACTAAAAGTATAGGCTTGGAATTCAAAAAACTGAAGATGTGTACACCCCAAGGACATATCCTCTAGATAAAAATTATTTACTGTACAATATCCTCCTCTTAGTAAAAATTACCATAAAACTTCTAAAAAATTGTAGTATGATCAGTTGATCACGTTTAAGTGAATAAAAGTATACAACATTAAGTAAAACTATAAATGATAGAAAATAAAATTATGAATTATATTTGTTTGCAAAACATTTGATGTTTGGTGTATATTAAATCTTAAGTATCTAAGTTACTAAATTAAAAATTGATGTAGTGTATGGAAGGAATTGTATCTTGTAAAAAATTATAATTCATACAAAGATATGCAAATTTAGGTTATAAACCGGGTATCCGGTTTTTGACCCGAATATTCGGGTACCCACAAAACCAAGTATTCTAAAAAACGGTTCGGTTTGCGGGTACCCAATTTTTCGATCAAAACCGGTTCGGGTACCCGGTTTTGCACAGCCCTACTCTCTTGTACTCAGAAATTTATGAATAAAATGATCATTTTTCAAATTATTTGTGAGCACTTATAATCTTTCGTACTTTAAAAACATTACATATGCGAATAAGGAGATGTCCTCTAGCTATTTGCGATATTAAATTATTTATAAGCACTTATAATTTTTCGTACTTCACAAACATTACGTATGCGAACAGAAAGATAAAAATAATGCGAGGAACAAAATCATTAAATGATTTGTGAGCACTTATAATTTTTTGTACTTCACAAACATTACATATGTGAACAGAAAGATAAAAACAATGCGAGGAACAAAATCATACAGGAGTGGTCTTATTTACAAAGCTCAAAAGAGGTCTTTACAAGGAAATTAAAAAGCGAGTTCGAAATTACTGATAATAGGGGCGAAGATGTTCAGCATTCCAAGCTCGCGGTAGCCTTTTGAGGTGATAAGTCCCTGATCGTATTACCTTAGCGATGCGGTATGGGCCTTCCCAGTTGGGCCCCAATACTCCCGTACTAGGTTCCCTTGCACCAAGAAGGACTTCTTTCAGAACCAGGTCGCCGACCTGGAAATCTCTTCTCCTGAATTTAGAGTCGAAGAATCTTTTCACACGCTGCTGGTAGGCTACTATCCTTAGTTGAGCCTTGTCGCGATGTTCTTTAACTAAGTCCAAACTTGCACGTAGAAGTGTTTCATTGTCTGTTTCATTGAACAGGTCCCTCCGAAGTGAACCAGTCCCTACTTCCACTGGGATCATTGCCTCGCAGCCATATGCTAGCGAGAAGAGTGTTTCTGAAGTAGAGGTTCTCGAAGTTGTCCTGTATGCACATAGGACTTCTGGGAGGTCGTCGACCCAATTACCCTTGGCAGTGCCAAACTTAGCTTTTAGAGTATGCTTGATGGTTTTGTTGACAGCTTCAAGCTGACCATTGGCTTGCAGCCTTGCGACTGAGGCGCATTTTTATGGATCCCCAGCTCATCGCAAAACTGCTTGAATTCTTCGTTGTCGAACTGTTTCCCATTATCAGAGATGAGGGTATAAGGAATTCTGTAGCGGCGCACTATATTTTTTAAGATGAAGTCCTTGAGCTTCTTGTTAGTGATCGCGGCCAATGGTTCAGCTTTGGCCCACTTGGTGAAATAATCCACTACGACCACTGTATACTTGACTCCTTCCTTTCTGACTGGCATGGGTCCAATAAGATCAATTCTCCACATGGAGAATGGCCAGAGGCTGGTCATTGTTATTAGCTGGTGGGAAGGAGCTCGCGGTATGTTCGCGAATCATTAACACATGTCACACTTTTTTACAAAGTTGAAGGTATCCTCTTGAAGTAGGGGCTAGTAGTACCCTTGATGAACAACTTTGTTAGCGAGAGATCGCGCGGCAGTGTGATTACTGCAGATCCCTTCATGTATCTCCCTCATGATATAGTCTGTTTCCTCGTCGGTTACACATTGGAGGAGAGGGGCGCTAAATCCTCGCCTGTACAACTTATCTCCTACGAGTGTGTAACGAGCAGCTCTAGTTCGCAGGGTTCTTGCCTCAACCTTGTCATTGGGCAAGGTCTCATCTCGAAGATACTGAATAACTGGGGTCATCCATGAAACTGATTCGGTTGTGACCACGGTCTGTTCTGGTGAACTGATACTAGGGATTTCTATGTATCGAACATGAATACTTTCTGGGGCATCTGAGTCCAACGATGAGGCTACTCTTGCTAGGGCATCCACGACAGAATTATTGTCTCTAGGAATCTGCGTGATCATGAAGTGCTTGAAAGACTCGAGTGCGGCTTTAGCTTTCTTCAGATAACTGATCATGTTTTCTTTCTTAGCTTGATACTCTCCCAAAATCTGATTAACAACCAGCATGGAGTCGCTGTGAATACTGATCACAGTTGACCCAATTTCTTTTGCCAACTGTAAACCAGCGAGCAGTGTTTTATACTCGGCCTCGTTGCTGGTAGCTTTAAACCCAAACCGAAGAATATCGTGGATGTGAGTCCCTTCAGGACTAAGGAGGATAAGACCTGCACCGGCCATTTTCCTGCTCAAGGATCCATCGACATAGAGGCTCCAAGTCAATAGATTCTGAATACTTTCCTAGGCGATTTCGCTAGACTGTTGCTCAGATTCCTGAATCAGTTGGTGTGAAAACTCCGAAATGAAATCGGCAACAGCCTCCCCTTTAATGGTTGCTTTCGGTATGTAATGCAGATCGAACTGAGTTAGTTCCATCGCCCACTTGAGCAATTTCTCGAAGCCTCTGGCTTTTGGAGGACTTGCCTGAGCGGGCAGTTGGTCAATACATGGATAGTGTGTGCATGGAAATAAGGTCGCAATTTCCTGGAGGCGACCAGCAGGGCATAAGCTAATCGCTCCATTTCTGGATATCACATTCCGGTGTCCAACAGACGCTTGCTTGCATAATATACTGGCCATTAGACTCTGTTTTCTTCCCGAATCAGAGCTGCATTGACCGCATGCTGAGAGACGGATATATACAGGAGGAGAATTTCTTGAGGGAGCGGCTTGGACAGGAGAAGTGGCTTTCTGAGGTGCTCTTTTATGTTATAGAAATCATGTTCGCAGTCCAGAGTCCACTCAAACTTCTTGTTGGCCTTGAGTATATTGAAAAATCACAAGCAGTGATCTATTGCTCTTGATATGAAGCGACTAAGAGCCGTTATTCGCCCATTAAGACTCTGAACCTGTTTTCGATTTTTCGGGTTCCTCATATCAAGGAGAGCTTGGATCTTTTCGAGGTTAATTTCTATTCCCCTCTGGTTAACCATATACCCCAAGAATTTTCCCCGAGGATACTCCAAACGAACACTTCAAGGGATTGAGCTTCCTTTTGTACCTTTGGAGTGTACCGAACATCTCAGCAAGATGTGTTATGTGATTTGAAGCGACATGCGATTTGACCAGCATGTCATCAACATAGACTTCCACTGATTTTTCGATCTTCTCGGAAAACATTCGATTAACTAGCCGCTGGTAAGTCGCCCCAGCGTTTTTTAGGTCGAAAGGTATAACCTTATAGCAATACAGCCCCCGATCTATAACAAATGAGGTATGCTCTTCGTTCGGCGCGTACACCAGAATCTGATTGTATCCCAAGTAGGTGTCTATAAAACTCAACAGCTTGTATCCGGAGGTGGCATCGACGAGCTGCTCGATTCTTAATAAGGGAAAGTTGTCCTTCGGACAAGCCTTATTGAGGTCGATGAAGTTAACATAGGCCTGCCATTTACCGGTAGGCTTATTTACTAAGACTGGGTTGGCAACCCAGCTCGGGTAAAGCACCTCCTGAATGGACCCATTCAAGAGGAGGTTATCTACCTCAACTTTTAAGGTGGCATACCGCTCGGGGTCCATTGCTCTCCTCTTTTGGCGAACCGACCTGACTGTACTATCAATATTCAAGGCATGGCATATAACGTTCGAGCTGATCCCGACCATGTCAGCATGAGTCCATGCGAATACGTCGACATTTTCCTTGAGGAAGTTTGTCAGGTCGTTGGCGAGTTGAGGGCTGAGATTACTCCCAATCCTCAACACTTGGGTCGGCTCGCTTCGATCGACTGATACCTCAGATAGGTCCTCAACCGGCCCACTGTGAGGGCATTCCTGGATGCAAGGATCCATGTCATCCTCAACCAAGCCAGGCTGTGGCTCGATCCTACTGATCGTCATTGTCTGCTCAGGGATGCCAACTGGTGCTCCATTTCCCTTGCATGCCATCTACACTACCCTTACCTAGCGGTCGCGAGATACGCATTGAGATCCACTTACTTCCCCTATCCCCATCGGGGTGGGGAACTTCATCTTCAGATGGTATATTGAAGTGACTGCCTTAAAGTTTCGTAGTAAAGGTCGTCCCAAGATGCCATTGAAAGCAGAAGGACAGTCTACTACTAAAAACTCAGTCATTTTGGTCAGCTCGTTGGTTTCTCCCAATGTGACTTGGAGCGAGATCATCCCCTTGGGAATCAAATGATCGCCAGTGAAACCGTATAGAGGGATAGAGGCAGGCTTCAGATTTGCCTCGTCTAGTTTCATCTTCTCAAAAGCTTGCTGAAATAAGATATTCACGGCGCTTCCATTGTCTACCAAAGTCATGTGGACTTCACACCGACCTATTTTAGGTTTGATGATGAGAGCATCCTCATGGGGATGATGCAATTGCACCACTTCTTTCTCGGAGAAGGTGATTTCCTCCTCTCTACGAACCTTGACAGGTCGCAGCGTTGTGCTCATGACACTTATGGGGTCATGAAGGGCTTCCAAGCATATCTTTCTTGGGCACCTCGAGAGTTCTCCACAGGGTGTGGTCCTCTAAAGATGATCCCCACACTGTAGAGACTTTTGCGACCACGATGCCTCTTCCATGGTTCCTCTTGATTTTTCTCCCGAACGGGAGCTGAGTCATCAACATACTCTTTGAAGTGCCCCTGTTTAATAAAGTCCTCAATTGCTTGCTTGAGGGCCCAACACTTATCGGTGTGGTACCCATTATCTCGATGATAACAACAGTACTTTTTATTGTTTCTGGCTAAGAGTGGATTCTTCGTGGGCTCGGGCTCTCCGAGCAAACCGACCTCCCCTAATTTATCCAAAATAGCTGATACCAAGGCATTCAGAAGAGTGTATTGACTCTTATCGCGATCGCGACGAGGAACTGGGGCATAAGATTTCCTGGGCTCGTACCGCTGCTTTTTTCTTTTCGTTGATCATCATTAGCCCATCTGAAATCAACCCTCTTATTTTCCCCCCGGTTGGGAGCACTGTCCGACAAACAGGGATCATGGCGACTAAAAGCTGCCACGGAACTTTCAATCCAGAGGTACTTTCAATAAGGTTGTAGAAGCGAGTGAGGGAAACATCATTCTCAGATTGCAGTTCCTTCCATAAGTCTGTCTGTGGGCGAACTTCCACAACAATGAGAGTCCGAACAAACTCTCGGGAGTATGAGCCACTTTGTGGAGCTCCTTGTGGAACTTGTCTATATAAGATTGCAGGGGTTCATCTATCTCTTGCCATATATTGCTCATGTAGCTTAGCAGCATTGAGAACTTCCTGTTCGCCTGGAAGTGTCTCAGAAATGTCGAGCTCATTTGAGGCCATGAGGTGACTGATCTTGTTGGAAGCGACCTAAACCATCGCTTAGCATGGGCAATAAGGGTTAATGCCAAGCAACGACATTTTGCCAAGTCAGAGACTTGGTGGAGTTCCATGAGGTCGTTGAACTCGTATAAATGATCCTACGGATCGGAATTCCCATTGAATGCTCGCATGTTAGGCATTCTGAATCTCGATGGGAGAAGGGTAGCTAACATTGCCAGAAAAAAGAGAGACGCCTCTGCAACCTGCCCTTGCTCATTATGTTGAGCCTTAAGCTGATCCAAAGCTCACTGTAGTTCCTCGATCTGAGGCAGCAGAGCTACCTAGGGATCACTTTCCACAACGTGGGTTCACCCCCCACGGTTGCCGTTAAGGAAAGACCACAAATCAGACTCTTCCTCACCTTGGCCGGAAGCTCCGACCAATCTCGGCACACGCTGGCCAGAGCCGTGTGATTGCATCGAGTGATTTGGGCAGTCTTCCCGACCCCCGCGATGGTACGAACCGACCTGCGGACGATGGGAATCCCCTGCACGATGACGATCGAAGTCGTCATTTTGGCGATATTGGGAATCTCCCCACCTTGCACTTTTGTGGGAGTGCCCGTGCGACGTGCGCAGGATAGGACGGTTCATGCTGCGACATGTCACCGAGTCGCAATGCCACAGGTATTCTACTCGGGGCGATCGGTGTTCACTAGTCCCTCGTAGCCTTTGGGTCTGCTATGCGCCACTTGCTTTCCCTTTCTCTGACGCGCTGCAGTGCACGCAGTATTGGCGTTCGCCCTTTTCTGCGCTTTCACACGACCTGCAGGCATTTTTGGCGGTGGCACCGCCTCATTAGATTTGGGTGGCATGACTCAATCCAATCAGTCTAGCCTTTGGCGTACCGTTTGAAGAGTATTATTGAACCTCTCCAAGTAACTCATGACGGTTGGGTCGAGCCGCGAACTTGAAGGAATATCCCTCGAGATATTCTGTTGGACTGGCGGCATTTCTGAAAAGTGTCCTCCTGGATCTGGGGGATTTCTTCATTGCCATGATTGGTTCGCTCAGATTCGGAACCACGAGCCATTTGCTGTTGTGGGACCGATTAATCAGAGATTTCTTTGATGAAGAGTAGGTAATCAGGTCTTCCTTCTAGCACCAAACTGTTGATGCTGGATTTTGACACCAACTATTCACACTTGTAAAATGCTAAAATGACTTAGAAGTCACACGTGATATGAGGGGATTGAATCAAGTAAAAGGTGAAGAGCAATATTTAAAGTGGTTCGGATGCTCGCAAGCGAATCCTACGTCCACTGCTATTGTATTAATAAGAGAGAGTGATCAGGTCGCGTTCAGCAAGCTGAGTTACAGACTTACAGTTTAGGGAGAGAGAGGGACCTATTTCAGCATAAAATTAGATAATCCCCACAAATGAGAGGGAAATCCTCTATTTATAGTGGAAAAGTTCAAGGTAATGATTATGAAAGCTGCAAGTGGGTAGGTACTGTGCAAATCCTTTCTTTGCATCCCATTGATCACCTGTCCGAGGGATTTCCTCAATTTAAAGCAGGGCTTTAACACGTGGGCGATCTCCAGCCGCTTGCTGGCCTGACACTCACCTGCTACACTGACATGAGTCATGCCACTTGTGCTAGGTGCGACGTGGTCACACCTGGACGACACAGAATCTGTCTGAACTCTTACCATCTTTTATTGACGAGACTTTACTCAGCCTTATTTTTTCCGGCATAACATGACTGAAAAAGAAAAAACATTATTTTGGTTAAAATATGTATTCTTGAGGTTGAAGAGAACATTCATTCTTCTGTGGCTTCATTACTGATTTGCTTATTTTCAATGTTACCTGGTACGGGTCTTTGTCATTTTTCCAATAACAGAGAATCTTACGACACGTATTACGATCTGTGAATTTAGATCATTTATGTCTCTATCTCAATTTGATGTGGGATCTTCACGTCCCTTCTATAACTTTCACCACTCTATTTATGATATTAACAAGTAAAACGTTCATGGGCGTATAATCAGAAATTGTAACAAAACTGCATGGTTTTAATTTTGGTTAAGTTTAAATGAAGTTAAAACAATAATAGATTTATCCTTACATTTTTGTCCCGTAAATTATTTTGTATAAACGCCATATTTGAATTTTCTTGACAATGACTTGATATCTTACCAAATCTAGTGCCACAAAATATTTTAACTAATTATTAAATATTTTACTAAAGGTTAAGTTGACAAGTAATGATGTGACTGGTGTAATATGACATTGCGACGCTATTTGTCACGTTAGTTTATATACGACTCTTTGTAAATACTCAGAGCAAACACATGATTAAAGGAATGTTTAGATTATTGAAATTAAAGGGATGTTAGATTATTGAAATCTTATATTATCTTTAAGATTATTAAAAATTTTTAAAATAATGTGTTTGATTAGTTGATAGGTATATTATATTAATATGTTTGATTAGAGGGAATAAATTAGTGGGTATGTTATTTAAATTACTAAATTATCCCATTTTTAAATATTAATATGATATTATTTTTATTATTAATTTTTAAATAATTTCTTTTAACCTCCAATATTTCAGATTTAGCTAAAACGCCCCTGAAAATATAAAACTTTAATTTATGATGAAATCACCCCCACCCCTGACTGCCGCCACCGCAAACCACTGCCGGAAGTCTCAGAAAGTCGTTGTAAGTGGCTCACCATGATCACAAGGCTCTGATATGGTCGTTTCTGACCATATTGATGGTCGAAAACAACCATAACCAAATCTGGGCAAGATCTGATCGTTAACCAGAAATGGCTAGAATAAATCTGGCCCTTTCCGGCTAGATCTGGCCTGATATTGCCGTTTTTGGCCATCAATATGGCTGGAAATGGCCACATCGAAGCCTCCCACCGAATCTCAGTCTTTTTTAGGGACTCTGACGACTTTCCGATGGCGGTCCGTGGTGGTTGGCTCGCTGTCGACGGTGGTGGCAATGGTGGTCTGTAGGTTGTTTTAAATATAAGGGCATTATTGTCTAAAAATTTAATTAAACAAGGGTAAAGTTGAAATAGTATATTAAGTTGTCTAAATTTTTTATTAATAAGGCATAGAATTGTAACAAAAATGAGATTACCAAAGTAATCTTATAATACTTAAGAAAATGAAGGTAATCAGATTACCTCCAATATTACCAACAGTAACAACTATTGGTAATGCAAAATTACCGGAATCTTATATTATTTGACAACCAAATATGATAATCAAGTAATATAAGATGATATAACCCCAGTAATCTTCCATTACCTCCAACCAAACGCCCCCTTAAGAGCATCTTCAAAAAACCTTTTATATGATCCAAATTCTTTATTATAAAAAGTCTATTCATAAAAATAATGGTTCAATAGACTTTTTATTCTTTAAATATAAATTAAGGAGTGAGTTTGACTTTCCACATCTGGAGAGTCAAATTTTACTCTCTATCATAATTTTAATTAATAAACTACAAGTTTTTATGTATTTTATTTATTATTTATCTCTCTCATTAAGTCTTTTTTTTTTTTTTAAATAAAGAGCAGTTTCATTAAATTTAAAAGGTACCTTGAATTTGAATAAATTTTTTATTTTTATATTTAAAAATTAATAAAGATACTTTTTATTTATATAAAATGTGCTGTTTAAATAAATAGATGCTTTAAGCATCTACTTGGGAGTTTTTTTTCACTTGTTTTGGGGGGGGTTTTAATTAGACTAGTTTTGAGGTGTTTAAAAACCATTACTTGTTAGATTTTTTATGGACCAGTTTTGACTAGTTTAAAAACCCCCCAAAACTAGTGTAGTGTATTTTTGAGGGGTTTATAAAACACCCCAAATCGGGGTGTTTTGGCTGGTTTAAAAATTTTATCCCCGAAAAATCCCTTTTCACTATTATTCATATACAATAATCTCTTTGCTGTTTTAAAAATTTCTTCAAACCTCATTCAATCTTCAACTTTTAGAAGACTGTTACAATGCTGTTGAATTTTTTATCTTAGGCTTTCTAATCCTTCATTAGAGATATAAGGTTTTTCTTTCTTTCTTCTTCATTTTCCCCTTCAACTTTTTGTTCTTTTAATCTGGTAAACTCCTATGCAGGCTGTATACAATTTAATTGTATTTCTTTACCAGTTGTTTTACAAAATTAGGTGGTTTTTCCTGTATTTGATTATTTCTATTTGCGTTTAGGTGATTGATTGAATCCTTGTCAGTTTGTTAAATACAAATTGTTTTTTATGACTTTGCTTCATTGATT
The DNA here is from genome assembly GCF_008641045.1 of Pistacia vera. Lineage (NCBI taxonomy): Eukaryota > Viridiplantae > Streptophyta > Magnoliopsida > Sapindales > Anacardiaceae > Pistacia > Pistacia vera. Next base: position 920,350 of record NW_022196268.1, read on the forward strand.
GAAGAAAAGAACAAAAATCTGTTTTTTAGAAATGTTGTTGCGGCTGTTATATTGATAATTTGCAAAGTCCAACATTGTGAGAGCATATTTATTCTCTTAAAATGACAGATTTCGAATGATTGTATGATAAATTAAATAATGTACAATGAAAGAACTTACAAATAAATTAAACTTGGAAGAAACTTTGATACTAAGTATTGGTAATTGAAAAAAAAAAAAATCCCAAATACTGGTTGAAGTTGGGGTATTTTTATGAGCATATATGTAAATTTATCATTTAAAAAAACTGTCAAAACCGCTGGAAAATAAACTCTCAAGCATAGGTTGAGTGTTTTAAAAATCACCACTAAAAACCCCTCAAAACCTTTACGGTGGTTTACCCTTAAAACTGTTACGATAGTTTATCCTCACAACCGCTATCATAAACTTCCCAAGCAGACCCTAAGTGAAGTATTTCTTTCTCTATAATAATTCACCCAGGACAACAGTGATGTTTGTGAGGTAGCATTAAACATTAAGGCATATCAATAAAGAAAGATCAATCAAGTAAAGTAATGGAAATGGACCAACAAACTCAATCCACCGAGTAGATTTGATTGGGCATTTGGGCTTTGTGCTCCTCGTTTCAGATTGAATTATTACGCTTAAGTCCAATTTTTTAGATTTATGTATCTGTTTATTCAAAGCTGGCATATGCTTGTTGGGCTTTACTTTTATTTGTTCCACCAATAAACTCATGAAGGGATGAATAAAATCTCAATTTTATTCTCTAACTTATTCTAATTCTTTATCCATTAATCAGGAGAGCAAATGCTTGAAGATGATAATTTACGAGGTTGAGCTGGGAGGAATTAGTTGAAAGTTGTCTTTCACCGGAAAAGGCTACTTTAATATATACCATACTTAGCTTGGAAATGATGTAATTAAATTTACCATTTTATTGATTTAGTCTATCTAAATAAAAACCTAAAAAAAAAAAAAAAAAAAAAAACATTTCAAGGATTTAAATATGACAAAACAACATTTCCCACCCGAAACAATTGGACTAATTCTGATGTGAAGCCCAGTCCATGAGCATTTCAAGGATTTAAATATGACAAAACAGCATTTCCCACCCAAGGTTTGTCCTAAAGATCTCACCCGAAAAAGTTTCAAAACGAAAGTTTCTCATAAAAACAAATTTCATAACAAAATTGGAAACAAGAGACAATCGTTGCTTGAACCTTCACGCGGCCCCGCCCATCTCCAGAGTGAACAAAAAATCAAGCAATCACCCAAATTACTTCACCACCTCCAAATCCAAACGGGAAGTCTAAATAAATCACTCTACCAATACATGACTCTTAACAGATCAGCGAAATGATTTCTGGCATAATTTAACGGCTGTTCAAGTGCTTGTCTAATAGAAGTTGAGATCATGTTTCGTACAATATCCGGGTTGAAATAATAAAACCTTAGAACTTCAATTGCGGGAAAGTGGATCTTACTAGGTTTTCCAGATTAATCTCTGAGACCTAGAAGTGAAAGAAAATACTCTGGACACATCTAATGTTGCAAAACGGAATTCCATTCTAACTATGATTTAGACAATATTATTTAGAAAACAATTTACTAGAAATAACTGTGACTTTATGAAATCATTCATACAATCCAATAAACACATTTGATACCTGCAGGCGGGACCACATTGACTGAATAATGTGACTTTGGAACAAATGTCATTAAATTATAATAATTCAACAAATTAATAAATGGGCCCCGAGGAGGCATGTATTATAGCCTAAACCTAAATCTCCATTATGGGAGGTGCGGCTCCCGACAGGTTTATACCTACCACCTACGTAACGTTAATGTGGTTTTCCTTTTCCTATGGAAAAGCCTAAGATACCCTCACTTCATTGTGGTAACAAAAGATAATAGTTGTACTAATGTAGTCAGGTAGTCGGTAGGTTCCATTAAATTTTGGGTAGGTACATTAAATTCTCCCACACAAAAATAAAGTTAGATCTGATTTAATGGTTTGTGGTGCAAGAATGAAAAGTGAAAGGCCCCGCGTCGGACTATTAAACGACGTGCCTGGTTTTATGCTCATTTAGAAGCTCAGAGTTATCACCGACGGAGAGAGAAACGGCAGAAAGAGCAACAATGGCGAGTGATTCAACTGAAGTAATACTTCATGTAGCCATGTTCCCATATTTTGCATTTGGTCACATAAGTCCCTTCGTTCAACTTTCTAATAAGCTTTCTCTTCATGGAGTTAAAGTCTCTTTCTTCTCATCTCCTGGTAACATTTCACGCATCAAATCCACACTAAAGCTTAGTCCTAATGCCCAAATAATCCCTCTTACAATCCCACATATTGAAGGTCTCCCACCTGATCTAGAAAGCACCTCCGATATGACACCTACCATGGTCGAACTTCTTAAGCAAGCTTTAGACCTCATGCAACCAAAAATCAAGACGCTCTTATCACAACTCAAACCCCATTTTGTGTTCTTTGATTTCGCGCAAAACTGGTTTCCATAACTAGCTTCACAACTTGGCATCAAATCAATTTTCTTCTCTGTTTTTACTTCCGTTTCAGGTGCTTACATTATGGTGCCTGAAAGGCGAAACGACCACACAATTGATGATCTATTGAAACCTCCCAAAGGATTCCCGGTAACTTCAATTACCTCTCTCAGAAAATTTGAGGCTCAAGATTTGGGATACGTGTTCGTGAACTTCGACGGAAATCCTTGTGTTTATGACAGAGTCCTTGATGGCCACCACAGCTGCGATGTTATTGTTATGAAAACATGCAATGAACTGGAAGGTTCTTACGTCGATTTCCTGAGAAGCCAGTTTCAAAAGTCTGTTCTTTTAACTGGTCCACTTGTCCCGGAGCCACCATCTGGTGAGCTTGACGAGAGATGGTCTAAGTGGCTTGGTCTGTTTCCCGCAAAGTCAGTGATATTTTGCTCTTTTGGCAGCGAAACATTTCTCAATGGTGACCAGATAAAACAACTGGCTCTGGGCTTGGAACTGAGTGGTTTGCCATTTCTTCTGGTCCTAAATTTTCCTGCTAATGTGGACTCCCAAACTGAGTTGGTTCGTGCTTTACCAGAAGGGTTCATGGATAGAGTGAAAGAGAGGGGTGTTGTGCACACAGGGTGGGTGCAACAGCAGCTCATTTTAGCACATAATAGTGTGGGTTGTTATATTTGTCATTCAGGATTTAGTTCAGTGATAGAAGCAATAGTGAATGATTGCCAATTGGTTCTTTTGCCTTTTAAAGGTGACCAGTTCTTCAACGCCAAGCTTATAGCTGGGGACCTGAGGGCTGGGGTGGAGGTGAATAGAAGAGAAGATAACGGGCATTTTGATACGGAGGATATATTAGAGGCTGTTAAAACTGTTATGGTGGATGTTGACAAGGAGCCAGGTATGTGTATTAGAGCAAATCATAAGAAATGGAGAGACTTCTTTTCGAATGAAGGGATTCACAATAAGTTTGTTGCGGATTTGGTGAAGGAACTGAAAGTCGTTGCTTAAGTAAACATGAATGCAATTGGCTCAATAATGTTGTTTGCGCTTTTGGTTGAATAAAAGCTCTATTTTTTCAAGTAAATGTCACTTTTTCTTCGAGAAGTGAACGTGTACCATTGAAACCAAACCGACTCATTTTCTCAACTCATTAAACTAAATAATACTATATACTAACAATGGTTTGTATGAATCTTTAAATTGGATATATTCATAAAATTTGCCATTCCTATAGAGGAATTAAAGGTTATTAACATGATTTAAACGACCCAGTTCTTTTAAATGATCCACTTGTCCCTGAGCGAACAACGCGTGAGCTGAAAGAGAGATGGGCATAAACTTATAATTGTGAGATAAGAATTGCTTTTGGGTTGCGACTTCATCCTTGGTAATCTTCCCCAGGTCAAATCAGGCCAGATGAAGGTTCACACTTCAATTATTAAGTGAAATCTAGGGCTTTCTAAAAGTGTACAGTCACTAAGAATCATTTTCAAATCATATGATGCCATGAGATAACGACTATTATTGATGACACAATCTCAAATATTTGATTTAGATAAATTTTTAAGAACATTTTTTTTTTTTAAAATAAATGTGATTTAATGTAATACGATGACATAATTTAATTCATAATTCAATGTATGTTTAAATAAGTAAATAATTTTATGAGAATGTGATAGATGACCGCACCGCAAAGATTACAGAATCATGTGCCATTTGCTCTGGGGAATATAAATGCCGTCCAATATTGGGAAGTTTACAATGTCGTCCTTAAGATTTGACTTTACTAATTTTAGTCTTTGTTTTAATGTTTTTAACATTTTGGTTCATGACATTTGCAAACACCAAAACGTTGCTAAAAAAATTTACAAGGGTAAAGTTACTCATATCAGGGCGAGATTGTTATTATTCCTCAATTATCCAACAAACACTGAAATTCAAATATGTAATAGTTTTTTGGGAGGTGCGAAAAGGCTAGAAATTAAAATAATTGTGTTACACAAAATTTAATGGTTTACTATGTTATAATAGGTTGTTAGTTTCCTTAATGTTTGGGAGGTGATTGTCCTTTTATCAAATTTGGGTGGACACACGGTTATGTTCCCATTCATAAAGAGAGCAACGCTCCCACGAGCCCCAACAAGTACAAAAATAATAAATTTAGTTCATTCTAGTCCATAGCCCCGTCCCCCGTGAGATTGTTGAATGACCCTGATTCAACTGGTTTCTCTATAAATTTACTCTGAGAGCTTGGTTTATGAACCTCAGAATTACCAACGGAGAGAGTAAATTGCAGCTCAAAGATCAACAATGGCGAGTGATTCAACTGAAGTAATACTTCATGCAGCCATGTTCCCATATTTTACATTTGGTCACATAAGTCCTTTCGTTCAACTTTCTAATAAGCTTTCTCTTCATGGAGTTAAAGTCTCTTTCTTCTCATCTCCTGGTAACATTTCACGCATCAAATCCACACCAAAGCTTAGTCCTAATGCCCAAATAATCCCTCTCACAATCCCACATATTGAAGGTCTCCCACCTGATTGATCTGGAAAGCACCTCCGATATGACACCTGCCATGGCCAAACTTCTTAAACCATCCTTAGACCTCATGCAACCACAAATCAAGACTCTTATCACAACTTCAACCCCATTTTGTGTGCTTTGATTTCACGCAAAACTGGTTACCACAACTAGCTTCACAACTTGGCGTCAAGTCACTTTTCTTCTCTGTTTTTACTTCCGTTTCAGGTGCTTACATTATGGTGCCTGAAAGGCGAAACAACCACACCATTGATGATCTAATGAAACCTCCCAAAGGGTTCCCGGTAACTTCAATTACCTCTCTTAGAAAATTTGAGGCTCAAGATTTGCGATACGTGTTCGTGAACTTCGACGGAAATCCTTGTGTTTATGACAGAGTCCTTGACGGCCACTACAGGTGCGATGTTATTGTCATGAAAACATGCAATGAATGGAAGGTCCTTACGTAGATTTCCTGAGAAGCCAGTTTCAAAAGCCGGTTCTTTTAACTGGTCCACTTGTTCCGGAGCCACCTTCTGGTGAACTTGACGAGAGATGGTCTAAGTGGCTTGGTCTCTTTCCCGCAAAGTCAGTGATATTTTGCTCTTTTGGCAGCGAAACATTTCTCAATGGTGACCAGATAAAACAACTGGCTCTGGGCTTGGAACTGAGTGGTTTGCCATTTCTTCTGGTCCTAAATTTTCCTGCTAATGTGGACTCCCAAACTGAGTTGGTTCGTGCTTTACCAGAAGGGTTCATGGATAGAGTGAAAGACAGGGGAGTTGTGCACACAGGGTGGGTGCAATAGCAGCTCGTTTTAGCACATTATAGTGTGGGTTGTTATGTTTGTCATTCAGGATTTAGTTCAGTGATAGAAGCAATAGTGAATGATTGCCAATTGGTTCTTTTGCCTTTTAAAGGTGACCAGTTCTTAAACGCAAAGCTTATAGCTGGGGACCTGAGGGCTGGGGTGGAGGTGAATAGAAGAGAAGATAATGGGCATTTTGAGAAGGAGGATATATTAGAGGCTGTTAAAACTGCTATGGTGGATGTTGACAAGGAGCCAGGTATGTGCATTAGAGCAAACCATAAGAAATGGAGAGACTTCTTTTCGAATGAAGAGATTCAGAATAAGTTTATTGGGGATTTGGTGAAGGAACTGAAAGTCGTTGCTTAATTAAACACGCATTCAAATGGCTATTGCTATGCTATTCAATGACCTTCTCGTACTCTTATCTTCCATCTGTTTCTTTACTTGAATAAAGCTCTATTTGAGCTTGCAAAACTCTAGTGCTAAAATTTATCACATTTGAGATATTGTGACTCTCAGTTTGAGACTGAATACTAACGTCTGAACATTCATATATATGTTGCTTAGTTTTAGTATGTTTTTGGAATCATATGTTGTATTTCTTTACTATTGAACATCAGTAATATGTAAATGTGTACGGAATTTGTATTTCTTTACTTTTGAACATCAGTAATATGTAAATGTGTATTGAATTTATTATAGTTTTGGGGTTTTGCTTATTGATATTTTTAAGTGTAGGAATAACACCTTTCCTCCTTAAATACATTTGGTTCCAGTATAAATATGTCCTCCTACTAATACTATTGGCTCTTCTTTTATTTAAAGTTAGGTTCTTAATTATTAGAGAATTGATGGCTATCTTCAAGTGTAGAGATCCTTCTTGAAAGAAAGAAATTAAAGAGAAATAATATCATCCCAACAGAGAACCTTAGGGTGGAAGTGCCCAGGCGCAAGAATTCCAGCATCATTTGTCTCTTTTTATTTTCAAGGTCATAAAAATTGAGTATTTTTACATAATTTTTTTAAAAATTATTCAGAAGAGATCCAGCATAATCTTTTTTCAACAACTCCACATCTGAGGTCAGGATGCATATTGAAGTTCAATAATTGAACCGCCTGCATGAGCCTCTCTATTATGTGGACAGGTGGACAAACGTCAAACAATTATTGAAATCCCAAGGGTTAAAGTTGTTTGATTAATAATTCATAAAAAAGAAAAAGTCTTCATAAAATCCCTCGTGTTTCACGCTAAGTATTTTTAATTAGTTTATCCGACGATTGATGAAAGGAACAATTTACTTACCCAAGATTTTGGGTTGATTTACGCTCATTGAAAAGCTACAAATACCTACAACTGAAAGACAGAAATACCAACAACTGAAAGAGAGAAGCAGGCAATCAAAAACAAAAATGGCGAGCCATGAATCAACTGATTCACTTCATGTAGTGATGTTCCCCTGGTTTGCATATGGTCATATAAGCCCATTTGTCCAACTATCTAATAAGCTTTCCCTTCATGGAGTTAAAGTCTCTTTCCTCTCAACTCCTTCTACTGTTTCACGCATCAAATCTACCATCAACCTTAATCCCGGAGTCCACTTAATCCCAGTCTCAATCCCACATATTGAAGGCATCTCTCCTGGTCTCGAAACCACCTCTGACATGACACCTGCCATGGCTGAACTACTTAAGCAAGCCGTAGACCTCATGCAACCACAAATTAAAACACTCTTATCACAACTCAAACCTCATTTTGTGTTCTTTGATTTCGTGTATTACTGGCTACCATACCTTGCTTCACAACTCGGGATTAAAACACTTTATTTCTCAGTTTACTCTGCCATTTCTGATAATTACAACCTGGCCGTTTCAAGGCGAAACAATCACACCATCCATGATTTCATGAAACCGCCAGCTGGGTTCCCTACGACTTCCCTTACCTCTCTCACAAAATTTGAGGCCGGACACTCTTTTTACGTGTTAATGAACTTCGACGGACACCCTTCTGTTTATGACAGAGCCCTGGAGGGCTACAACGGTTCCACTGCCATATTAATGAAAACATGCAATGAAATGGAAGGTCCTTACGTAGAGTACAAGAAAACCCAGTTTCAAAAACCAGTTCTTTTAACTGGTCCACTTGTTTCCGAACCGCCATCTGGTGAGCTCGACGAGAGATGGTCTAAGTGGTTAGTTCGTTTCCCCCCAAAGTCAGTAATATTTTGCTCTTTTGGCAGCGAAACATTTCTCAACAACGATCAGATTAAAGAATTGGCTCTGGGCTTGGAACTTACTGGTTTGCCATTCTTTCTGGTGGTAAATTTTCCGGCTAATGTGGATGCTGAAATTGAGTTAGTCCGGGCTCTGCCAGAAGGGTTAACGGAGAGAGTGAAGGACATAGCAGTTGTTCACACTGGATGGGTCCAACAACAACTAATTTTAGCACATAATAGTGTTGGTTGTTACGTTTGTCATTCAGGATTTAGTTCAGTACTCGAAGCTATAATGAATGATCGCCAGTTGGTTCTTTTACCTTGTAAAGGTGACCAGTTCTTGAACGCCAAGCTTATTGCAGGGGACCTGAGGGCTGGGGTGGAGGTGAATAGAAGAGAAGATGATGGGCATTTTCATAAGAAGGATATATTTGAGGCTGTTAAAACTGTTATGGTGGATGTTAACAAGGAGCCAGGTATGTCTATTAGAGAAAATCATAAGAAATGGAGAGAGTTCCTGAGGAATGAAGAGATACAGAATAAATTTATTGCAGATTTAGTTAAGGATCTAAAGGATCTAGCTTAAAGGAGGAAGGATTATGGTGCTCCATATATGGTTTTGTTGTGTTGTGCTGTATTAATTTGTTGAGGGTCATGATTTTTGTACTTGAATAAAGGGGGGAATTATTGTGAATTTGTGATGTTAAGAGTATCTCAATGGTGTAAAATAAAGAGTATTTTTATTTATTTTTAAATATAAAGAATAATTTTTTTATTTAAATTTAATACACTCCTTAAATTTTAGGAGAGATAATATATTTTGTTAAGAAAGAAATAAATCATAAATAAAATGTATAGAAACTTGTAATTTATTATTTAAAATTAAGATAGAAAGTAAAATTTGACTCTTTAAATGTAGAGAGTCAGTTTCACTCTTTAATTTATATTTAAAGAATAAAGAGTATGTTAGACTTTTGTTTTCATAGATAAATTTTTTATAATAAAGAGTTTAAGTCATATAAAGAGTCATTTGCAGATGCTCTTAGGTAACTTCACGGATAAAGCGAAATTGAACACTAGTAATTAATATTGTTTAAATTAAGGGGGTTCAATTCCGGGTACCCTGTATTTTTTGAAGGAACTGGAACCGAAATCGACGGTTCCTTAAAATTTGGAACTGGAATCAAAACCGACGGTTTCGGTTCTCTGGTACCCAGAACCAGAACCTGTAACAACGGTTCCTATTCTGATTTTGGGTACCCTATAAAATTACAATTAACCCCCAAAAGTTTTTAAAATGGAAAAAACCCTTAAAAACTTACAAATAACCCCCACCTGGCTCTTATTAACAAAAATAAAATTACAAATTACAAACTCCATTACTTTGTAAATGTAGATTATCAAAAGTCAAACCAACTTACTTCAAATGTTATGAAATATAAATATAAATGTATTCACATTACCTTTTCTACAAAAGTTTTTATTAACCCCCCTACTCTTTAATTTAATTTTATATTAGTTTCAGTTTCCGGTTCCAGTTCCTAACTGTAGGAACTGGAACTGGAACCGCATAGTGACGGTTCCAAAAATTTAGAACCGAAACCTACCCATTGACGGCTGGTTCTAGATAGGAATCGTAACCAAACCCCGTGTACCTGTCGGTTCTGGTTCCAATTGGTTCTTTTGAACACCCTTAGTTTAAATGAAGTGGTGGTTGTAGCTTATCTCATGATTCCGAGGGTCCCGATCTAGTCACTCAACCAGTATTTTAGTGATGGAATACATTGTCTACGATTTATTTTTGAACCACATGTTTTTCAATTTATAACAAGTTTTGTACACTTATGTCACCTGATCTGATAATAAATTAGATGGCATATGAGAGGTGAACCTTTAACAATAACCAAAGTGAGTATTTTTGAATAATTTTTTAAAAATTTATTAAAAACTCAGACATTCAGAAAGATCAGCATGATCTTTTTTCAACTACTCCACATCTGAAGTCAGGATGCATATTGAACCGCTGCATGAGCTTTTCTATTATGTGGACAAGTGGACAAGTTGACAAACGTCTAACATTATTGAAATCCCAAGGGGTAAAGTTGTTTGATTAAAATTCATAAAAAAAAAAAAAAGTCTTCATAAATCCCTCCTGTTTCACGCTAAGTATTTTTAATTAGTTTATCCGTCGATGATGAAAGAAACAAATTACTTACCAAGATTTGGGTTGATTTACGCTCATTGAAAAGCTACAAAATACCAACAACTGAAAGAGAGAAGCAGGCCATCTAAAACAAAAATGGCGAGCATGAATCAACTGATTCACTTCATGTAGTGATGTTCCCCTGGTTTGCATATGGTCATATAAGCCCATTTGTCAACTATCTAATAAGCTTTCCTCATGAGGTTCAAGTCTCTTCCTCTCAACTCCTTCTACTGTTTCACGCATCAAATTACCATCAACCTTAATCCGGAGTCCCATAATCCCAGTCTCAATTCAGAATAAGTTTATTGGGGATTTGGTGAAGGAACTGAAAGTCGTTGCTTAATTAAACACGCATTCAAATGGCTATTGCTATGCTATTCAATGATCTTTTCGTACTCTTATCTTCTATCTGTTTCTGTACTTGAATAAAGCTCTATTCGAGCTTGCAAAACTCTAGTGCTAAAATTAATCACATTTGAGATACTGTGACTCTCAGTTTGAGACTGAATACTAACGTTTGAACATTCATATATATGTTGCTTAGTTCTTAGTATATTTTTGGAATAATATGTTGTATTTCTTTACTATTGAACATCAGTAATATGTAAATGTGTACGGAATTTGTATTTCTTTACTTTTGAACATCAATAATATGTAAATGTGTATTGAATTTATTATAATTTTGGGGTTTTGCTTATTGATATGCATAAGTGTAGGAATAACACCTTTCCTCCTTAAATACATTTGGTAATAGTGTATTCCAGTATAAATATGTCCTCCTACTAATACTATTGGCTCTTCTTTTATTTAAAGTTAGGTTCTTAATTATTAGAGAATTGATGGCTACCTTCAAGTAATCGGCAATTTTTGTAGAGATCCTTCTCGAAAGAAAGAAAGAAATTAAAGAGAAATAATATCATCCCAACAGAGAACCTTAGCGTCTGCTTGAGAGTTTTTTTTTCACTGGTTTTGGGGAGTTTTTAATTAGATTGGTTTTGAGGTGTTTAAAAACCCTTACTTGCCAGATTTTTAATAAGCTGGTTTTAACTGGTTTAAAAAACCCCCCAAAACCAGTGTAGTGTAATTTTGAGGGGTTTATAAAATACCCCAAATCGGAGTGTTTTGGCTGGTTTAAAAATTTTATCCCAAAAAACCCCTTTTCACTAAATGATAATAATCCCTTTGCTGCATACAAATCTCTTGTTACTGTTGATTTCTCTCTCTTACAAAGTGAGTGAATAGTTTTAATTTGTGAGTGAATGTTTTTAATTTGCTGCACACAACTCATTTAATGGGAGTCAGTTTTGTTTTTGTCAGTTTTGTTAAATGGGAGATGTGAAGAAGAATGGTGGTTATTGATAAGTGTAGTGCAGTTTTGTAAGTGGAGATGTTTAAAGAGAAGTTGTATAATGAAGTGGTACTGATAAGTGTAGTGCAGTTTATAAGTGTAGTGCAATTTTGTAAGTGGAGATGTTTAAAGAGAATTTGTATAATGAAGTGGTACTGATAAGTGTAGTGCAGTTTTGTGAAGTGGAGATGTTAAAGAAAATGTGTATAATGGAGTGGTATTGATAAAGTGTTGTGGAGATTTGTTTAAAGGGAGATGATAAGAAGAGTGTGTAATATGGGTTGGTACTGATATGTTTAGTCTGTTTTGTTTTTGTCAGTTTTGTTAAATGGGCTTCCTATAAATACTTTACTCTTTAGCTCTCTCTTGTTCTTCGTTTTTCCCTTATTTTTCTTTCTTCGGTGATTCTAAAATTCTTCAAAGATGATTGGTGTTTTGAATATTTTGTTCTCACAGTTTTCTGACATCCTAAAAAAATAGTCACCTGTTTGTTTTTGTTAGTTTTGTTAAATCATCCCTGTTGTGCATTCATCATCTCTAACACCTGTCATACCATCAAAATACACCTAAAATTTTAAACCAGAATTGAATTCCTGCTTCTCCAAGCCATTACAGCAGTACATGCCTCTAACCCTGCATGAAACATTAGCTTCAAAATCTTTCATTCGAACTATTGCAGCTGCATAAATCAAAAAGGTTTTAAAAGTAATATGGAGGTATGCGTAACCCAAACCTATAGAGTCATTCAATCTGTCAAGTTAGGGCTTTAAACACCACCCATATCATTTTATGGAGTTGAGTAGGCACAGAGCAATTGTAAGTAAAATGTGTGGTGAATTTGAGAGTCAACTCCTCCATTCTTATGATGATAATGGAAATCAACACAGCAAACTTCTATTCTTAAGAGCTTCATTACAAATCTTAAAAGAAAGAAACAAAAATATATTCCATCAAACCAAATACAACTGCAAACTGAAACTAATGACTTCCAATAACGGAACTTGTTGAAGCAATCATAACTGTCAGAGAGAGCCTCTTGTTTGATTAGAGAGAAAGAAAATAAAAACAAATAATGTAGGCATTATTTGTATTTATCAAAGTTAATTCAGCAAAAGAAAGTGTTTTAACTTTATAGACATATATGTAAATTTATCATTTAAAAAACTATTAGAACCGTTGAAAAATAAACTCCCAAGCACAGGTTAGGTGTTTTAAAAACCGCTACTAAAAACCTCTCAAAACTATTACTGTGGTTTACCCTTAAAACCGCTATGATAATTTACTTTCATAACCGCTATCATAAAACTTCCAAACATACCCTTAGGGGTGGAAGTGCCCAGCAAGAATTTCAGCGTCATTTGTCTCTCTTTTTTATTTTCAAGGTCATAAAAATTGAGTATTTTTGCATAATTTTTTTAAAAATTTATTAAAAACTCAGACATTCAGAAGAGATCAGCATGATCTTTTTTCAACTACTCCACATCTGAAGTCAGGATGCATATTGAACCGCCTGCATGAGCTTTCTCTATTATGTGGACAAGTGGACAAGTTGACAAACGTCTAACAATTATTGAAATCCCAAGGGTTAAAGTTGTTTGATTAATAATTCATAAAAAAAAAAAAAAGTCTTCATAAAATCCCTCCTGTTTCACGCTAAGTATTATTAATTAGTTTATCCGTCGATTGATGAAAGAAACAATTTACTTACCCAAGATTTTGGGTTGATTTACGCTCATTGAAAAGCTACAAATACCAACAACTGAAAGAGAGAAGCAGGCCATCTAAAACAAAAATGGCGAGCCATGAATCAACTGATTCACTTCATGTAGTGATGTTCCCCTGGTTTGCATATGGTCATATAAGCCCATTTGTCCAACTATCTAATAAGCTTTCCCTTCATGGAGTTCAAGTCTCTTTCCTCTCAACTCCTTCTACTGTTTCACGCATCAAATCTACCATCAACCTTAATCCCGGAGTCCACATAATCCCAGTCTCAATCCCACATATTGAAGGCATCCCTCCTGGTCTCGAAACCACCTCTGACATGACACCTGCCATGGCTGAACTACTTAAGCAAGCCGTAGACCTCATGCAACCACAAATTAACACACTCTTATCACAACTCAAACCTCATTTTGTGTTCTTTGATTTCGTGTATTACTGGCTACCATACCTTGCTTCACAACTGGGGATTAAAACACTTTATTTCTCAGTTTACTCTGCCATTTCTGATAATTACAACCTGGCCGTTTCAAGGCGAAACAATCACACCATCCATGATTTCATGAAACCGCCAGCTGGGTTTCCTACGACTTCCCTTACCTCTCTCACAAAATTTGAGGCCGGACACTCTTTTTACGTGTTAATGAACTTCGACGGACACCCTTCTGTTTATGACAGAGCCCTGGAGGGCTACAACGGTTGCACTGCCATATTAATGAAAACATGCAATGAAATGGAAGGTCCTTACGTAGAGTACAAGAAAACCCAGTTTCAAAAACCAGTTCTTTTAACTGGTCCACTTGTTTCCGAACCGCCATCTGGTGAGCTTGACGAGAGATGGTCTAAGTGGTTAGTTCGTTTCCCCCCAAAGTCAGTAATATTTTGCTCTTTTGGCAGCGAAACATTTCTCAACAACGATCAGATTAAAGAATTGGCTCTGGGCTTGGAACTTACTGGTTTACCATTCTTTCTGGTGGTAAATTTTCCGGCTAATGTGGATGCTGAAATTGAGTTACTCCGGGCTCTGCCAGAAGGGTTAATGGAGAGAGTGAAGGACATAGCAGTTGTTCACACTGGATGGGTCCAACAACAACTAATTTTAGCACATAATAGTGTTGGTTGTTACGTTTGTCATTCAGGATTTAGTTCAGTACTCGAAGCTATAATGAATGATCGCCAGTTGGTTCTTCTACCTTGTAAAGGTGACCAGTTCTTGAACGCCAAGCTTATTGCAGGGGACCTGAGGGCTGGGGTGGAGGTGAATAGAAGAGAAGATGATGGGCATTTTGATAAGAAGGATATATTTGAGGCTGTTAAAACTGTTATGGTGGATGTTAACAAGGAGCCAGGTATGTGTGTTAGAGAAAATCATAAGAAATGGAGAGAGTTCCTGAGGAATGAAGAGATACAGAATAAATTTATTGCAGATTTAGTTAAGGATCTAAAGGACCTAGCTTAAAGGAGGAAGGATTATGGTGCTCCATATATGGTTTTGTTGTGTTGTGCTGTATTAATTTGTCAAGAGCAGAAGTTGAGGGTCATGATTTACTTGAATAAAGGGGGGAATTATTGTGAATTTGTGATGTTAGAGTATCTCAATGGTGTAAAATAAAGAGTATTTTTATTTATTTTTAAATATAAAGAATAATTTTTTTATTTAAATTTAATAGACTCTTTACATTTTAGGAGAGATAATATATTTTGTTAAGAAAGAAACTTAATATGAGAGATAAATTATAAATAAAATGTATAGAAACTTGTAATTTATTATTTAAAATTAAGATAGAAAGTAAAATTTGACTCTTTAAATGTGGAGAGTCAGACTCACTCTTCAATTTATATTTAAAGAATTAAAGAGTATGTTAGACTTTTGTTTCCATGGATAAATTCTTTATAATAAAGAGTTTAAGTCATATAAAGAGTCATTTGCAGATGCTTTTAGGTAATTTCATGGATAAAGCAAAATTGAACACTAGTAATTAATACTGTTTAAATTAGGGGGGTTTGATTCCAGGTACCTTGAATTTTTTAAAGGAACTGGAATCGGAATCGATGGTTCCTTAAAATTTGGAATCGGAATCGAAACCGATGGTTCCGGTTCTCCGGTACCTAGAACCAGAACCTGTAACAACGGTTCTGATTCCGATTCTGAGTACCCTGTAATATTACAATTACCCCCCAAAAGTTTTTAAAATGGAAAAAACCCTTAAAAACTTACAAATACTACCCCCCCGCCCCCGGCTCTTGTTAACAAAAATAAAATTACAAATTACAAACTTCATTACTTTGTAAATATAGATTCTCAGAAGTCAAACCAACTTACTTCAAATGTTATGAAATATAAATATAAATGTATTCACATTACCTCTTCTCCAAAAGTTTTTATTAACCTCCCTACTCTTTAATTTTATTTTATATTAGTCTCGGTTCCCAGTTTCAGTTCCTAACTGTAGGAACTGGAACCAGAACCGGAATCACATAGTGACGGTTCCAAAAATTTAAAACTAAAATCTACCTGTTGACGGTTGGTTCCAAGTAGGAATCGAAACCAAACCCCGTGTACCTGCCGGTTCCGGTTCCAATCAGTTCTTTTGAACACCCTTAGTTTAAATGAAGTGGTGGTTGTAGCTTATCTCATGATTCCAAGGGTCTCGATCTAGTCACTCAACCAGTATTTTAGTGATGGAACACGTTGTCTCCGATTTATTTTTGAACCACATGTTTTTCAATTTATAACAATTTTTGTACACTTATGTCATCTGATTTGATAATAAGTTAGATGGCATATGAGAGGTGAACCTTTAACAATAAAAGCCAAAAGATCCAGCCTTTTCACGGCCGCATCTTTGGCCATTTCTGACCATGAATCACAGATCTAAGTTCGAAAACAGCCTTATTGGCACACAACCGATCAGATTTTGCTAGTTATGTGCCATTACAACAACTACCTTTGACGACCAATGGTCGACGGTGGTCTTGGGTGGTTGGGGGTATTTTGTTAACTTTTAAATTTTTTTGTGGCTGGGGTGTTTTAGCTAAATTCTCAAATGTAGGGGATCTATGTAATGGTATTTGGTAGATATTTAAGGGCAATTGTGTCCGAAATAGTAGTTAATTAAGGGCAAAAATGTATAAAAATCATATTACCTCGGTAATCTTTTAATAACACCTCTTGGGGTTAATTTGATTATCCCTATATTATCAATAGTAAACACTATTTGTAATAAAAGATAGCCGTAATATTTTATTACTTGTAAACCAAACGAGGGAATCTTAATATTAAATGAAGATTACCCCATAATCTTATATGACCATGAACCAAACGCACCCTTTAAAAGATAATATATTAAACAGAAATCTTATTAACATATATTTAACTGTTAGGGGTTGTTTGGATTATATAATATTTTATTATAGGGGTATATTATATTAACAGAAAGAAAAATCACCTTGAAGATTAGTGGGAATGTATAGAAAATGTGTTTCGTTGGTTCGAATAAATTAGTGAATAATATGTTTGGTTGGGAGGATAAATTGATGAATATGTTATATAGATTACTAAATTACCCTCCTTTTTAAATATTAATACAATAGTATTTTTAATTATTATTTTTTGAACCATTTCCTTTAACGCCTTACATTTGAAATTTTGCAAAAACACCCCAACCATATAAAACTTTAATTTGTAGCAAAATCACCCCCACCCACCCCAAGCCACTGCGGGCAGCTAGCCACTACGACCGACAGTTGATGGAATGACGCATGACTAGCCGTATATGACCGACCGTGTGCCGGCAAAGCCGGAAATGGTCATGGATCACAAATCCATGGCCAGATCTATGGTCATTTCACGTAGGGGTATTCAAAAGAACCGATTGGAACCGGAACTGATGGGTACTTGGGGTTTGGTTCCAGTTCCTACTCGAAATCGGCCGTCAACGGGTGGATTTTGGTTCCAAATTTTTGGAACCGTTATTGTGCGGTTCCGGTTCCGTTTCCTATAGTTAGGAACCGAAACTGAGAACCGAGACTAATATGAAATAAAATTAAAGAGTTTCGGGCGGGGGGGGGGGCGGTGGGAGGGAGTTAATAAAAGCTTTTGTAGAAAAAGTAATGTGAATACATTTATATTTATATTTCATAACATTTAAAGTAAGTGGGTTTGACTTTTGAGAATCTACCTTTACAAAATAATGGAGTTTGTAATTTATAATTTGTAATTTTATTTTTGTTAACAAGTGCTAGGTGGGGGGGTATTTGTAAGTTTTTAAGGGTTTTTTTTGCCATTTTAAAAACTTTTGGGGGCGTAATGAATTTTACAGGGTACCCAGAACCGGAACCGTTGTTATAGGTTCAGGTTTTGGGTACTTAGGAACCGGAACCGGAACCGAAACCGTCGGTTTCTGTTCCAAATTTCAAGGAACTGTCGGTTTTGGTTCAGGTTCCTTTAAAAAATACAGGGTACCCGGAACCGAATACCTCTAATTTCATGGTCAAAGATGTGGCTGTGAAACGACCATAGAAATGCTAGATCTGGAAGGCCTTACTGGCACACGACTGGCCAGATCCCACTGATCGTGCACCATTACAGCGACTGACACCGGCGGCCAGCAGTGGTTTTGGGTGGTTGGGGGTATTTTGTTAACTTTTAAACTTTTTGTGGCTGGGGTGTTTTAGCTAATTTATCAAATGTGGGGGGTTAGGTAATTGTTATTTGGTAGACATTTGAGGGCAATTGTGTTCGAAATAGTTTTTAATTAAGGGCAAAATGGGAAGAAAAATCATATTACCTTGATAATGTTTTAATAACATCCCATAGCAAGGTAATAAGATTACCCCCCCCCCCCCCCCCCCCCAAAAAAAAAAAAAAAATTACCAACAGTGACCACTATTTGTAATAAAGATTGTTGTAATATTTTATTACTTGCAAACCAAACATAGGAATCTTGCAAAATAAACGAATATTACCTCCGTTATCTTATTTATCCTCGATCCAAACGGCTCCTTAGTGAAAAAAAAAAACAAAAAAAAACTAGGGGAACCATAGGTCATGCGGTTCACCACATGAAAGTTGTTGGGAAGAAGAGAACCATAGAGTAAACAGTGACATTTTACATGAATATATCATTGCAAATTGGAATTTTCAGTGACATTTTCGATTCAATAAATGCTACTTCCAGTTCCAGGCATTGTTTTAAAACCCGGATCGGAGGGCAATCCACTCTGTTGCCCGAGTCACGGTTCAACCGTCGGTTGGACCGATGATGTCAGTAATTAATTTTTTTTTTTTTTTTAAAGATTTCTATTTTTTAATAAGACAATAACACCTTAATTATTGTTTAACATGATTCAAAGTTCAAATTCAA
The DNA here is from genome assembly GCF_008641045.1 of Pistacia vera. Taxonomy (NCBI): domain Eukaryota; kingdom Viridiplantae; phylum Streptophyta; class Magnoliopsida; order Sapindales; family Anacardiaceae; genus Pistacia; species Pistacia vera. The sequence goes on from NW_022196268.1 coordinate 939,065, forward strand.
TAACAATCCCAACACAATTTAAGTATTTAACAATAATCCAAAGTCTAAATCCAAACACGATGTTGTATTCATCCATTACATATTAAATGAAAAAATACATAATAATTAATAACAAAACATTTGGTTCAAGTATTTTTTCTTTGATCCGTCCCCATGTTGATTGAGCTTCACACACTAGCATCAAAATTCATTACCATCATCATCATAACCATCATCATTATCTACGTAAATTTCAGTAAAAAATAAAAATCATAAGTTAAAACTTATAATTTAATTTGAATAGATACTAAGTTGCTTAAATATTTAAAACCAATGTTCTGAATCATCAATTGAATCATAAAAAGAAGGGTGATTAGTAACTCTAACAGGAATAGATTATTCTCCGTATAACATTTGTTCCAACTCCTCATAATTAAGTTTACTGATCTCCTCTTAATCGTCAATTATCTAACCTTCCATACTTTCATAATCAATAGGATCAAAACTTATTCTAAACCCCACAAATCACAAACTCAATTAACATCACAAATTGCTAAACCCTAGAAACAACAAACATCATTCAACCCAAATGAATAAATAAAACCCATACGAAAACCAGGAAGTTAACCACTTCAATACAAATTCAAAACGCAATAAAACCCAAATAGCAGCCCCAAATCCCGTTTGCTTTGAATCCTCTCCGTCTCCAACTCCCAAAGGCTGAACCACTACCGTGACACCGTCTCATCTGTCTCGGCATCTCCATAACTCCATTTTCTGGCTTAATCACCACCATGACATTTCAAATTCCGTTTAAATCCTCTGTCTCTACTCTCCAATTCCCTATTCATTTTCGATTCAATATTATGCAGTAACTAAGCACGACTCCACTTTAGTCCAGTCGATCACCGATTCAACTGCCCTAGGTAAGAGAAATCTTAAAATCGTTTGTGTATTGTGTTGATCGATTTTCGGCGAGGGAGGAAGGCGTCGTCGCGATTTCAGAGGCTTGAGTTGCGTCGATTTCAGCAACGATTTCAGACTCAGGGAGTGGATTTCGTTGAGATTGAGTGTCGATTTGTGTGGGATTTTAGATTTTCATATTTGTGTTAACATTTTTTCAAGAGGATTTTGCGTAGAGAAAGGAGAAATCAGAGAAACTGAGAATTAGGGATTTTTTCCCCTTTTCAGACGCTGGACCGATTTTTCAATCGGTCCAGTCCGACCGACGGTTTACACAATTTATACGGTTTTTTAACGGGTTATAAAGGTCCATTGGTTAATCCCGGGATTTATATTGGCTTGGACCGAACACATGACCGAGTCTCGGTCCAACCGGTTAGACCGATCGGTCCAGTCCGGCTTTTAAAACAATGGTTCCAGGGTCTCACGAAGACTGCCTAGACATTTTCACTTGAACGGTATTAGGCATTTAAATGACATTTCATGACTCAATAAAATCTACTTCCAAGTTCCAGAGCGTCTCATGAAGTGTATTAGGCATGCATTATAGAATTTAATTATACTAACGAGGTTTTATGAGTCAAATTAATTACTTTTGTCCGAATAGCCATGTTAGATTAAAATCATTTATCTATTTTATTAATTTCCTAGGAAATGTTAACAACAATCTCCGTAATTCGTCGGTTGACATTGAAAATGATTATTCTTTAACGTAAAAGGTAAAAACACACTTCCAAACACCGATATTTGTTTTCACATTAGTTGATGATACGTTGGGTTATCTCCCGAGCACGTGCATACAAAAATTTGATCTTTCATACCTAGGCATCATTTTTTTCTAAGGGAACGAATATAAAATTTTAATTCCAGAAGCTTTTACCCAGGATTTGTGGTTACCTAAACAAATGCTCGTACAAGGAGCAAACAATATTAAACTATGACAGTGCTAAGTAACGCTTTACAAATAACAAATAAAATAAATTACAAAATATTTTCTACAAGCCTTTCTTATTAGATCATGTCAACCATCTCGGTCAAAGGCACCGTCCTTGTTGCAACGGGGAAGACACAGCCAACAATTTACAATCTAGGATATTAGGCTGTAATGATGCAATTGTAAACCCAGCCGATTGTGGAACTCCAATCGATGGGTGTTGAATTGAACTGCCAGGGGGAATTTCACGTCATTCTGATGTACAAAAATGAAAGAATAGATCAACCATACTGCGGCAATTGTATGCAGGGTACACAACTACTAACCTGAACGACAGAGACAGGGAAGATTCAACTGGTGTACGAATTCCATTTTGACCCGGTGACAGTAGCGACCAGAAAACTGGAATACAAGAAACCATAATCCATAAGTAGCGATCATGAAAATATTGATGTATAAGATATTTCTTCTCTTTTCAGAAAAAAGTAGAACTGATATAAGATTATGACTCTTGAAAGTTCAACGAATCTTTCACTTTATGTTGATGAACACGGAATGCTACGGGTAAAGTTTGAAACAACAAACTTTTATCCTCTGCATATTAGGCTCATCTTCCAAAGAGTTTCTTTCAGGCTAAAATAAGCAGGAAATGAATACTTAATAAGACTACAAATTTCCTCAATCATCACAAAAGTGATACCCGTCAAAACTCCTTAAAAGACAATACGCAAATCATTCTTTACGAAAGCTTATTTCCAATTAAAAACAGAAAGAATTCAGACTAAATTTATTATCAAATTTTGTCTAACGCCAAACATTCTTAATCATTGATCAGTTAGGGAGACATTAGAAACAGACATTACCTGACTGATCTGAATGATCCTTAAGACCAGAGCAAAACAGTATATCCTGCATCATGAAGTTCAGTCTGTTTCAGAATATGGAGTATTCTTTTTCACAGTACGCACATGTCATGCAATATGTGTGTGTGCGCATGTGTGTGCCCGTGTATGAGTATGTTCAGAATACAGCAATCCCAACTCACCTCGCCCATGCCTTGAGAAACGTTATGAACCATTTCTGCAGGAGATGAATCTGAGTCAGAACCTTAATAAAAGTAATTCTTAAATATTTCAGTCTAAATCAACTCTAATGGAACCTATTGACTCAAGAAACACAAACAAAAGCCCCTTGGATCCAAGGAAAGATTGTAAACTAGCAATACTACAATCTGGTGAACTTTGTCTGCGAACAAAGACCTTAATTGAAGGAGCTTAAAAGCAGAAAGCAGTTACAGACACCACAAAAGAAGGGCTGAAAATGGAATTCTACAAGGAATACACATTAAGCAGCGCAAGAGAGCGCTCTAAAGTTCAAAGTGATACAGTACAAAAGGTACTAATTAGATATTATGAGACCTATAAAATACATTCAACTTCTTTTCTTTGGGAAAAATGCAACAGTGCTCAAGATGCTGATTGTGTCATTTAACTAATAAGTTTGATGTGATTCCTCATGAGGACGATTCTTCTTTGTTGCTTTTAGCCTTCAACATATCTTTGTTTTTTATCCATGAATCATAAAAATAAAAAATGATTTTAGGTTATCCATTACCATCTCTATCCACGACTAGACAAGTATAAAAATTTAGTATAACTATAAATATCACAGGTAAAACAATATTTACCCAAGTTGGAAACACTGGGCTTTACTGCCAATGTTAAGCCCAGGAAACAGTCATCAGGTTCTGAGCCGAAGTCCCACAGATTCAGCTCAAGATTTGGTGTAGCTCCTGTAGAACAATACCGGAGATAAATATTTATTTAGCCCAAAGAAGTATACCAGAAACCAGATCATATATATCATGGAAACCAGTCACGAACTTCAATAACTTACCCATGTTATTTAGTCTCAGCTCAAGTGGATCATGAAGAGGGTAAGGAACCCATGTACCCACCTACAAAGCACATATGATATTAGTAAATTGATCTAATAGAACAAGAAAAAGCTTAAAATACAGTAAAGCATATTACATTGAAAAATGGATGCTGCAATGCTTGATCTGCAGTTGGCCTCCTTAATGGATCCCAAGAACAAAGTTGCTATGGACAATCAAGAAATATTAGAAGTCAATTACAGTAAAATTAACAAAGGTAAAAGCTAGTCACAATTGATCAATCATTCAAGTTAGTGATACAATGACAATGTATTGATAACGCACCTGGATTAAATCAATAGCTTCGAAGCTAGCATTAGGAATGATATCAGAAAGGTTGACGGGCAAAATCTATACAAAAGTAATGACAATGAAAGATAGTGAGAGAAATGCTGAAACAGACATCTAGAAAACCAATGACTGGTACAACCAAGATCTTACCTCAGAATAACTGATACTGATTAATCGAGAGATATTGGTTGCCTCAGGAAAAGCAGTCCAATCTGGAGCACCAAGAACGCAGCATATCTTGTACAACTGATCAGTTTCACTGCCATGGAAGAAAGTGATTCATATAAGATAGAAATTTAAGAGCTATGCTAGATTTCTCTTGTTTTCAGATATGAAATTCAATCATTAAACTAAACATATTCCACTTACTGTACTTTTAAATAACTTGAATCAAAGTCCAACGGGAATTAGGGAATAGAAACAGCAGGTAGGGGTAGTAAAATGAATTAAGTTTTGGGATATGCAAAAAGAAAAATAAAAAAGTTGAAAGAACCACTCCCAAAAATACAAAGCATGCAGGAGACAAGATATCAAATCCCACCATAATTTATTGTACCTTTTGGGCAATACTTTTAAAGCTAATTGACAATCTGTTTATAGATCAATATCTATAATCATGTCATCCATTTAATGGGTTCTGAAGCAGGATATAATTTGAACATTATCTTATGCTGGCTAGGTGCGGACCATAACTGCACACACTAGCGTGAAAAATATGTCCACAGACCCAAACAGAAAAAATAAATCAATGTCGAAACAATATAGGAATTACAATACAATTAGGGAGTAGACAATGATGTTATATATAAAACAATTAAAGAAGATAGTTTGAAGAAAATTGACTTATAGATACACTGAAAAGAAATTGCCTTCAAATATTTTCCCATCAATACCTAAGCATAAAAACTTGATAAACCATATGATAATTAAATCACCTTTCACCAGGGAAAATTGGAGAAAGAGTGAAAAGTTCAGCCAATATTGCACCAACAGCCCACATATCTGCATAATACTTTCAATTGTTAGTCATCAAGCAATAAAGAATTAATCCAGAATATATAAATATCAAGTAATCATGTTAAATAAATCAATTACGACCTAGAAACTATGTAGTCTTACCTAAGTCACTTTAAAACGTTCAACTAAGAAAAGTAGTACAAAAGCACATGTGCAGATACATATAAATAGAGAAAAAAAACAAGAAAAAGGTAATGCATGCGTGTACTGTAACATACAGATAGAAAAAGGAAACTGAAAAAGTGTAGAAATCATCCAGTTTCTTGCTTCTAACTCAAGAACCAAACTCATCAAATATGCTCAAAGTCACCTAGACAATTCAAAATGCCTGGGAGGCATTTCTCGACTTTTGAAAAAAAGAAACTGTGGTTTAGATTTCCGTCTAAGTCCTTATAGACCAGGATCAAAATTCCTCGCCCTAACTGATAATTATACTAAATCGCCTTTAAAGTACCTAATAAAATTGGATTTTTTATTTATTTTTTATTCACTTGCATATATGCTATGATATCTAATAATTAATGAGACTTAAAATATAAGACTTTTTTTTTTTAAATCTAAAAATCATGATTGTTATATTGAAAATTAAAAAGTGGCTGCTTTAATACTCAAATAAGATGATAGAAGGAGAACGATTTAAAGGCTTTGCTAAGAGAAGTTCAATTTTAACATCGAAACTCCCATCTCAATAAGTCATTGGGTTCAAGTTGGAAAACCAAACTGATAATCTACAAATCCCAGCCACTTGGCAAGAGTAGTTGAAAACTAATAATATGAAAATAAAAAATTCCATAACCAATGAGAAGCAGATATACTATTTACCTATCGCAGGAGTGTACGATGAGGATTGCAACAAAACTTCAGGAGCTCGATACCTGGTAAATCATTACTCATCTCATGAAATGTGAACAATACAATTGCAAAAGAATGTTAAATAATGTAGTGATCAGTGAAATCACATATACACACACACTGATACACAGGTATGAGCACACACACATTCAATTAGATGACACAAATAAAGATGACTCACCAGCGTGTGGAAACATATTCAGTGTATGGAGGCATTGACGACAGTTCTCTAGCTAGCCCAAAGTCAGCAATTTTGAGAACTTCATTTGTTACCAGCAAGTTTTCTTTCAAAAGGAAATGATATTTGATTATGAAGTTGTTAATAAATCTAAACACACTCTATGGAGATGAGATATAAACTCTAAATCATATCTACAAGAATGTACATGACAATGTTAATGTTATAGAAACAAAATAATAGGTCAAACACAAATTTTACCTGGTTTTAAATCCCGATGAAAATAGCCATTTCTATGCATATGAGAAAGTCCTTCTAGCATCTGAGACATAAAGCTCCTTATTTCTCCTTCTGAAAATGGTCTTTGTCGTTCTCTCATTAGATGGTAAAGATTATGCTCCTGGTAAGTCAAAGTCCAAAATCACGCAATAAGAAACAATGAGCAATTCATCAAACCATCAATCTCAGAAGACAATATTGTTTTCCAATAAAAAACAGGACAATGTTCCAATTCTAATTATGATCATTCACTAAGATTTTTTGTATCATAAGGAAAATAATATCTCGAAGAAAACGCAAGTTATACCCATAAACATGCACTCCCATTCATGCTAAACCATAACATGAATTCCAAATGGTACTAGCTAGCTTAGCCAATAAGGTGTCTAATAGTTGTTCAAGAAATCTAGGGATCAAATCAGACTGGCACAATGACCAGGATGATTCTTTTTTAATTTGAAGGGGTGGGGGTTCATAAAGGGGTAAAAGAAAATAAGATGAATAAACAATTAAACACATGTTACCTCCATTTGTGCCAAATTCAGTTTCATATTTTAAAAGGCAACAAATGACACATCGGTGAGCAAAAGCGACCTAAATCATGGTAAAAAAATCTAGAGAATGAAAAGCCTAACTCTAGAAATCCATATTTCTTAGAAACTGCTTTGTCTTTTTCAATCAGATACATCAAATAAGAAAATTTTCTGCCCTTGTTCAATTGTATTCACATAAACATCTTTCTGCTAGATCAAAGTTCCAACTATTAAGTCTGGCAATAGCTGTCTTACCTAACTTTAGTGAATGCAAAAACACTTCAAACCTGCAGTTTTCTTTTTGTCTTTCTGTAATACCTAAAAATCCCTTGAAGGTTGTAAACTAGAGACTACTACCCTCCCTACAACCTTGGTAGTTAGGAATCTTGATTTGCAGTTTATTACAATACCAAGAATCTATATCCATACTTAGCCCCAAAAATTTAGTTGACTGGCCTCTCAGCTTGTTAATAATAAATTATGTGAATTATGTATTACTTAATTTAGATATTATAAAAGAAAAACAGACTAGCTATGGTTTCATGTTCTCAATGGACCGTTATGTACAAACATCTGAAGAGGAGGTGTTAATACCCTGGCTTAACACATTGTTAGATAAAATATACAAAAAATAATTTAAAAAAATATATTAAAAATGGAAACAATAGCACCTACCATGTATTCAAAAATGAAGAATAGTTCATTGTTTTCCCTGACAACCTCCTTCAACTTTATAATATTGGGGTGATTCAATTTCCGAAGGGCCTGCAGATAATAAAGTTACTCTTACAGCTGTGGATATTACCTATAATCCAGGGAACTTGATTTCTTCAAACCCTTCCAGAAACTGTGCATTAGAATATTGTTCTGTGAATAAATACCTTAACTTCTCTTAAATTCATGCATTCTTCCCAAAAATAAAATTTCCTCTTCATTCTCTTGACAGCAACCTAGTAGCAGAAAACAACACAATCATAAAATATTCAAAAGAAAAAGAAAATGAAGATCATACTTTCTAACAACAGTTGCTACAATATCTATGAGCAAAAGTGAAACAATGGATATTTGAGATGCCAAAGTGAAACAATGGATATTTGCATTGTAGCTGTATTCATTATATCTATAATGTTTTCTGATAACATGTAGCTGTTTAGCTAATTTAGTTGTTTTTTAAGATTGAATGCCTTTTTCTCTTTTTTCCTTTCCCAGTGCAAAAGAAAAATAATCATTCACCAAGAAAGATACAGCTAATTTAATTGCACTTCATTGGAATGTTTTTAATAATGGCACAACATTAAATAACAATAGTATCGCATGTCCACAGTAAAATTAGTGATCTAATGCATGTGAGCAAGACTATATTTAACTCCAAAGGAAAATACAAAGTCATCATTGCATTGGTACTGACCAAGTTCTCCTTATAAGGAGACAGTTTGGTGACAGAGACTGATACGCAAGAAATTATTAAAAAGACAACAAGAACAATGAAAGTTAAAAAGCTATCCACAGAGAGAATTCCTTACAATTTCATAAGTTTCAACATTGAAAGCCTTATATACACTACCACAAGTACCATCTCCAAGTTCTTCCAAAATTTTATACCTATAGAAAAAATAAAAATAGAGAAACAGTATCAGCAAACATATGCAATAATCACAAAAGATAAACTTGACAATCTTGTGCAATTCAGAGCACTGACAGGCAACTCACCTTTCCATATTTTTTTATTTGTATCAAATGACAACAGAGTTTGTCAATGAACTTCTAATAACCTCCAAATAGAGGTGTCTACTCTATCGACACAATGTCGCACACTGGCTTGAATATGCTGTTTAGCGCTAAACTGTAGCTTGAAAAGTAAGATGTTGACAAGAATCCACTTTTCATTGTAAGAGTGATTGAATATCAGCCAAAAATTTATCAACATTCTTAAATGCAGCTTCTACAAGCTGCAATCAATTCGTATCATCTACAAAGAACCAGCCTATATGACCCCCACCAGAACACCAGCAGAAGCCCAATTTAATTTAGTGCAACAATCCATTTCCACTGAAGCCCATCTTTCAAAAACTAGGACAGAGCTGCAAAAACAGACCAAAAGTCAACAAACTGTAACAACCAAATTCTTCAGTATAGAAACAGAAGAAAAAAGGACAATTATGACAGATCTTTTATATCGTTTTTTTTTGCTTAATAAAATACAGAAATATGACCAAACAAAAATTTAGTTCCATTACATACAATGAAACATCGAATTATCACAAATAAAAATCTAGATAAGAATGAATATACAAAGGAATCCCTCCCTCCATTTGAACAACAAAAAATGGGAGAAGAAAATAACTTTTAAACAAGGAGGCCGTTTTTGACCGATTTCAGTGTAAGTTTCTGTTTTTTCAGTCTTCAAAAGATTATATATGGAAAGGATTAAAATTACGATAAAATCCATCTTAGCATAACTTAACAAAAACATCAATAAAAGAATGGATCTTTTACATCAGCAGATACCGGACATAGAAGTTCTATGATAAGCACGGGATGTAAGCCATCAAAAAGCCAATTCTAAAAATTAAAACCACAGATATTAAATCACAATCCACATCATCAACACTGACTTACAATTCAAGCACTTAACTTTCAGAAACAAAACACATAATTAACAAATCCAAATCCGAGAATTAAGAAAAAACTGCAGTAGAATATGAAACAATCTAACTATTTATATTAAAAAAAAAAAAAAAAAAAATCCTCAGCGGTTAAGCATAAATTCACTTCTTCACGTCTAAACAAATTGATCAAACCAATAAAAAAAGACAATTACGAAAAGACCGGAAGTAATCATCAATCAAATATAAATTCTCTATCTGCTGGCCAAGAAATTGAGGGAAAGAGTTAAAAAAAGAAAAAAAAAAAAAAAGAAAAAGAAAAAAGGACTTCAACACTTAACTAAGCCAAATTATATTACTATCTCCCTTTTGTTGTGGAAAAAAAATTCTTGTAAGCTAGAGCAACGGAAAATAAAAGTTCCTTTTTTCTCTCTCCATTTTCTCGGCAGGCAAACAAAGAAATTGAACAAAACTAAAACTTCAACTGCATTCCAATAAGCAAGTAAATAACAGCTGAGAAAACCAAAATCAAACCAGAATTCTACATAAACAAACTTAAACATTAAAAAAATTTAGAAATTAAAAAAAAAAAAAAAAAGATCGATTGAGATTGAGCTCACCATTGATGTTTAATAGATAAAATAAAAGATCCGAGGAACCAGAAGTAGATCACCAGTAATGTATAAGCAAATTCGTTCAAAACAAGAAAAAAAAATATAAAAAAATTATAAGGAGAGAAATTTAGATTACTGGTTAAGCCATGAGAGAGGATTCCGCAGAAGACGCGAAGGAGAAGAAACCAAATAAATTTGTATAATTTATTAAAATATTAAAACAAATTATTTTTAATTGGTTTTTAAATTGAAACGAAGAAATGCTTGGTTGTGGTGGGGAAGGGAGGTGGTCCCCACTGTGAAAAAATAGTATTTTGTTTGGAATGACAGAAATATCCTTCAACCACTAGGATATTACAGGAATTTTAATTGACGATATTAACCCGAAGAACTGGATAAGGACGACGCGTTGCTTATTGTAATTGGATGAAGCTGGGGGTATTTAAGGATTGGCGAGAAATGACATGTGGGTATTTTCGTCAATAAAATATTCTTTGGGTACCCTGAGTTATTGGTATGTAGTGTGGTTGATGCGGTCCAGATTACGGGTGATTGACCTGAAGCGCGTGACAATCGGGTCTGGATCCGAAGCGGATCGATTGGGAACCGGCTGCCAGTAACAAGGAAGTGCCAAACATTCGTGTGAGTTGGCACTTGTCAGCCAAATGTAATGAAATTGCTTACCTTTTACTGAAAAGTTTATGCGGATCTTTTAAAATTAATTTGTGAATTTGGTTACATGCATAAGTGAAATTCCTTTCTTCTTACAGAACAATTACGTGTATCTTTACGCGGATCGTTTGAAATTACTTGGTAAATTTGGTGATATGTAAGAAGTTGACCAAATTCTTGAATTGAAAGCATGAAGAGTGAAATAAGAGGAAAAAAATCCAACATAAGATTTGGGTCTAAATCTAAATTATGAAAATTTGGTTACATGTATCTTTCTATTTTGTGAATATATTCTCCATTGAATCATAAAATATGATGTTATCCAAAAGTTTCCATCCATATGTTTTTCTTTTATACTGTTTGTGTATTTTTATTTAAAAATTGATCCTAATCATCACCTAAAAATACATGGTTACAATTTCGTCTCAATAGAAAAAAGTGAGTGGCGTTGATAAGACAGTTTTTTTCCTCCTGAGATGAGAGTTTTTGCCATGAAGCAGAATAAGACGCAATCTCCCACTATGGCACCGTCCTTCAAACTCCAATATGAGGATTTGGTGGGGTGAAATGGACCTCACCATTCCTTTCTTTCTTAACAATTTGTTGGTTCGAAATGGAGCCAATACAAACCGTTTTATACCGTTAACAACAGTATTATCTTCTATCGATAACTCATCTTAGTTTCTCCAACAATCTCGTGAAACTAGAAGTGAACAAGCAAATGCTCAGAAAAAATTATGTCTATATTTACAACAAAAAAGATAATCCAGTTACAACAACAGTGCCATGGATTCTGTACTAGATAACTGGCCTCCCTCTGTAATGCATTTGATCAATTAGATTTTGAAGGTCAAGGCATTTGTCAGATTTATCTCCCTTCAACAGAAAATCAATATAAGGTAAGACTGCAGTTTTCTCCTCGATGCCACTGAATCTTAAGAGGTCAGAAACAAGCCTTTCAGCTTCTTCACTCCTTCCCTCATTATGAAGACCCTGAATCACTGAACAATAGGATGAAAAAGATGGAACAAATCCGCCATCGAGAATTGATGTCATGAACTTGAGGCAGTTATCATACTTACCCTCCTTGCAATACCACTCTATGATAAAACTAATTGCGATGTCAGGAAATGAACCAAGTTGCACAATATCTTTTGTTATACTATCTGCTTCAGCAATTCTCCCTGCTCTACATAGTTCTGCAGCTAAAAAGTTGTACAGATCAGTAATAGACCCACCGCATCTCGCAATCTTATCTCCGAGTCTCCGGGCATGTTCAATATCCATTTCCCTTATAACATTGTTGGAAACACATTTATCATCAACATCATCATTGTACTCCAACCGTAGTGGTCTAGCATCCACATGACTACTGGAACCATCACTTTGTACTTCAATAGCCTTGTTTGAAGAAATCAGCCCCTTTATTAGCGCAGAAAATATACGATCATTGAGTTGACAACCGTTAACAGCCATGATACTCACAATATTAAGGGCGTGGTCTAATCTACCAGCATTGACATGTGCTTTCACTAAAATAGTATATGTTATGTGGTTTGGAGATACTCCAAAATCAAACATTTTAAAGGTAAGCATCTGTGCCTCATTAAGTCTTCCACTTTGGCATAGTCCATTAATGATGACAGTGTATGTATAAACATTTGGGGGGCAGCCAGCTAAATTCATCATTTTTATCATGTTCAAGGCAAGGGAAAACTCACCAGCTCGGGAAAGCCCATCAATTAAAATTGTATAAGTCACCACAGAAGGAACTACACCATACTTCAGGATTTTTCCAAACATTGCATACTCCTCCTTCAACTTGTTTTCTTTGCTGAAAACATCAAGAAACAAGTTCAAAACATGAGAAGATTTCAAAACCATGATCTCAACCATCCTCTCGAAAATCATTAATGCATCTCCAGTTTTACCGCTTTTGCAAAGCCCATCAATAAGAGCAGTGATTGCCACTTCATCAAAAGGTATTCCCTTCTTTATCATCAAACCAAAGAACCCAGTTGCTAGCTCTGTCCTTCCTTGTTTGCAGAGCCCATTGATCATTGAAGTGAAAGTATAACCATCTGGAATAAGGCCGACTGAGCTCATTGAGTTAAATATTTTCAGAGCCATATCAAGTTGTCCTTCTCTGCAGAATCCATCCACCAGAATATTATAGGCTACTTTATCAGGAAATAAGCCATTATCAACTACCCTATGCAACAGGTGCATCGCTTTGTAAGATTTACTAATTCTACACAAACCTTCCATAAGCTCATTAAAGGTACGTATATTGGGCTTGCAGTTCCTTTTTTCCATCAGGGCAAGAAGCTCAAAAGCAGCAACAATCTGCCCTTGTTTGCAATACCCATTAATCAATACATTGTAAGTTACTATGCCAGGAAAGAGATCATATTGTAGCATCTCTCTAAACATCGCGTTAGCCTCCTCAATCTTCCCTTCTCTACACAATCTATCAATTAGAACAGTATAAGTATGAACATTTGGTTTACATCCCTTTACAACCATCTCATCAAGTAAACCTAATGCTTTATCAGTTAACGCAAAATCACACAACGCTTTAATAAGTACAGTGTACGTACGAGTACTTGGCTGACAACCCTTCTCAGACATTTCTTCCTTCAAAGAAAATGCTTCCTCAAGCCTGCCTACTTCACATAAACCATGTATCAGCGTCGAAAATGTGACTGAATTGGGTCTACAACCATCCTCTTTGGACATTATCTCAAACACCTTGAAGGCCTCCTGGAGATTATTTTCTCTGCAATGGCCCAACACAAAAGAAGTACAAATATGAGTACCTAAACTAAACCCAAGTTTCAGAACCCTACACAAGAACATTTCAGCAGCTTGCACAAGCCCACACTTGCATAAAGCATTAATTATGGTTCTATAATCAATAGCACCAATAACAAAACCATCAAGAACCATTCTTCTATATACTATATATGCTACAAAACCCAAATTCAACTTAGCTAAAGACATCAAAAGACCGCTATAACAAGGGTAATTAAGCTTAAACCCGTCCTTGCGTAATCCATCAAGGGCATCCATTAGCTTCAAAATGTCATCTTCATTCTCACTACACTCCTTAATCAATTCAACTATAGCCTTGTGCGCAACCCCAAATAAGTTAGAAGATACAACTAAATTCAATAAATGGACTCTGCCACCTATATCATAGCAATAAGTGGATTGCTTACAAACCCACTTGAAAAAACGGAAACCGAGGTCAGGGTTGTTACCTTGAAGAAGTACAACTTGGGAAGCAACGTTTGGAGTCATATGAGAAACTAGTAATTTAAGAAGGTTGTTTTGTTGCCAATTCTGTTTGTTAAGCAGAGTTGAAACGTTATAGACAATGTTGTGTGTTGTAGTTTCTGGGTCCTTGAGGATCTGAGAAGAAAAAAGAGAGATACACAAGCGCATGGTAGCGGATTGAAATACATGAAGTCTAATGGGCAGTCTTGTGAGTTTGGTCGGGTGTATCAACATGCAGCGAGTGAGAGGGACAGAAAGGAAACGACGTAGGATAACTATAAGATGAACATCAACTGTTGTGGTTGTGGGAAGGAGAATGCAGCAAGATAGAGAGTTTTTTTCTTTTGGCGGGTGATCGTGAATCGTGATTCGTGAAGTTTAAAAGTCAAAAAGAAAGAGATTGTTATGTAATAATCACCATACGTTTTCTTTTTAAATTTTCGTTTTGGGTTTGGGACATTAATATTTATGATAATATATACAGTATTTGTAAAGAAGCGCCTAACTTGATGACTGATGAAAGTAATTCTTAAATTTTCAAATTAGTGGTTTACAAACACTAAGAAAACAATAAACAGTATAAGCAAAACAAAAATCATACCCATGGAATATGAGCCTGTATTCTTTGTAAAAGAATCCATAGTTTTGACAATTAAAAGTATATATAACTTAATTTTATGAATCATATCATATATGATCTTTCTTCAATGCGATGTTGAACTTTGTCCCCCTGCTTTTGGAAGGCAAGACATGTTGCTCCAAATTTCTCTCCGTCAAAATGACGGACCAATAGAGTAGGATCCACTTTCCAGCAAGCGCGAAGCACACTCTTAGGAAAATAATATCTATTTCATTTCAGGATAATGAAACACATATTAAAACTGGTCAACTGAAGTCCTGGTAAGCCTCTACTCAGGAATATGAACATGGCTCTCAGATACCACTTTCAGGAAAAGTAGGGACTTGACAGCTTCGTTCAAACTCATTAAGAGTTTTGGTTCAATATTCCACGCAATGAAGAACCAGGTTCAACATAGATCATAGAATGTATAATTTTTTCCTCAAAATACAAAAGTCATCATTTACTTACAGTATCTTAAAATAAATAGCAATATAGAACATTAACATATCACATGCCATGTGTATATACTTCATACAAATCATCACAGAAGTGCATAAATAACTGCAATACCAAGCTAATTATATTCCCCTATGGTTCAACAATGATCTTCCCAGTAGCATGACCATCAATACTCTTGGCCCAAGCTTCTTCAGCTTTGCTGACGGGATGCTTTGAATCAATCACTGTCTTAAGCTTTCCTTCCTTCACTAACTCAACGAGAAAATCTAGGTTCTCCTTCTTGGCTATTAAGAGCAATGGAACAAGCTGCTTCTTGGAGAAGGTAAGTTTCGTCAAAGCAAAAGTCAACAGGGCTCTGGGTCCGGGAGTGATATCTATCACCTTCCCATTTGAGCTCAAATTCGGCTCAAATGTAGACCAGGGCATGGCTGATGCACAGTGGATCACTGCATCATATTTTCGACCAGATGGGCTCTTTAGAGCCGCTCCATCAGGGGTCTTGTAATCAAGAACCTCATCAGCCCCTAAACTCTTGACAAATTCAATGTTGCGCGCCCCACAAGTGGCAGTCACATGTGTGTTTCCAAGCTTTGCCAACTGAACAGCATAGTGGCCAACACCACCTGAGGCAGCAGTGATCAGAATGTTTGTCTCCTTACCACTTCCATCAAGCTTGATCCCAGCTGACTGAGTGAGGGCCTGGTGAGCAGTGAGACCAGCAACAGGTAAGCCAGCACCTTCAGCTGCAGAAACTTCTGGGGGCCTTCTAACTGTCAAGCTTTCCTTAGCCACAGCAAACTCAGCTAGTCCACCTCCAGTCTGTCATCAGGTAACAAAATATTCAAAACAGAAACAAAATGATTTATGAGATCTAAATGATCGATGTAGGATATAGTATAGGTGAATTATTAAATTGCCCAAGGTGTGCAATTTGCTCTATCTAAAACTGGAAAGCAGCGCCCATTTGCATCCACCCCCATGGTGCAACATCTCCTCTTAAGCCCAAATACACAATAAGATTGTATCTATTATATGTACACAAAAGAATTTAGAATGAGGGTAGCTATCCCTGACACGTCCACTTAGAACAGCATGAGGTTAAAAGCTTATTTTTTTTGGGGAAAATCAGATTCTAAATAAAAACAGGTAATGCTAAAAGTGAAGTTTGAAGGTAAAGCAGAGTAAACAGTCTGGTCAAAAAACCTAAACAATACAAAAGAAAAAATGATTACCACTGATTCTTTTTCAATGAACCAGAATCAGGAACGTAGATGATATGATGCTATCACCAGTTGTCCAAATCTTCACAATCCAAATTTCAATCTTAATTATTAACTAGTTGAAAAAGAACCTTGAAGATCAACTTAAACAATTCAAATTTGGATTGAAGACAAAAATGAAACCTAAAGAATATCAATGAGCACTTACGTGGGGGGTAAGAAAAGCTACAACTTTGTCACCGGCTTTGAAATCTTTAACTTCTGACCCTACCCCTATTACTTCCCCTGCTACATCAGTTGCTGTTCCAACAAAAGACCTCTTCAGCCAAAACAAATAGTAATAATACAATAATGTTAGATATACAAACAAATCTTACAAAGATTTGTGTACAAACTAATGTGATACAAAATGAGTAGAAGAATGAATACAAAAAGTCAAACTTATCATATTCACTCTTTTATTCATCTTATGCCACATCATTTTGTACACAAATCTTTGTAAGATTTGTTTGTACATATAACATTGCTCATAATAATAATAAAACAGCAGTTCATTGCTTCTCATCAATTACACTAAACATTGAAAAAACCAATACGGCACCAAAAGAAGTACCCATAGAAATCCAATAAACAAAACAAACAGAAAAGCCCAATTTTTCCTGATAGAAGACATCAAAAAATTTATATAGATAGGAAAATTTATAGAAGTGGATGATGTTTGCAAAGTGCCCAGCAGCTATACAAAAGCTAAAATACCTTATAAACCATACTCGTATACAATAGTCATATATCCAAACTCCAGAAAGAGAAAAGCCCAACTAATAGTTTGGGGATATCTATACAAATTTGGGGTTGGCAATGTTTCACTTAGACTTCAGTACAATATAAATGTTATACCAACAACTAAGTTTTCTTTAAAGGTTTATGATCCTGAGATGGCATAAACCCAAATGTCGTATGAGACAATGCACGTGTTTTATGATCAATTACGACTGACTGAAAATGAGAAGTGTAGCTGAAATAAGACTGATTTGCCCCAAGTCAAACAAAGCCGAAGAAAAAGAAATATAAATCAGAGACAGCACGCTACAACACAAAGCTTCCCAAAACTGTCATAGCAAGCACTGCATGTAGGGGTCTGGAAGGCTGAGGGGGTCTCAACTCTCAAATTCGATATTGTGTTGGTATTGAATTAAAACATAAGAAAAATCAAAATTTCAATAGAAAGCAAATTATACCATTTTGTTTCAGCAGATACTAAAACACTTAGTACGATCTTCAGTGACTCACTATAAAAAAACAGAAAAAGAAAAAATGATTACCATAATCCATATCATGGTTGAAGCACATCTAAGATACCTATATATATGAAGATACATAGCAGATGTATACAAGTTATCAAAGATCCACATCATAGGGAAATTGAGTTACCAGGTATGTAAGGAAATTTGCGAGGGAAAAGAGGCCGCAGCATGCCTTTCTGCATTTTCCAATCAACTGGATTTAGACTAGTTGCTTCCAGTTTCAGCAAAACCTCATCCTTTTTTGGAGAGGGAACTGGTACATCAACGTGCTGCAACAGGCATATATCTTTATCTTAATAATCAATTAAAGTAACACTGGATTTGGTGATAACACTCCCACGCTAAATCTATTACATATATCTGAAGGAGAAAATGGGTAAAACGTATTCACATATCCATACTTCAAATCAACCTTGAAACTTGTTTGACTGAGTTTTAAATTGGAAAGGTGTATTTTCTTTCATTCCGTTTCAGCAAACATTCAAAAATGATTAAAAAAATAAAAATTTTAAGATTGTTCACTAAAATGACCAACCATAAATTCCAAATGAAGTCTGCAACATCAGAATGAAGGTCAACTAAATGGCCCCATAAGAAAATCACTTGTGCCTTGTTTCAAGGTCAAGAAAGATAATTAATTTAATGAAACTCCTAACATCATTGCACAAGAACTACAAAAAGAGATTTACAGTGAAATGAATCTTCACTTCTGACTTAAGTTTAATACCCACTTTTTTCATTCTTGTTTCGTAACTCCACGAAATCAAACCGAAAAAACAAAATTAAACGCATACGTAGGTGGGATAAGAGCAAATTGAAATACAAATTGTTGGAAAAATAAATTTGAAGAAACCCGGATAAATACAAAGAAACAATATAATTAAAAAAAAAAAAAAAACCTTCAAGCCAGCGGGTCCCCCGCCATACGTATCATACTGAACGGCGTGCATGGTACGGTTTCCAGCCATTGCAACAGGTGATGAAGCGAGAGAGGCAGAGAGGGGCAAGAACGTGAACAACTATGGTAATCCACTAGAAGTAGGTTGAGCGCGTTTTCTAGTAAAATTAGAATACTCGGTGATGAAAATGACACATAGAAGCATCTACCGTCCTAGCCTTTAAAACGAAGAAAATAAATAATTGATGTTAATATCCAATTTCATTATTAAATAATAAATTAAGTAAAACGTTCTAGAGAACATACATTGGGAACACAAATATTTAACATTATTTTGAAGAGAAATCTAGATGTAGAAAGGTTTATGGATAATTCCATGAATCCATCCCTTTCACTTTCTATTATATTACCAACTCTCAAGGAGAACCGTAAATGCTTCTACCAATTAGCTGCTATATCGCTTTATAGTCAAATTCAGTTCTTATTCTTTTTTATCCTATTTAAAAGTCTCTGTTTTCTGATTTTCTCCTGAAAAAAATCAGAGATTTTCTATCTCTCATCTTTGGACAAAAACTGTGTAAATCATTACACGTTATGATACAAATATTAATTAAAATCTCAATTCACAATTAATTAAGCATTTTCGGTAAGATATCCTAATACATCGGCGTAGTTCTTTAACAAATCCGTAACAATTGTAGAAATCATTTCTGCAACTTCCTCAATGACCTCTGGAAAAGACTCCAGTAATCCATTAAGAGAACCCTTTGTTTTTCCCACCAAATCTCCAATACCTGACCGAACTGAGTCCACGACGGCATCCTTAAGAACATCAAGAGCAGAAGAGATAAGAGAAGTTATTACTTCTATAAGAATCTCCAGCAACCTAATGCTTTATCAGTTAACGCAAAATCACACAACGCTTTAATAAGTACAGCGTACGTATGAGTACTTGGCTCTCAACCTTTCTCACACATTTCTTCTTTCAAAGAAAATGCTTCCTCAAGCCTGCCTACTTCACATAAACCATGTATCAGCGTCGAAAATGTGACTGAATTGGGTCTACAACCATCCTCCCTGGACATTATCTCAAACACCTTGAAGGCCTCCATAGCGCCAATAACAAAACCATCAAGAACCATTCTTCTATATACCATATATGCTACAAAACCCAAATTCAACTCAGCTAAAGACATCAAAAGACTGCTATAACAAGGGTAATTAAGCTTAAACCCGTCCTTGCGTAATCCATCAAGGGCATCCATTAGCTTCAAAATGCCATCTTCACTATCATTACACTCCTTAATCAATTCAACTATAGCTTTATCCGCAACCCCAAATAAGTTAGAAGATACAACTAAAGAGTAAACGACTATTTCCCACCCAAATAAATTAAATAATGATTTAATGACACTTTTTCACCTACATACTTTTAAAATATCAGTCCATTATTCAAATTTATATTCTGTTTCCGATTCTAACATCGTTACGACTGTTGGGATTGTGCCTTGAATCCCATATTATTTGGGAATGAGAGTTGCAAGGAGACTCTCCCCTTTAAATAGACTAGTAGATTCAGCTTTTAAAGTATCTCAAAAGGTGTAAGATAGATATCAAAAGAATAGTTATTGTGGGCTATTATAAGGGTGTAATTAGGCTTTTCGGGATAATGTAAGGAGTTTTCAATTTTTCTCTTCTAAAAATTGCATAGTTGTAAGCTTTTGCTTAGTGGATTGTTTGAGTGGATAGTTGACGTAGGCTAAACTGATTGGACCGAACCACTTTAAAATTCTCGTGTTTGGTTTGCTTTATTTTTTGCTGCTTGCTTTAATTTTGCGTTTGGGTTGTAGGAATCTTTTTCAACAAGTGGTATCAGAGCCCATGGTTCATGATCTAGGAGAAGGCAAGCTCGAGAGGAGGTTGGATTTAAGAGTTCATTAGCGACTATTAAGCATCTCAAATTTCCTTGAGGTATATTTAGGTTTGAGGTTCCTTTATTTGATAGTAAAATTTATTTTATTTTATGGCAAAGTACGATACAAGACCTTTTGATACAACAAAGTCTTGATCAAGCATTAGAAGAGAGTAAGCTAGAAAAGATGTTTGATAGAGAATGAAATAAAATTCAGAGGAGAGTTGTCAGTACAATCAGATTGGCCTTAGCCCCAGAGATAAAGTACAGTGTGCTGACTAAGTCTACACCAAAGGGTTTGTGGGAAAAATTAGAGGTTATTTATGCCTCGAAATCGTTGACTAACAGACTGTATTTGAAGATGGATTTATACTCTCTGAAGATTGATGAAGGTACAAGTCTCCATGATCATTTAAATGAATTTAATAGGCTAGTATCTCAAGTGTTGGCTATTTCTGATGAGTTAAAGGATGAAGAAAATGCATTGATATTGTTGTCATCTTTGCCTAAATATTATAGACCTTTAGTTCAAACTTTGTTGGTAGGTAGATCTACATTAAAATTAGATGATGTGACTGCCTTGTTGTGTGAGAATGAAATGTTTATGGGATCAAAAAACTCATCAATTACAGGAGATCTACTAGTTGCAGAAGATTCTAATCGAAAGAGGACTCAAGAGAGAGGTGATAAATTATAAGTCAGAGATTACAGTAATAAAGAGTGTTATTATTGTGGAGAGAAGGGACATATCCAACCACGCTGCAAGAAATTAAGGGAGGATATGCTTGTTTTCAAGAAAGCTCAACAGATGAAGGATTCGAAGGATGATGCTTGGGTTGCTAATAATGAAGGTGAATTTTTAGTAACATGTCAAGATAAAATTCAAACTTCAAAAGGTGAAAAAGGTTGGGTTTTAGGTTCTACTGCATCTATGCATGTTTGTAATGATAAAGATTGTTTTGTTGAATTGAAAGAAGGTGGAAATTATCGAAATATTATTGTCAGTAATAATGAGAAGGCGAAGATTGAAGGCGCTGGTAGCGTTCGTCTCAAGCTTCACAATGGTGTTGTCAAGAAGATTCGTCATGTGTGGTATGTACCGAGTTGTAGTTACAATTTGATTTCTTTGGGTGAGTTGGCTTCTCGTGGATATACCTACATTGGTCAAAGAGATGAATGCGAAGTATATAAAGCTGAAGTTCTGATTTTGTAAGGCAAAAAGAATGAAAAACAACTATATTTGCTTGATGAAGGTGTGTGTCTTAAGAAATCAAGAGATAAAGTTGTTCCAGTTCCTGTTGTGAAAGAAAAGAAGATTGTCAATCGAGTAAGATTTTCAGATGCTATTATGATGTTTGGGGATTCAAGTCAATGGAGGAATTGTTGGGATTGTGTCTTGAATCCCATATTGCTTGGGAATGGGAGTTGCAACGAGACTCTTCCCTTTAAATAGATTTATCGATTGGGCTTTTGTAAAATAGACATCAAAAGAATAGTCATTGTGGGCTGTTATTAAGGGTGTACTTGGGCTTTTTGGGATGTTGGTAAGCAGTTTGTGATTTTTCTCTTCTAAAAATTGCATAAGTTGTAAGGCTCCGTTTGGTTCATTATTGGGTAGTTTTTAGAATAATCTTTTGAAAAAAAAAATTGGGTGGGTATTACGAAGTAGAATTTTGAAAATTAACATAAATACCCCTATGTTTATTTATTTACTAAACACCCATATAATAAAATATTCAAAGTTAACAAAAACACCCCCAATCCACTCATAAATATGGACAGTCGGCCACCACCGCCGGAGGATGGTCGGAGTTGCCTTATCAGCGTATGACCAGCTCGATCTTGCCGGTCATGCGTCGATATGGCCATTCCTGTGGATCTGGCCGGAAAAGGCCAGATCTCGTCAACGATGGCCAAAGATACGACCGTCGTTGACGACTGTCTACGGCTAAAGATCTGGCCATTCTAGCCGTTGACGGCCAGATCTTTGGCTGTAGATCTGGCCTTTTCCAGCCAAATCCAACGTGGATCTGGCTGAAAAAAAGCTAGATCGGCGCACTACCGGCCAGATTCAGCCAGTAGTGTGCCATTACACCAGCTTCCGGGAGTGGTGGTCGGAATCTAGTAAATTTGGGTTATTGGGGTGTTTTTGTCAATTTTTAAAAAAAAAATTGGGGGTTGTTTAGTTAAATTAACAAATTTAGAGGGATTAATGGACATTGAATAATTTTGAAAATTATTTTGAAAATAGGTGAAATAAAGTTAACTTTTTTGGGAAAACTTTTGTTCTAGTGTTCCGAATATGTGAACCAAACTGAGGCTAAGCTTTTGCTTAGTGGATTGTTTGAGTGGATAGTGGATGTAGGCTAAATTGATTGGGCTGAACCACTTTAAAATTCTTATGTTTGGTTTGCTTTATTTTTAGTTGCTTGCTTTAATTTTGCATTTGAGTTGAGGGAATCTTTTTCAATAGCGACTCTACACCATCACCATTCTCTTCCCCGATCATCACTCACCAAAGCTCCTTAAACCTTACTCCCGCCGACCCCGTCAATCGTCGGTAGTTGAGCGATTAGGATTTAGGCAGTTGCCCCTCCCAAGTCAAATTTCGATCAATCATAACCACCAAAATCCAACATTTCACCATCAAAAGACTCATCGGCCTCCCATTTTCAAAAGTCCTAACATTTTGGACTGAGTGTGCTCTTTGTTTATTGTCGAAATATAAACATGAATAATAAAGTGGTATTTTAAAAGTCTGTGATTTTGAAAGTGTCATTAAGTCATTATTTGGATGAGAAAATATGGTTCACTGTAAACTAAATTCAATAAATGGACTCGCCATCTATATCATAGCAATAAGTGGATTGCTTACAAACCCACTTGAAAAAACGGAAACCGAGGTCAAGGTTGTTACCTTGAAGAAGTACAACTTGGGAAGCAACGTTTGGAGTCATATGAGAAACTAGTAATTTAAGAAGGTTGTTTTGTTGCCAATTCTGTTTGTTAAGCAGAGTTGAAACGTTATAGACAATATTGTGTGTTGTAGTTTCTGGGTCCTTGAGGATCTGAGAAGAAAGAAGAGAGATACACAAGCGCATGGTAGCGGATTGAAATACATGAAGTCTAATGAGGAGTCTTGCGAGTTTGGTCGGGTGTATCAACATGCAGCGAGTGAGAGAGACAGAAAGGAAAAGACGTAGCATAATTATAAGATGAACATCCACTGTTGTGGGAACTGGAGAAGAACCGAAGGAGAATGCAGCAAGGTAGAGAGTATGGACTTGTTTTTTTTCTTTTGGCGGGTGATCGTGAAGTTGAAATGTTAAATAATAATCACCATCCATTTTCTTTTTAAATTTTCTTTTAGTGTCTTTAGTTTAGGGAACGTTGTATTACTAAAAATGTTATATTAATAAAAAGATAGATTACTTTGAACATTAAAAAAAATATGTTTAGTTGGTTGGAATAAATTGATAGGTATATTATATTAATATGTTTGGTTGAAAGTAGTAAATTGGTGGATATATTATATAAATTACTAAATTGTTCTCCTGTTTAAATATTAATATAATATTATTTTTTATTGTTATTTTTTTAATCATATTTTTAACCCCTAACATTTCAGATTTAGCTAAAACACCTCAGCAACCAAAAAAGTTTAAAACTTAACAAAACAACCCCCACCCACCCCAAGCCATTGCCGGCCGCTTGCCACCACCATCGACGATGATGACAGTAGCCGTAACGGCTCACGATCGGCCGAATCTTGTCAAAAATGGCAAGATCTATAGCTAGAATTGGTTGTTGGTAACGACTAGATATCTGGACATCAAAGAGCCAAAATTGGCCATCGTTAACGGCCAAAATTTTGGCTGTTGTTCGTTGACAATGGTTAGAGATCTGGCTATCGTTAATGACCAGAAGTCTTAGATCTTGTCGGAAAGCACCAAATTGACCCATGACTAGCCAGATCTGATGGGTCGTGTGCCATTCCGACATTAGCTGCCAATTGGCGGTGGTGGCCACGTCCAGCCGCCATCCTTGGGTAATTTTTTTAAAGTCCAGGGGTATTTATGTCCTAAAAATTTGTATATAAAGATAAAATAGTCCATGTATATATTTGTAAATTGTTTTCAAAATAAGGGTACTATTGTCCAAAAAAATTAATAATTAAGAGTAAAATTATAACAAAAATAAGATTATCAAGTAATCTTAAAATACCTAAGAAAATGATAGTAATCAGATTACCTTATATATAACCAATAGTAATTACTATGTTTTTTAGAAGTTTAATAAAATCTTATATTACTTAACTGCTAAACGTGATAATAAAATAATATAAGAAAACATTACCTAGTAATAGGAGATTACCGCGGACCAAACAAACCAGGTTTGAGACATTATTATGTATTTATAATAATTATATATTTGTAAAGAAGCGCCTAACGTGATGACTGATGAAAGTAATTATAAAATTTTCAAATTAGTGGTTTTCAAATACAGTACTAAGAAAACAATATACAGTATAATCAAAGCAAAAATCATACTCATGGCACGTGAGCCTGTATTCTTTGTAAAAGAGTCCATAGTTTTGACAATCAAAAAGTATATATAACTTTATTTTATGAATCATACTATATATGATTATTCTTCAATGCGATGTTGAACTTCGTCCCCCTGGTTTTGGAAGGCAAGACATGTTGCTCCAAATTTCTCTCCGTCAGAATGGCGGACCAATAGAGTAGTATCCACTTGCCAGCAAGCGCCAAGCACACTCTCAGGAAAATATCTATTTTATTTCAGGATAATGGAACACATATTCAAACTGGTCAACTGAAGTCCTGATGAGCCTCTACTCAGGAATATGAACATGGCTCTCAGATACCACTTTCAGGAAAGTGGGGACTTGACAGCTTCTTTCAAACTCATTAAGAGTTTTGGTTCAGTATCCCACGTAATCAAGAACCAGGTTCAACATCTAAACTGGAATCAACATAGAATTATACTTTTCCTCAAAATACAAAAGTCGTCAATTACTTAAATTATCTTAAAATAAATACCAATATAGAACATTAACATGCCATGTGTATATACTTCAGACAAATCATCACAGAAGTATATAAATAACTGCAATACCAAGTTTATTATATTCACCTATGGTTCCACAATGATCTTCCCAGTAGCATGACCATCAATACTCTTGGCCCAAGCTGCTTCTGCTTTGCTGAGGGGATGCTTTGAGTCAATCACTGTCTTAAGCTTTCCTTCCTTCACTAACTTAACGAGAAAATCTAGGTTCTCCTTCTTGGCTATTAAGAGCAATGGAACGAACTGCTTCTTGGAGAAGGTAAGTTTCCCCAAAGCAAAACTCAACAGGGTGCTCGGTCCAGGAGTGATTTCTATCACCTTCCCATTTGAGCTCAAATTCGGCTCAAATGTAGACCAGGGCATTGCTGATGCACAGTGGATCACTGCATCATATTTTCGACCAGACGGGCTCTTTAGGGCTGCTCCATCAGGGGTCTTGTAATCAAGAACCTCATCAGCCCCTAAACTCTTCACAAATTCAATGTTGCGCGCCCCACAAGTGGCAGTCACATGTGTGTTTCCAAGCTTTGCCAACTGAACAGCATAGTGGCCAACACCACCTGAGGCAGCAGTGATCAGAATGTTTATCTCCTTGCCACTTCCGTCAAGCTTGATCCCAGCTGACTGAGTGAGGGCCTGGTGAGCAGTGAGACCAGCAACAGGTAAGCCAGCACCTTCAGCTGCAGAAACTTCTGAGGGCCTACGAACTGTCAAGCTTTCCTTAGCCACAGCAAACTCAGCTAGTCCACCTCCAGTCTGTCATCAGGTAACATAGTATTCAAAACAGAAACAAAATGATTTATAAGATCTATATGATTGATGTAGGATATAGTATAGGTGAATTATTAAATTTCCCAAGGTGTGCAATTTGTTATATCTAAAACTGGAGAGCAGCAGCTCATTTGCATCCAACCCCCATGTTGCAAGATCTCCTCTTAAGCCCAAATACACAAAAGAATTTAGAATGAGGGTAGCTATCCCAGAAATGTCCACTTAGAACAGCACGAGGTTAAAAGCTTATTTTTTTTAAGGAAAATCAGATTCTAAATAAAAACAGGTAATGTTAAAAAGTGAAGTTTGAAGGTAAAGCAGAGTAAACAGTCTGGTCAAAAAACCTAAACAATACAAAAGAAAAATGATTACTACTGATTCTTTTTCAATGAACCAGAATCAGGAACGTAGATGATATGATGCTATCACCAGTTGTCCAAATCTTCACAATCCAAATTTCAATCTTAATTATTAACTAGTTGAAAAAGAACCTTGAAGATCAACTTAAACAATTCAAATATGGATTGAAGACAAAAACGAAACCTAAAGAATATCAATGAGCACTTACGAGGGGGGTAAGAAAAGCTACAACTTTGTCACCAGCTTTGAAATCTTTAACTTCTGACCCTACCCCTATGACTTCCCCTGCTACATCAGTTGCTGTTCCAGCAAAAGATCTCCTCAGCCAACAATAATAATACTTAAAAAAAAAACAGCAGTTCATTGCTTCTCATCAATTAAACTAAACATTGAAAAAAGCAATATGTCACCAAAAGAAGTACACATAGAAATCCAATAAACAAAACAAACAGAAAAGCCCAATTTTTCCTGATAGAAGACATCAAAAAATATATATAGATAGGAAAATTTATAAAAATAGACTATGTTTGCAAAAGTGCTCGGCACCTATACAAAAGCTAAAAACCTTATAAATCATATTCGTATACAATAGTCTTATATCCAAACTTCAGAAACAGAAAAGTCAAAATTTTAGTTTGGGGATATCTATACAAGTTTGGTGTTGGCAATGTTTCATTTAGATTCCAGTACAATATAAATGTCATACCAACAACTAAGTTTTATTTAAAGGTTTATGATCTTGAGATGGCATAAACCCAAATGTTGCATGAGACAGTGCAGCTGTTTTATGATCAATTACGACTGACTGACACTGAGAAGTGTAGCTGAAATAAGACTGATTTGCCACAAGTCAAACAGAACCGAAGAAAAAGAAATATCAAATCAGAGACAGCATGCTACAACACAAAGCTTCCAAAACTGTCATAGCAAGCACTACAGGTAGGGGTCTGGAACACTGAGGGGGTCTCAAATTCAATATTGTGTTGGTACTTGGTATTTAATTGAAACATAAGAAAAATCAAATTTTCAATAGAAAGCAAATTACACCATTTTGTTTCAGCAGATACTAAAGCACTTACTACGATCTTCAGTGACTCACTGTAAAAAAACAGAAAAAGAAAAATGATTACCATAATCCATATCACAGTTGTAGCACATCTAAGATCCCCATATATATATATATATATATATATATATAGTGATACTCTATATAGGAATAATCTCTTTGGTCCGAACTTGGGCCAATTATAAATAAAAATAAATTTTACATTATAACAAGTTATAGTTTTTCTAGGTACCATCTTAAAGAATTTGTCTCTATATAGTAATAATTATATGTATATTGCAATAAATATATGCTATGTTACATTAAAGGTTTAAGAAGAAATAAAATATTTATCTAAAGCTGTTTAGAACAATGATTTATTTTTTAGAGTTGTTATCATATCTTTTATCTTGTAGGTATGTAATAAGTCGTTAGCATTGATACCTTCTTGTTGAGCCAAAATATTTCTAGCTCTCAAACATGTTTAGAGCTTCTTGATATGAAACTTGTGGTATTTCCATTACCATCCTCAGGATTATCTCCTTCCTCTTCTTATCTAATTTCAATAATGATTTCTTCTTCAATTAAAGCATACACGACTTGTTGTTTATTTGGATGATCGAGGAAGACATTAACATCATTTGATTAGTGTAGTGAAGTTGTCGAATCTGATCACTTAATTTTGTAATGATTCTTTAATATCTATTTCCGTACTATCATAATGCTACTAAAATAATAAATTGAAATCTTAATATTACTAAAACATGAATTATAAAATAAGAAACCAATACAATAATTTTTTAATCAAAACAATAATTCTTGTAACTACGCCTCTATTAAATTATAACCTCCTTATAGTAATAAATTTAGTTGGTCTCAATATTATGACTATATAGAGGTTCTACTGTATGTGTGTGTGTATATATATATAGATACATAGCAGAAGTATACAAGTTATCAAAGATCCACATCATAGGGAAAATTGAGTTACCAGGTATGTAAGGAAATTTGCGAGGCAAAAATGGCCGCAGCATGCCCTTCTGCAATTTCCAATCAGCTGGATTTAGACTAGTTGCTTCCAGTTTCAGCAAAACCTCATCCTTTTTTGGAGAGGGAACTGGTACATCAAAGTGCTGCAACAGGCATATATCTTTATCTTAATAATCAGTTAAAGTAACACTGGATTTGGTGATAACACATTAACACTCCCACGCTAAATCTATGTATAAACCTAAGGAGAAAATGGGTAAAACATATGCACATATCAATACTTCAAATCAACCTTGAAACTTGTTTGACTGAGTTTTAAATTGGAAAGGTGTATTTTTCTTTCATTCAGTTTCAGCAAACATTTAAAAATGATTAAAGAAATAAAAAATTTGAGATTGTTCACTAAACGACCAATCATAAATTCCAAATAAAGTCTGCAACATCAGAATTAAGGTCAACTAAATGGTCCCTTTATAAAATCATTTGTGCCTTGTTTCAAAGTCAAGAAAGATGATTAATTTAATGAAACTCCTAAACATGATTGCACAAGAACTACAAAAAGAGATTTACAGTGAAATGAATCTTCACTTGTGACTTAAGTTTAACACCCATTTTCATTCTTACTTAATAACTCCAAGAAATCAAACCGAAAAAACAAAATTAAACGCACCCGTAGCCCGTAGGTGGGATAAGAGCAAATTGAAATATAAATTGTTGGAAAAATAAATTTTAAGAAACCCGGATAAATATAAAGAGATAATATAGTTAAAAGAAAAAAAAAAAACCACCTTCAAACCAGCGGGTCCTCCGCCATACGTATCATAGTGAAGGGCGTGCATGGTACGGTTTCCAGGCATTGCAACAGGTGATGAAGCGAGAGAGGCAGAGAAGGGCAAGAACAAGTATAGTAACGTCCCACTAGAAGTAGGTTGGGAGCGTTTTCTAGTAAAATTAGGATAGGGGCGGTATGGCCGCCTGGCGCTTGCAATGCAATACTGGCATATACTGGTACTTATAACATTAATTAGCAAGGCCTATGGTAGATTGTTATTATTTTTGAAAAGGTCAGAAAATTTGATGTGGCTTTCGTATCCAGCTATGGTATGCATAAGAGTAAACGACCTTTTCCCACCTAAGGTTTGGCCTAAGGACACTTGTCCACCCAAAAAGTTTTAAAATGACACTTTCCCACCCACCATTATGTTCCATTAGTAAATTCTGTTAAATATAAGTATATATGTGTTGTAAAAACGAAAATAACATCCCTATTTGATTTAACATTTTTTTATTATTACATGTAGAGTCAATTATCTTTATACCCACTTTTTAATTATAAAATTACTTATATACCCCAACTATTAAATTTCTTAATAAACATAATAAAAACAACTCTAATTCACAAAAAACTTCAATTGAAGCAAAATTCAATGTCGGCCAAACAACTCTAATTCATACTTTCCATTTAGATACATAGTTATAAGACTAATTGATTTTTGTCTGCAAATCACTTATTATTCAAATGAAAAGATTCAAAAGATTCTTAACATTGAGAGGCTGAAAGCTATTTTGTTGTTCCCATTTACCTGCCAGACGTTGGAGAATTGAGATGGCTAGAAGCTGTCAGTTACTTTAGATGCATTGATAATAAGTACAACCAGAAAGATTGATCCACAAGGTAGAACTGCAACTAACATTCTATATTAAATTTTAACACAAATCAAGCAAAATTATAAATATGCAATCAAGTTGTACACTTTGCAGTAAAGCATAATTCCTGCAATCAAGCTATCAAGCTGTACACCGCCATTATCATCACCTTAAAAAAAAAAAAAAAGAATCCAGGTCAGTTTCTCTTCTCAACCTCTCTTTTGCTCTTCCTCTAGACCTTGACCCACCAGATCTCCCCTCTCAGCTTTTCCCAATCCTCACAAAAAAACCCTAAAAACCAGCAAAAAAACCCCTTAATGAAGAAGCTCCTTCCTTTTATTATTTTCGCTTCTCATGTTTCTTCCCTCTATAAATTGAACTTGAATCCCTAGATTGCACTTGATTTTTGTTATGCCGGAAAAAGTAGGGCTGACGTAGAGCCTCGTCAGTAAAGGATGGTCAGAGTTCAGAAGGGTTCTGCGCCATCCAGGTGCGGTCACGTCGCGCCTAGTGCAAGTGGCATGGCTCCTATCAGTGTAGCAGGTAAGTGCCAGGCCAACGAGCGGCTGGAGATCGCCCACGTGTCAAAGGCTTGCTTTAAATCGAGGAAATCTCTCGGGCAGGTGATCGATGGGACACAAAGAAAGGATTTGCACGGCACCTACCCACTTGCAGCTTTTATAATCATTACCTTGAACTTTCCCACTATAAATAGAGGACTTCCCTTTCATTTGTGGGGATTAGCTAATTTTACGTTGAAATAGCTCTCTCTCTTCCTAAACTATAACTCAGCTCGCTGAATGCAACCTAATCACTCTCTCTTATTAATACAATAGCAGTGGACGTAGGATTCGCTTGCGAGCATCCGAACCATTTTAAATATTGCTCTTCACCTTTTAATTGATTCAATCCCCTCATATCACGTGTGACTTCTAAGTCATTTTAGCATTTTACACATGCGAATAGTTGGTGTCAAAATCCAGCATCAACAATTTTTTTACTGAATTTCGCAAAAACCTAGGTTCAAACATAACGTAGAATCGTATTCTTCTATGGTGAATTTTTTAATTGGGAGTCTTTTATGTTTTGGCTGACAAGTTCGACTGGATTTCGGCGAAACATTGGGGGAAAGTTAGAAGCTTTTCTCTTTCACTTTCTCGGTTCTACTCAACCCCATTTCCTAAAGCATTCTGGTTTTCTTCATTTCTCGGAAAACAAACAGGGGCTTATTATGTTTTATATATCTCATCTCCCAATCACCTTCCCACCTAATTCGGCATGAATCTCACCTGACTGGGTGTGATTCCTTGCTGCGAAGAGCAAGCTCAATCGCCCATAGAAAACTGCCACAGCCATTGAAACCGCCACACAATCAACCTACAACCACTAGAAATCTTAAACAATCACAACCCAATTTCGATCGTCAATCAATCATCAAAATAGCAATAATCCACAAAGAAATTGCGAAATCTCCAAGGCAACTCACAGTTACGTAAAGGAGATATTGGTTTGTTCGTTTTCTTTTTTTGTAGAGAATGAGAAAAAGAGATGGAAGATGATGGAGGTGAGGCGCTAGGGTTGTTGGAGGTTGTTAGATTTTGGGGCTGCATGACTAATCAAGAAGAAACCCCAAATTAAGGAGAAACGAGAGAAAAAAAAAAACTCTAGGCTTTATAAAATTGATTAGAGAAGAAACCCTACAATAACCTAGATTTCAAATTTTAAATTTTGATTTTCTATGCATAATGTAAATTGACCATCGTAGCCTTACTTATAACAGACTTTTGACCACCCTGCCCTTCTTCAGAAGGAAATTTACTAACGGATCTATTTTATGGGTGGGAAAATGTCATTTTAAAACTTTTTGGGTGGAAAAATGTCATTAAGTCAAACCTTGGGTGGGAAAAAGTGGTTTACTCTATGCATAAACCTTAAACCCTCCTTAAAAGAACAATAAATCAATAACGGTTTAAATAAAGAATAAAGTAATTTAACATTTTAAAACAAATTTAATGTGACAGTAACAACTGAACCAGTAATTACTAATTACACATTGACTTTGGAGGTGATCGAACACGAGGACACATGAAAATCAAGGTACAATGCTTGCTAATATCAAGCTGATTAACATGATAACATATTAAAATCAACTTCCCGCGAACAATTCCAAGCTACAATTCTTTCTAATATCAGTTGTTTTCAAGCTTCAAGAATTCAATGGCGTAGCTGCATTGAACCATATATATATATGTGTGTAGAAAAGGGCACAAATTTATGATATATATCAACTAAAATAAAGTGTTTTTATGTCTTGCAAAAATTGATTTTTGAATAATTAATTAAGGTTTAGTCTCTCCAAAGTAGCTTTGCTTGTTTTTCAAACTGGGTGACAACCACCTTTAAAAAAGACCTGTTATTCTAAGAATTTTCAATCTTGGCCAAGGATTCAAAGTCGCCACCCAATAAGAATCCAAATTTGATTGCCACACATGGATCCCCTTTCCCTCGGGTCTCCATGCCCTTTCTCGGGGTAGCAACCTGAGCCCAAGGTCAGCCTACATCCACTGTTTTAAAAACCGAACCGAATCGGCCGGTCCAACCGGTTCAACCGGGACCGGCCGATCCTGTGTCCGATCAAACCAATATAAAACCCGCCATCAGTTAAAAAGCCGCTTAGACCCGCTATTAAACCATATGAACAAGGTGACTCGCTCGGTCCAATCGGATCGCTTGATAAACCGGGTCAATGTTTAAAATTTAAAAAAAAAAAACCCTAAATCTAATTTTCATAAAATCGCAGCTCCCTTCTCGCGATGCCACTCCGCTCCACTCTCTTCAATCTCTCAACTCTCTAAAATCGCAGCTTCCATCTGAAAATCACAGCTCCCTTGTCCCTTCTCGCGACTCCACTGACCAGTGACCACTCCACTCCACTCTCTTAAATCTCTCAACTCTCTAAAATCGCTGCTCCCTTCTCAAAGTGACTGCACTCAATCTCAATTCAATCTCTCAACTCCACTCTCCCTTGCTCGACTACGGCAGCACCTCCCTCGGTGGATTTCGACAACGACGCACCTTTCTTCTCCCTTGCTCGACAACGACAGACGACGATGCCTCCCTCCTTCGCTGGAATCGACGACACCTCTCTCCCTTCGTTAAGCTTTGTAAAGGTATTTCCACTATCTTTATTTCATGAATATGTTGCTTTGATGCTGAATCTATTGCTTTGATTCATAATATGTCTTTATTTGATGCATAATTTGTTCATTGAATTTGTATGCAAAAAAACCATGTTTTAATTTAAATTGCTTGATTAGTGTTTAAGAGACTAATTAGATAAGAGGTGGGAGCTGGGAGGGAGATCTTTATAGGGAAGGTTCTATGAAAGTGTTATTAGCTAATGAGCTAGTCATAATTCTTAAATTATGTTCGACAGTCATGCTACTTGCCTTTGGAATCATGTTGTTGGGATTGTTATTGAGTTTGAATCATGTTGGGCAATAATTAAATTGTTATTGTCTTGTTGAAATTTTGAAATTCTTCAAAAAAGACAGTTTTTTTTTTTGTTTTGTTTTGCAGTGCTAACATCAGCATGATGACGTCACTGGTCCAACCGATCGATCCAACTGGTTAGACCGGTTGACCCATGACCCAGGCAGTAGAGCGAGTTGCCCTCCGGTCCGAGTTTTAAAACATTGCCTACCACATGGGGGCCATGCCCTTTCTCGAGGTAACAGCCCGGGCCTAAGGTTAGCCTACCACGTAGGCGACATCCATATGGGCGCAGGATTATGCTCTGATACCATTTTGTTAGTAAATTAAGAATTACCGAATTCCTAATTCCTAATTCATCCCAAGATCATATGAAAAGTCACCCATTGTAATCACATTTTTACTTAAACGAATTACAATAGAGTTCATAACATAAATACCTCATTTCTTTGTCAATCAAAAGCACAGACCACAACCTTTTTCAATTCCAATAAGAAATATGAATGAATGAAAAGAGAACTTTTTTTAAGCGTAAAAGAGTTGTGTTTTGCAGTTACCACAATGCAATCCCATATCTAATATTCAAATTGGGTGGGTCCCATCATGGGTGTCCCACCCATATCCAATATCTCCCACTCACATGATGGGACTATTTCTCTCTGTGCTTCTTCAAGGTTCATACTTTAGTAAATATGTCGTGTGACCATACATACATCGAGAGCACATTAGTCATATATCTGTTAGGAATATATAACTTCTCGAATTGTGAAACTTGTGTTGTATGTAGTATGCAATACCTTTGATTACTTATCACATCTTTCTCTAACTATCTCATTTATAATAAACATCAATTGTATTCATAATTATGTTTTGTCCTTACATAAAAAAAAAAAAACAAAACATAATTGGTCGACCAATGAATACACATGATTATAGTGTGATAATCCAAAATTGTAATCTTCCTTTTTTCTCGATTCTTGCAACTTTCATTTAATTTGATTTTCCAGAAATGTCCCAACATATTGAATTTATCTTAATCTTTTGGCAACACTCTAAGATAGCAATCATTAAATAAGGTTTTCAAGAAACAGAATAGAGTAATAAGGGTACTCTATGAGATTTTGTTCTTAAAGTCTCAAGGTCTCACACAATGTTAAAGTTGAGATTTTGACTTTCATTACCATTTTGGTCAATATTTTTGCACATGTGGTATGAATCACATGCTACAGCAATTCCTCCCTTCCCATGGAGTGCATGTCTCTTTTTTTACTTGTAAATATCATACAAATTTTAGTTCAGACATACCTAATGTCTAACTTGAGTTCACTTTACATACTTTTAATTCATCAAAACTCTAATCTGGCAATTAGACATATAAAGTGATAAATTTTGATAATTTATCACTTATAGTCATATTTCATTATGACATTATTTTTATTCTATTTTAGGCGACGTTAAATATTTTAAGCTTGACTTTCTATTATCACCTAGATAATAAGCTTAGGGCATCTCCAACCCACGCCAAAATGGTGCAAAAAACACCAAATTGGCGTGGGTTGGTACTCCAACCCACGCCAAACACTGCGCCAAATTTGGCGCAGCATTATAGCAAATATATATTTTTTTTTAATTTTGATTTTTTTGATTTTTTTTTTAATTTTGTTAAGTTAATTTGAGTATTAAATTTTACACCAAAAATCACACCAAATTTGAGTATTTGTATTTAATTTAATTTGATTATTATTTATAATAATGATATAATTTAAAAAATGATGAAAAATTAAATTACTATCAATATGGAATTTTACCTTTGCGTTGATCATTTGTGGGAAGAACATACTAATTTGGAAAATTAAATTACTATCAATATGGAATTTTACCTTTGTGTTGTTGTTGTTTTTTTTTTTTTTTTTTTTTTTTTTTGGTATCATTTTATAATATATGCATAATGTTTTTCTATATTAAATGTAATGTTTATTTGATTAAATAAATGCTTAATTCTATTAAATTAGTATAATTTTCAAAATAATTATTATTTAATAAAAATATCATTCCCAATATTTAATTAATATATACAAAAATAATGAGTGAAATAGATTAATTGTTGATTATTACAATAAAAGAAAAAAAAAAGAATATTCTAAAGAATATTTTAAGGAATATTCTAAGGAATATTCTTTTTGGTGCAATATTTGGTGTTGTGGGTTGGAGATGGAATAGTGTTTTGCACCAATTTGGTACAATTTTGCACCAAGTTGGTGCAATGGGTTGGAGATGGTCTTAGAATCATCTCATCTCCATTCCCACAAAGTAATGGAGGCGATTGCCTGTGAGAGAAGGCCAATCTTTTAACTATCCGACATGTTTTTCAAAATAAATATATATAATATTTACATAACAAATGTGTATAGGAATAAACTCTACACAGTCATAAAAAATTCTAATCCCAATTTGGGATAGTTATAAATAAAAATAAACTTTACATTGTAATAAGTTATAATTTTCCTAATTGATGCCTTAAGGAAAGTTGTCTCTACATGGTAATAATTATCTGTATATTACAGAAAAATATATGTAATGTTACATTAAAGGTTTAAGATGAAATAAAATATTTATCTAAAGTTGTTTGGGACAATGATTTATATTTTCGATTTATTACCACATCTTTTATCTTACGAGTACGTAATAACTCGCTAGAATGGACATCTTCTTGTTGAAGCTAAAAAAAATTTAGCTTCTCAAGCATGTTTATAGCTTCATGGCAAGAAACTTTTTCTATTTCTGTACTATCATCCTCAGGATTATTTCATTTCTCTTCTTGTGTAATTGCAACAATGATTTTTTCTTTGGTTAAAACATACATGATTTGTTGCTCATTTTGATGATCGAAGAAGACATTAATATCTATTCGATTAGTGTAGTGAAGTTGTCGAATTTGATCACTCAATTTTGCAATGACTCTTTTATTCTCCTCATCCATTTCATTTGTAACTTGCAATTCATTAACATTGGGGGTCCTAATTTTGCAGTGCTTTAAACCATTGACAATTTTTTGTGGCTTCACATCAATTGACCATGCATTAACTGCATTTATAGTTCCATCAATGACACTTATCTTTGTTAGTTCCAAGACACGATCTTATATCCATTTCAAAAGTAGGCAATTGAAACGATAAGTTGAAATCCTAATACTACTA
Organism: Pistacia vera; assembly: GCF_008641045.1. Taxonomy (NCBI): domain Eukaryota; kingdom Viridiplantae; phylum Streptophyta; class Magnoliopsida; order Sapindales; family Anacardiaceae; genus Pistacia; species Pistacia vera. The sequence goes on from NW_022196268.1 coordinate 976,206, forward strand.
AAATATGAATTATAAAATAAGAAATCAAAATAATAATTTTTGTAACTACACCTCTATTAAGTTATAGCCTCCTCATAATAGCAAAATTAGTTAGTCACACCATTATGACTATAGAGAGGTTTTACTATATATATATACACATACACTCCTTCATGTATGTTCATAATAAACGAAATTGAGCATGGACAATATTGTTATTTAATATTGATAAGACAAATGTAAACATTTTTAGGAAATCTTAAAGTATGAGTACATTCAACATCTATGTAAGTCTAGAGATCTGACATGTCTATTAAATGTATCTCTTGGTATAGGTTTTGTAAATGGATCCACAACCATGTCATGCGTAGATATGTACTTCATGTTTACCTCCTTTTGTGCACCAAATCTCACACAAAATTGTATTTGATATCTATGTGTTTTGTTTTACCATGATATTTGCGATCCTTAATGTATGCTATTGCTACTTGACTGTCACAATTTACTTTCATTGGTTCAATAACAACATTAATTATTCTCAGATGATTCATGAACCGTCTCAACCAAATGGCTTCTTGCACTGCAGCTAAAAATGCTACAAACTCAGCCTCCATGGTAAATAAGGCTATGCATGATTGTTTCTTACTACTCCAAGATATGGCCCTGAAATTTAATAAGAAAACATATCCAGAAGTAGATTTCCTTTCATCTAAATCTCCTCCCCAATCAGCATTGGTGTAGCCTCTCAAGTGTAAATCATTTCCTTGATAACATAATGAGTAATCAGTTGTTCCCTTTAGATATCTTAAGATTCTCTTCATTGCTTTCCAATGTGCTTGTCCTGGGTCGGACTGATATCTGCTTACCAACCCACCAGCGTAACCGATGTCGGGTCTTGTGCACATCATGGTGTACATGAGACTTCTAATAGCACTTGTATAAGGAAAATTCTTCATATGTTCCTTTTCTTGTGGAGTCTTCGGACACAATTTACAACTCAAAGTCTCACCTTTCGCGATAGGGTTGTCTATGGGTTTACAATCTTGCATATGAAATCGTTCAAGAATTTTCTTAATGTATGGCTCTTGTGAAAGAGATACTAATTTCCTTGAGCAATCTCTTGAAATCTTAACTCCAAGGACATATGCAACTTCACCCATATCTTTCATCTCAAAATGAGATGATAACCATCCTTTGATTTCATTGACAAATTCCTAGTCATTTCCAGTTATAAGTATATCATCAACATATAATGATAATATAACAAATTTGTTATTAGATCTCTTTATATATACACAGTGATCTTCATCAATCATTTTGAAATCATAAGACATTATCGCATTATGAAATCGAATATACCATTGTCTTGAGGATTGCTTGAGGCCATAAATTAACTTTAAAAGTCTACACACTTTATGTTCTTTACCTTCTCTAAAAAAAACCTATTGGTTATTCCATATAGATTTCTTCCTGTAATTCTCCATTGAGAAAAGCAATCTTTACATCCATTTGATGCAATTCAAGATCCATGTTAGCAACTATAGCTAGAATAAGTCGGATTGAGGTAAACTGCACAACAAGCGAAAAAGTTTCTTCATAATCTATTACTTCTTGCTGTGTATACATTATCACGACTAAGCGAGCTTTGTATCTTTCAATATTGCCATCAGCTTTATGCTTGATTTTGAGAACTCATTTTTTCTCAATGGCTTTGCATCCTTTCGGTAAATCAACCAATTCCCATACTTGGTTTGATTTCATAGACTCCATTTCTTCTTCCATTACTTTCATCCATTTTTCCTTAAAAGAGCATTTGAGAGCCTCATTTACATTCATTGGCTCTTCTTTATCTTATGGAGTAACTACAAAAATTCCCCCTTCAATCTCAAATCGTCAACGTGAAACTTGTTTCTTGTTTGATCGACATATTGGACATTGATCAGTGTTACTCCCACTTGGACCAGCAATCATAGTCGGATCGTCAGCGGGGAATGATGGAGGATCTGAAATTGATTCATCAACTTCCATATCGCTCCTACTGGAATATAGTATATAACCAACTAGTTTTCAGCAGCAGAATTTCCCTAGTCTTGTGTTTCATATAGAAACAATTCTTAACCTATCTCGCCCTTCTTAGGAAAATCGGTTTCTATGAACATGATACCTTGTGATTCAAACTCAGTGATGCTACCACTTTCTTGTTCTCCTACGAAGACTTATCCCTTTGAATGCTCTGAGTATCTTATGAAGATACATTTCTTCCCCCTTGGACCTAATTTTCCATATTTATGGGAAAGGTCATGAACATAGGCAACATAACCCTATGGTTTTAGAAGACTCAAAACGGGTTTCCGATATGTCCATAACTCATATGGTGTAGTAGTAACAGATTTAGAGGGTACTCGGTTGAGTATGTATGTGGCAGTCAATAAGGCATTACCCCAAAAGGTGATGGGCAAATTTGCTTGTGTCATCATAGACCTCACCATTTCAAGTATGGTTCTGTTTCTTCTTTCTGCAACACCATTTTGTTGCGGAGCTCTTGGAATAGTTAATTGATAATCTATTCCAATTTCATCACAAAAATTTATGAACTGATCAGATAGATATTCACGACCTCGATTGGTTCGTAGAACTTTTATCTTTTTATCTAATTGATTCTCAACTAAGTTTTTAAATTCTTAAAGCATTCTAAAGCTTCAGATTTATGAGAGATAAAAAAGACATAACTATATCAGGTGAAATCATCTATAAATGTGATGAAATAAGCAGCCTCATGTCTAGCCCTCACATTCATTAGACCACATATGTCAAAATGAATTAATTGCAATGGAACTTCAGCTCTTATCACTTTTCCAAATGGTTTCTTGCTGTTTTTCCAACCAGGCAATGTTCAGAAGTAGACAAGTCTACTTTTGTTAAGATTCCTATCAAACCTTCTCTTGCTAGTATATTCATTCCTTGTTGGCCAATATGGCCAAGCCTTGCATGCCATACATTCACATCATCATTACTGGAAGATGTAATGAAGGAAAAACAAGCAAAACTATAATTATAATCAATATCTAGTATGATAAAACCATCAAAAATATAACCACAACCATATTATTTTGTGTCCAAAATTAAATGGACACCAATACTGGAAAATTTTAAATTAAAACCTAATTTAATAAGCTCTAACACGAAAATCAAATTTCGACGAATATTGGATGCATATAACACGACATGTAGGTATAAGATTCGACCTCTAAGCATGGTCAATTTGCATGCGCCGATCCCCTTAACTTCCACTCTTGAATTGTTACCTACATATATCCACTTTGTTTCTCATGGTATTCAGCGAAACTCCGTGAAAGCACTCCTGTCTTTCGCTATATGGTCTGTGGCTGCTAAATCTACAGTCTACAAAGATTCAGTTAGAAAAACAGAATTTGAAACATTTATAGAACTTACTTGTGCAAACAAGTATTTACCTTGTTTGACTCGCTACAATTGCAAGCAAAATGTCTCTTGTTTCCACAGTTATAGCATTTCACCTTTGCCATGGTTTTCTTCTTAGCAGGATGCTTTCCTTTTCTGTGTAAAACTTGTTTTTTCTTTCCTTGAGCCTTATCATTATTGCCTTTTCTTTGGGATCCACCTTGGAATTTACGCTTAAATCCCTTCCCACCATGTGAACTGGAACCAGTCATACACACATCAGTATTTGCCTTATTAGCATTAAGGCGATCTTCTTCCAGTTCCAGATGTCGTGTGGCATCTTCTAAATTTTTTATGCCCTCATTGTGGGTAAGGTGTATCTTCATGTTTTGCTAATTTTGAGGCAATGATCTTATGACAACTTGAATTTGTTCATCAATTAGGACATAACCTACATCTCTCAATTCATTAATCATGTTTGACAAGTATCTTAAGTGTACTCTCATAATGTGTTCATGCTTTTTCTTATATATGTCAAACTTGATTGTAAGTGACTAGAGTTTTGTAATGGACATACCTCCAAACTTTGTAGCATGGGTGGACCACATGTCATTTGCTAATTCATATTCCCGGTACTTTGTCATTAGATCATTGTCCATACTACTCAACAAAGTGATGCAAACAGTGGAATTCTTTTTCTTCCACATGTCATAAGCCGCACGATCTCTTCTATGTTGAGTCGTGGCTCCTTCTTCAGGCTCTTCCATGGTCGTGGTAAAAGCTTCAAGAACCTCTTGTTCTTCCAAGACATATTGGATTTTCATACTCCATATCTCATAATTTTCATCGTTAAATTTTTTTCTTTTATTAAGTTCGGCGACAATATTCTTAGATGCAGATGTCATTCCTAAAAAAAAATATACACATTAGATAATGCATGTTATTTAATACTCGGAACATACATATATTTCCTTAATTGATTATATCAATAATAATTGTATATTAGATTTAGAATCAAAAGTTTACTATGTCAACAATCATCATCCCAAATTCTCCAACTATCATAGATATAATTAATTGCAATTCTAAAACAATATAAAGACATATTAATATAAATATAATCCAACATAAATAAGCATAGAACAACAACAACAAAAAATATTCAAATTTTCATAAAAAAAATAAATAAAACTAATTCCATTGCATAAATAGAATTCAACATTAGTGACATTAGAACAAACAAATGTCCAAAAAAAAATTAAATGTAATGCCACATCCCACAAACTGGGAAGGATCTAAGAAGCCTTATCCTAAGGTCATTATATAACTTGTAAGTTATCCTAGGCAAGGAAACTCCTAATTTCTTGTAATGTCTTTTACGAGTGGAGACTCCAATAGATGCACCAGCCATCTTTTTGGCACTCCAATCTATGTACTCCTTGATGTATTTGTTGACTAAACATCTATAATCTTTATTGGCATCTTTAAGGTTTTGATCTATTAGCTTGTTCTATACCGGATCAAGGAGGCCAACGAGACTAGGGTAATTAAGAGTCTCCCAAACAATTTCTTGCATCTTTTCATTCACATGAATGAAATGATTCACTAGTTGCACCAACCCATCCTCTATGTCTTTTAATATTACGATATGAGTTTGTAGAGTTCTAATCATGTTCATTATCATTTCCTTCTAAGCCGGTGTTCTAACAGCCCTCGCACGTTTATAACTTAACATTTTTTAGTAAAAAAAAAAAAAAAAAAAAAAAAAAAAAAAAAAAAAAAAAAATATCTATTCATTTATGAAATAAAGGTTAACTACATTTGACAAATAATATATTTACATGTGTCTATGGCTCAATAACTAAAATAGACCCGCAATATCATACCAAGTATGCATTTTATTATTTAAAGAAAAGGAAATGACACTTTTCGAACCCTTCATGCGCCGACAAGAGTTGCCACGCACTCCCACATGTCGGTAGAAGCTGTCACACGCCTACACGCGCCGGATCCTCACCTCACCTTAACTTCAGGTCGGTATGACTTGTTTCCCCTTTAACCCGATCAACTTGGCCCAATTTGACTTTGTTGACCTTGTTTGACCGTACGGATGGGGTATTGATCCAATTTGGCCCAATTGACCATTGATCGGGTTTGACCAACCCGTTTGACTGTAAGGGTCGGATATTGACCGAATTGGTCGACCCAGTTGACTATTGACCAGGTTTGACTAACCCGTTTGACATTCCGGGTCGAATACTCAAGTCAACTTGACCCATTTGATTTTGTTATGGGTTGGGCTTGGATTGAAATATCATGGATTATTCAAGAATGACTAATACTAAAAATATTGTAGCCCAATGGTTAGGAAGATGGGCTTTTATTCATGAGACTTGGGTTTAAGTTTTAGCAACCAAGTTTTTGTTTTTACAATTTAAAAAAAATACAATACAAAATTAAAACAAAAAATATGATCAGTAAAATTAAGAAAACAAGCAGTCTGCTTGTATGGCTCAAGGCAGTATAGCCTTAGAAGGCTTGGGCTCGATTCATAGGTTATCTCTTTCTTTCTGCCCTCCTTTTTTTTTTTTTTTTAATTTAAACAAATGAGATGTCATTTTTAGGGCTGAATTGAAAACGACATGTCGGTTCATTATAGTCATCTTCAACCTCTATCCTGGTTTGCAACTTGGTACCCGACCCAAAAAATAACTTGTTACGAATTCGAAAATTTAAAAAACCATACCTTAGCCATTTTAACTCTGTTTTTTTTTATCCAAAAGCCATTCTCTTCATAATTTATAAGGAAATTAATAATCTAATTATTTATCCAAAAAAAAAAATTCTACAAACATGAAAAACAAAATTTTAGAACTGAACATAAAAACATTCAGCATACTTTAACATAATAGCACGAAACAAAAAAAAATGCAAACCATGCTCTGATACCGTTGTTAGTAAATTAAGAATTACAGAATTCCTAAATCATCCCAAGATTATATGAAAAGTCATCCATTGCAATCATATTTTTACTTAAACAAATTGCAATAGAATTCACAGCATAAATACCTTATTTCCTTGTCAATCAAAAGCATAGACCATAGCCTTGTTCAATTTTAGTAAGAAATATGAATGAATGAAGACATAACTTTTTTTTAGCGTAAAAGAGTTTTGTTGAATAAGTTTTTCATCAAATGAAAAACTTTCATATAGGTGCAGAGATAGTGGTAAATGCCTTTTGTAGTTACCACAACGCAATCCCATATCTAATATTCAAATTGGGTGGGTCCCATTATGGGTGTCCCACCCATATCTATTACATTTGATAGGAGCCCACCTGAACAACTTAAATAATTGGGCTAGGCCATGGGTCTTTCATGGGCTTGGGTAAAACTCTCATTGAAAAACTGGTTTACTCAGGGAGGGTGCCTAAGCCCTTTATAACCCACATGTCCACCATTTTCCCTTCCAATGTGGGATCCTAACACAGCCACTGGTTCAATGTAAAGTTATAGGAGCATTTGGATCATATAATGTTTTATTATAGGGGAACATTATATTAACGGAAAGAAATATCACCTTGAAGATTACTAAGATTGTTTAGAAAATGTGTTTAAATTGTTCAAATAAATTGGTGAATAGTATGTTTGGTTGGGAGGATAAATGGGTGGATATATTATATAAATTACTAAATTGCCCTCATTTTTAAATATTAATATAATAGTGTTTTTTATTATTATTTTTTGAATCATTTCTTTTGACCCCGTACATTTGAAATTTTGCTAAAACACCCCAGTTAATTTATAGCAAAATCACCCCCACCCACCCCAAGCCATTGCCGGCAGCGAGCCATCACCACCGGCAGTTGACGAAATGGCACATGACTGGCTGTATATGGTCGATCATGCACCGACAAAGCCATTTTTGGCTATGGATCACAAATCCATGCTTGGAAAATTGCTAGATCTATGGCCATTTCACGACCAAAGATGTGGCCGTGAACAATCATGGAAACACCAGATCATATCCATGGCCGAAAAAGGTCGTAATGGTGCACGACCGATGAGATCTGGTCGGTCGCCCACCATTACGACAATTAACGCCGATGACTAGCGATGGTGAGTCACGACCAGTGGTGGTCTTGGGTGGCTGAGGGTATTTTATTAACTTTTAAACTTTTTTGTGGTTTGGGTATTTTAGCTAATTTCTCAAAAGTAGGGGGGCTGGGTAATTGTTATTTGGTAGACATTTGAGGGCACTTATGTCCGAAATGGTTTTTAATTAAGGGCAAAAGGGGTAGAAAAATTAGATTATCCCGGTAATGTTTTAATCCCAATGGTGGGGGAAGGTATCGGATTACCCCCAACATTACCAACAATAAACAATTTGCGATAAAAGATTCACGTAATATTTTATTACTTAGAAATCAAACACTGGAATCTTGCAAAATAAATGAAGATTACCCATATTATCTTATATACCCCCCGATCCAAACGCAGTATGTTCATTATTCATTGTCCATAATTAAAAGATATATAACTTGTATTCTCCAATTGTACCTAATTGATATTATACTTTTTTACATGAATGGGGGCGTTTGGATCATATAATGTTTTATTATAAGGGTATATTATATTAACGGAAAGAAATATCACCTTGAAGATTACTAGGAATGTTTAGAAAATATGTTTGGTTGATTCGAATAAATTGGTGAATAATATGTTTGGTGGGGAGAATAAACGAGTGGGTATGTTATATAGATTACTAAATTGCCCTTCTTTTTAAATATTAATATAATGTTATTTTTTAAATTATTTTTTTAACCCTCTACATTTTAAATTTTGCTAAAACACCCCAGCCATATAAAACTTTAATTTATAGCAAAATTACCTCACCCACCCCAAGCCACTGTCGGCAACCAACCACCACCGCCGGCCGCTACCGACAGTTGATGGAATGGAGCACGGCTGGCCATATATGACCGGCATGTGCCTGCAAAACTTAAAATGGCCATGGATCACAAATCCATGGCCGAAAAATGGACAAATCTATGGTCATTTCACGGCCAGATCTATGGCCGTTTCACGGCCACATCTATGGTCATGAAACGACCATAGAAACACCAGATCTGGCCGTTTCCAGATCCATGCCCGAAAAAGGCCTTATCGACACACGAATGGCCAAATCCTGCTGGTTGTGCACCATTACGGCGACTAACGCCGATGGCCGACGGTGGTGAGTCACAGCCGGCAATGGTCTTGGGTGATTGGGGGTATTTTGTTAACTTTTAATATTTTTTTTGTGGTTGAGGTGTTTTAGCTAATTTCTCAAATGTAGGGGGGCTGGATAATTGTTATTTGGTAAACATTTGAGGGCAATTGTGTCCGAAATGGTTTTTAATTAAGGGCAAAATGGGTAGAAAAACCAGATTACCTCGGTAATGTTTTAATAACACCCCCTAGCAAGGTAATAAGATTACCCCCCCACATTACCAACAGTAAACACTATTTGCAATAAAAGATTGTCATGATATTTTATTACTTGCAAACTAAACACAGGAATCTTGCAAAATAAATAAAGATTACCCTCGTTAACTTATTTACCCCCAATCCAAACGGCCCCAATGAGAAAAAAAAAAAAAAATCACTTACTTAAATTTTCACATTTAAATAACAACAATTCTTATATTTCTCATTAATTATAAGTTTCAAATCAAAATATATTTTAAATAACAAATGAGATCGAAATCAGTAAAAATTTAGCGAAAGAAGAAAAAAACCCAATAATCTAAAACAAAATTTCCACCCCATTCCCATTCATTGATACTCTGCTCAAGAAACCAGAACATTTTACAATAGCGTTTTTCACATCCTTCAATATCATTTCATTGAATATGAAATCAGTATGTATGCGGGGCATGCAACGTAACCTCAAGTTACAGAGGCACCAATATTTACAAGTCTCTGTCTCTCATCTTTGGACAACTACTGTATAATTCATTGCATGTTATGATACAAATATAAATTAAAATCAATCCGACCAATTAATTAAGCATTTTCGGTAAGATATACTAATGCATCGGCGCAGTTCTTTAACAAATCTGTAACAATTGTAGCAATCATTTCTGCAACTCCCTCAGTGATCTCTGGAAAAGACTCCAGTAATCCATCAAGAGAACCCTTTGTTTTTCCCACTAAATTTCCAATACCTGACCCCATGTTAAGAACTGAGTCCACGACGGCATCCTTAAGAACATCAAGAGAGAAGAGCTAAGTAGAAGTTTTCCTTCTTATAAGAATCTCCAGCAGTATCGAAACAGGCCCTGATGGCCTGGGCTAGTTGTTGTAATGGACCCTGATGGCTTGGCCAGGTACTTTGAATGCATGGTAAATACACAAAAAATGAGCTATTAAGCTGAAGATTGATCGAGTACGAGGTTTGATAATGTGGTAAGAGAAAGAATATGAATTTGAGAAGAGAACTACCATTTTTTGGTTGAATTGTTTTGTTATGGGGAGTAGAAGAAGATAACTTTAGAAAGAGAAGATCGCTATGGAGAAACATTCAATTTGTTATTTTAAATTTTGAATTGTTTATGTAGGTGAATCGTTGAATGTATTAAGATGATGATAGAGACTGTGGAATTATAAGCAGAAGCTGTTGTCCTCACTCTTTCTTGAAGCTCGAGGTAAACAACATTACACTTTTTAAATGAATAATTCTAACTAATTCAATACTTAAACACAATCATCATCAAAACACAGATACAATTTTTAAACAATAATTAAAGTTAATATATTAGAAGATTATGTTTGGACATCTTTTGTTGGCCTTTGGGAATAAAATCATTCTATTGCAATATACATGTTTTGAGAAGGCCTTGTCTTCATTAAGAACAGTCACACACACGGAGGAAAAACTGTATGGGGTCATGTTGAGTTCATAAGAGTTGCATTCATGACTTACCAAAAGCCTCAATTGGCCTTTTTTTAAGAGAAACTTTTGCCTTTAAATCTATCTAAATCCCCATATATAGTAAAATCCCATCCTTGACTAACTCTTTTAATTAAAAGATTTACTGGTCAACAAGAGAATGAACCCAATGCTTAGGATTCGAATTGGGGTGCAATATTTTATAGACACGCTACCCCATTCATCTATGAAGAATTAAGTTTTAAAGACGTCTTTTGGAAGTTGCTTCATTAAAGAAGCAATTGTCACACCATGAAGTTGCTTGCATGGGCTATCCCAGGACATTTCTTCATCGCTGAAACCTTCTAACTTAAAAAACTTGTTGCTTTCCGAGGGAGTACTACTACTAACCCAGCAAAAGCGCCTAATGTGTATCACATTAGCAGGTGCCAAACAAATCTACATTATCCAAATGACAGTTTTATAAATAGAAGCTAAACAATACATGCTCAGATCAAACCAAACGGGCAAACTCGAGTTTCACAGTTTATTACTTCAACTACCGAACCAATAAGATCCCAAAATTGCACAGGCCCCAAACTTAACCATGCAATAATTGGTGACACGAAAATTACAAACAAATAACAGTAGAAACAGATTTTACAACTGTTTTATTATTTAATAAACTTTATACACTGCAAGCAGAAACCGGAAATCACAGGGGCTCACAAAACCAAAGTAGAGATTCCAACTCCTATGTACAAAAAAACCACAACCCCCTCCACCTTTATTTATGTTCCCTATCTCTCCTCATTTTTCCTGTAGCTTATACACAGAGTTAACGTATTCTTCTGTGTCCCAAAGAAAACACCAAACGCAATTGCCTCCAAAACCAACCTCTTCATGCTTGAAAATGATGTCGAGATCACCTCATCAGTCTCAGCAAACCTTTCTTTCCATCCCCAAAGAGTGAACAGCTGTGCTTCTCAATCAAATTTACCGCTTCCTTAGATTTCAGTTTTGCACATCTCTGCAATGTTTCTGGGTCAACCCCATGACATAACACTTCAAGTTTTCTCTCTTTGATTCCAGTTTAGTTGACCCTTGACCCAAAGAAAAGATTCTCTTTTGTTAACGCCGCCAAAACAAGATTTTTCATTCCATATGGCCACATTTCTGGGAACTGAAGGGAGTTCCTATTACTAACATGAAGATTTTGATGTGCTAACGCAAGACTACTTCCAAGTGGTGCCTTAATGAAGCTGACTTAAGGAAGTAACCATATAGAATTGAGGCAGCATATAAATGGCCGAGGTGGATGTCGTGTGTATCTGAGTTGTTGCCCAATTGTCTGTGACACTGGAATTAGCTCTCAAGCCAACAAGAAGAGATAGTTCCCTTATCATCTCCAAGCCTCCAAGCTATGAATATTCTAGCTCCCCAAACCTTTGAAGGCCAAATTTCTAGTCTTCCATTGTAGATGCATCTAGAGAGCTTTGGTACCAATGGAACTCTGATCTCAGAGAACTTGTAAAATTTAACAGTACTAACATCTTCAACAGCAGTTTGGCATTCTGTTCTTTCAACTGGCAATCCTTCTGGCATCCAAAACACATAAAGATTTGTTACGATAAATAACGACAGACCCATACTTTCAAATAAATTGTTTTAGGCCACCAAGGTGTTTCAAGTTCCAATGGTTTGCATCTACCCTAATCTGTTAAAGCTTGCAAACATGCTGATAAGTAAACAACTTTGGGGTTACTATAACAGTAATTTGCCTTGGTGCATGGTACAGATCAACAGCCCAATACTATCCATGTCAAGCATAGCTAAGACATTTAAATCCTCCCTCAACTAGCGATTGTTTCATTACCTTAAGATTCAGAATTGATACATTATAGAGTAAAAACACGGGTATTAATTCAACTTAATAGCAAGAAACTTAAAAGACAGCCTTAACGAAACTCAGGTTTACAGTATAATAAGGTGAACAGTATAAAGTTAAAAGGTTACAGAGGAAAATCAATCAATAATTTCAAGCTATTGAAGAACATGAAAATATATATATGCTTCAGACAAGTGGCATAGTGAATTTACCATTAACACCACCTGTGCTTTTAGCCTCAACAAGAAATCAACAGCATAGACCCTACACTCCTAGTAATTAAATTCTATTGTTTAATGCACCCAGAAACCGAATGTCCTGGGTAATTCTCGGCAACTCAAACTCTCTTATCTACAGAGCTTCAAAAGCTTTTGACGTTCAGAAAGATATTGAAATGAGTTATACTAAATAATTATTAGAAAAAACGGTGACAAAGACTTGGTGTCTGGCAATTTTAAAAAAAAGAGGTGTAGGAGACAAGTGATGGATATAAAAATCACAGAATATACTACTGCGGATTCCACTCTGAATGGGAATAATATCTAAACATGTCTGAGAACAAGAACAAATTGATGCCATTTACTACAAGGGTACCAATATAGACATCATTCACATATCTTACCCGAATTCAATTCCATAACACTCAAAGGAGTTATTCAACACCCAAGAGACTTCAATGAAATCAAATGGTAGCTGAAAACATGCTAACTGTATCATGCATGATCTATCAATTAGATCCATCATATAGTTGACATAGCTTTACTCCAGTACAGCATCGAAGAGCTATTTCTTGGACCCATATATGATAACTAAAGAATCTATCCAAGTCAAACCCTGGTTCAGAACCACAAATTAACTTAGTGTTCCTTTTATTTTTAAAATTTTGTAATCATCACACACTATTGGAGTTACATTCTCTTAAGCTTATTTCTGCATCACCCATGAGCATCTAGACTTCTTCATTCATGTGAAAAGCATGATTTTCCCGGAGACCGTTCAAAGAGCATTCTCTAGTTCTCAAGCAATCATTTTTACAAGAAATATGGGACTCCACTGCATGTGAAGCGAATACGCAATTATGAATAATTGTTAAATAGTCCACTGTTCTATCCCATAAAACCCTAACCCTAATCAGTCATAATTATAAAATAAAAAATAAAAAACTTTGATGAATTAGAATTAAAAATTAAAAAATTCCACCAGCTTCTTAGTATAGATAAATCAACTTACCGCCCACAATAATCACAACTTACCAACAACGGAATCACCACCATATGCGGAACCAGAACTCACTCTGTACAACAACACCCAGTTACTCTAACAGTGAGTACACTAATCCAGTTTCATCAGCGCCAACACACAATCAATCACAATTGAACCAACAAAAACTCCAAACACATGCACAAAAAACATAGTACCTGTGAAGTGAGGCTTCATCGGAGCCAGTGCTCAGGAACATCCGAGTACCGGCCGCGTCACGATCATCAGCCAACTGTTTCAACTCATCCGACACACCGCGACATTGAAGAACTGCCGTTGGTTCTGCAACACGCTGCTTAAAAACTTGCCGGCCGCCGCTTCAACTCGATCGGCGTGTTCAACGGCTGCTACTGAACTCACAGTGATTGGCCCTGCCCTCGCAACAACGAGACTTTGTCGGAGGGACCTCCGGGCGGTGAAATTATTAGGAGGGAGAATTGGGGGCTTTGGATTTTACCGCGAAAGGTAAAACGGCAGCGTTCGAGCGGTCTTGTGAAGGGAGAGACTACAGTCCATCAACTGAGTATGGTAGCCCTAAGAAAAAAAATTGAAATGATAGGATTAGTTGGAAGTTGAGTCAATATATGCCATTTGGATAAGAGTTTTATTTGGACTTTGTGGGTCTCGTTTTGATAGGATTATAAATCGTGGGAGACTGCGATTCGGTGTTTTATGGTGTATGTATTTTCTTATGTTTACCATTTCTCCATCTGCCACGTGGGTGAGTGAATGCATGGGTTAGGTGCAGTGTTGGATGGATTTTTTTTTATTGGTGGTGTCAGTAGACGATTATTTTAGCTATCATTGTCAAGATAACTTTTACTTTTATGTCTTATCCAGATTCCTGAATGAATTATTGATAAAAGAAAATGTTTTAAACCATAAGAAAATGAGCAGGTGGAAAATATTTTCCATTATTTGATTGAAAAGAGACAAAAATATGAACCTAATCTTATATAGTTCGCTTGAAAAAAAAGTTAGCATTCACCGAATGGTAATGGTGCACATTGGATTGGCAATACCAGTGGCTCCAACACCCAACATGTACAAATTAATTAATCACTATGCAAATTATAACTTATTCAAGCGCCGCCCAGAAACCCTGAAGAAGCAATGGGCTGATGGGTTTGAAAGACTTTTACTCTGGGCAAATAGTAAGCGGCCCATGGGGTGTCATGGGCTCATGGCAGTATCCGTTAGAGCGAACGACTGTTGCCGCGCTTGGCCTCCTTTGTTTCTAGCTTTGATTTCATTGAGCTTATACTTCTCTTTTTTGAAACCAAGGTTCAAATTGTCAGACTGCTTGTGTTTGGTAGTGAGAAGTTGGGGTGTTCAGTTCTGGATACCCTGTATTTTTTTATAGAACCGGAATCGATGGTTACTTGAAATTTGGAACCGGAATCGACGGTTACTTGAAATTTGGAACCGGAATCGACGGTTACTTGAAATTTGGAATCGAAACCGGAACCAACAGTTCCGATTCCTAGGTACCCAAAACCAGAACCTGTAACAACGATTCCGGTTTTGGGTATCATGTAAAATTACGTGACCCCCCAAAAGTTTTTAAAATAGCAAAAAAAACCCTTAAAAACTTACAAATACCCCTCCATCTGGAACTTGTTAACAAAAATAAAATTACAAATTATAAATTCAAAATTCAAAATTCAAAATTACAAACTTCATTACTTTGTAAAGATAGATTCTCAAAAGTCAAACCAACTTACTTTAAATATTATGAAATATAAATATAAATGTATTCACATAACTTTTTCTACAAAAGTTTTTATTAACCCCCTACTATTTAATTTAATTTTATATTAATTTCAGTTCCCGGTTCCGATTCCGGTTCCTAACTATAAGAATTGGAACCGGAACTGCACAGTAACGGTTCCAAAAATTTAAAACCAGAACCTACCCAACAATTAAAGCTATGGCAGCCTCCAATTTCAGGCAAGGCAGTGAGTTCATCTAACTAGTTATTGATGATAAACATTGTTGCTTGTTGATGCATCTGAATCTGATCATCATAAAAACTTTTTAGTTTTAAGAGAACTATCCAATCATATTATACACAATTTAAAAGACTATATGAATTCGTGGATCTCATTTACAAGTAGAAGAATAAATCTTTCAACAACTATGAATTGATGGATCCTATTTAAAAGAAGAAAGAATCTTTCGATAGAAGGATTTCAAAATCTAAATTGAACGATGAAAATGTCTTGTTTAATTAATTGTATTTTTGTTATTCACTTTACCTTTTATCTTACTTTACTCGGGTAATTGCTATAATTATTGAAATTTGTGTAAGAATATTGGAATATTTTAATATTTATAGTTTCATTATTAGATACGTAATCTTTTATTTGATAAATTGTGCAACTTAATTATGGGAGATTCATGTAATCTCTTCCTATATAGTAAAGATAAGTTACAATTAGAGTCAAATCCTAGGAACCGCCGACTCTAGCTCCAAATCCTAAAAATTGGTTGATTTTCCATGTGATTTGGGCGAGTACCCAGACTTGCTAACCCTCTAAGAAAAATAGGCCTGACATGTGGGTGAATAGTCACGAGGGATCTCCATTATTTTGGTGTAAAAAACACCAAAAACAAGTGCTCCAATGCAGTGCCATTTTTTGCGATAATTTGGTGCGGATGAACCGTATACTGTTTATCCACATTAAATTGGCATAATACTGTTTATATAGTAAAAAAAAAAATTATTGTTATTTATATTTAAGTTAATTTAATTATTATTTATATTAATATTTATAATAATAATGTAATTCAAAAAATGATAAAAAATTAAAAATAAAATTTTATTCAATGTAAATATTAAACTATAATAACTCAAAATAAAAATTAACACTAAAATTGAAAGAAAATACAAAGTAAACTAAAATAACAAATTAGTATTTTGATAGATTAGTTTCAAATCTTCTAAGATCATCAAAATATTAGAAAGAATTAGAGTTATTTTGAGATCTTTGACCTTGTTGTTGACATAAACTAAAATAATATTTTTCTATATTAAATGTGATGTTTATTTGATTAAATAAATGCTTAATTTTATTAAATTAATATAATTTTCAAAGTAATTATTATTTAATAAAAATATCATTCCCAATCTTTAATTAATATATACAAAAATAATGAGTTAAATATATTAATTGTTGGTTATTATAATAAAAGAAAAATAAAGAAAATATTCTAAAAAATATTCATTTTAGTGTAATATTTGATGCAATGAGTTGAAAATGCAATAGTGTTTCACACAAAAAATCATACTAATTTGGTATGAAACTTACACCAATTTGATGCAATGGGCTGGAGATGGTCTTACAAGCTCCACTACAATGTTGTACGACATCCATATTTTTAAATAAAATTAGGTTTTTAACTCTAATTCTTGGCTTCATCATCTAATAGTAATAACCGTAAGAACATCTCTAAAGGATTCTTTATATAACTCAAACTCTTTATTACAAAAAAGTTTATCCATAAAAGCAAGAGTCCAACAAACCCTTTATCTTTAAAATATAAATTAGAGAGTGAGTTTGACTTTCTACATTTAGAGAGTTAAATTTCACTCTCTATCTTAATTTTAATTAATAAACTACAAGTTCTTATGTATTTTATTTATTAATTCTCTCTCTCATTAAGTCTCTTTCTTAAAAATAAATAACATCTTCATTAAATTTAAAGTGTCTATTGGATTTGAATAAAAATTGTGTTTTTTATATTTTAAAATTAATGAAGATGCTCTTTATTTATATGATGCTCTAATATGATTGAAAAAATTATGTTTTTTTTTATTTTAAAATTAATGAATATGCTCTTTATTTATATAATACCCGGATTGAAATATTGGAGAACTTAACACTAAAATTGAATTCGTAAATTGATAGTTTTAATTTTGATCTCAATTAACTACTTAATAATAAATTGAGGTATCTTGCTCTGTGTCTATGGTAGATTTTTGGACGAATTATTAAAGGCCGAACGACTTGTGCATACCCAAGATTTACCGTAACGACAAGTTGGTACCCAAAAGGTTTTGAAACGACAAATAGGTACCTTCCGTCATGTTCTGTTACTGATTTCTGTTTATTAATAGTGAAAAGACTAAAATGCCCTTCAAAGTTTCAATTTTAGTTTTTTATAAATTTAAAAATATCTAAAAAACCCCCTAAGTTTGCTAATTTAATTAAACACCCCCATATATAAAAAGTTTGTTAAATAACAAAAACACCCCCAGTGCCAGATTCCGGCCACCATCGCCGGAATCTGGCCGGAAAACTACATTACGACACAGACTTGTCGGGTCTGTGTCGTAACGTGTCGATCTGGCCGGAAAGGGCCAGATCTAGCCGTAGATCTGGCCTTTTCCAGCCAGATCAGCCACGGATCTGGCCGGAAAAGGCCAGATCGACGCGTTACGACACAGATCCGACGGGTCTGTGTCGTAACGCAACTTTTCGGCCAGATTCCGGCGGTGGTGGCCGGAATCTGGCACTGCAGGTGGCGGGGGTTTTTTTGTTATTTTACAAAATTTTTATACATTGGGGTATTTAGTTAAATTTGTAAACTTAGGGGGTTTTTTAGAAATTTTTAAATTTATAAAAAACTAAAATTCAAACTTTTAAGGGCATTTTAGTCTTTTCACTATTAATAAACAGTAATAAACAAAAACCACTAACAGAACATGACAGAAGGTATCTATTTGTCGTTTCAAAACCTTTTGGGTACCAACTTGTCGTTATGATAAACCTTGGGTACGTGTAAGTCGTTCTCCCATTATTAAAAGCGTCAACAACAGCGGCTCCTAATTCCTAAGATTTGGTTCTCATGGGCCCAGTTTCAAAGAAGATTAATGTCGAATAAGTGCAACACGATATCAAATTTGTTCCTCGTAACCTATTCTCTAGTAACTTGTGTAGACGTAAAAATCGACCTGTACGGAAAGAGGGGTCTGATCCCGTGAGGTTGAAGCCACTAGCGATCTGCTGTACCTGCACACGTAGAGAAACACACGCGTGAAGCGAACGGAAAACACCAGGGTGGTGTTTGCCGTAGGCACTCCGACGCTCAAGTCAGCAAGGCTGAAAGGCTAATATAGTGAGGGCTAGGGAATAAGAGGTTACCGGAAGTCTAGTCGGGGACTGTGACTACGACGAATAAGTAAAACTTTCAAGTAAAGAGTCTCGGGTGTGAAGGTGTAATGTCGATGTTCTTTGTGAGAGGGTTGGCCTCTGCTTATATAGTGGTAGTCTGGTCTTCCA
Source organism: Pistacia vera (assembly GCF_008641045.1). Classification (NCBI taxonomy): domain Eukaryota; kingdom Viridiplantae; phylum Streptophyta; class Magnoliopsida; order Sapindales; family Anacardiaceae; genus Pistacia; species Pistacia vera. Next base: position 994,950 of record NW_022196268.1, read on the forward strand.
ATCCTGGTGGGAGCAGGAGTCCTAGTGTGACTGTGATGCCAACCCTAGAAGAATCAGGGCCGTAATCAGTTGTCCGTATCAGTGTCTAAATAGGAAGTTAGTTCCATTTAGGAGAATGATCCTCAAGTGGGAAAGTCGCCAAGAAAGAGGAAGACGACCTTGAATAGGGGGTTGATCAAGAATGGGAAAATGTTGAAAGGGCTATGGGCTCTGGGCTCACCCATAGGCCTAGTTATTGGATAGAGCTTAAGAGGCTTGCGCACATGTAGTTTGGGCCGGTTACATTTCGTGAGAGATAGGGCTAATCCTAATTGGGCTTCTGCAAGATTGGGCCTGGTCATTCTTCACTAGTGATCTTGTTTCCCTATTTGGGCCGAGGACGATTTTTGGCCCTAATAAGACATTTAAATCCTCCCTCAACTAGCATTGTTTTCATTACTTAAGATTCAGAATTGAACAATATGAGTAAAAACAAGGGTATTAATTCAACTTATAGCAAGTAAACTTAAAAGACAGCCATAACGAAACTCAGGTTTACAGTATAATAAGGTGAAACAGTAAAGTAAAAAGGTTACAAGGAAAATCAATCAATAGTTTCAAGCTATTGAAAGAACATGAAAAATATATATATGCTTCAGACAAGTGGCATGTGAATTACCATTAACACCACCTGTGTGCTTTTAGCTCAACAAGAAAATCAGACAGCATGACCTACACTCCTAAGTAATTAAATTCTATTAGTTTAATGCACCCAGGAAAACCGAATGTCCTGGGTAATTCTCGGCAAATCAAACTCTCTTATGTCTACAGAGCTTCAAAAGCTTTTGACGTTCAAAAAGATATATGAAAATGAGTTATACTAAATAATTATTAGGAAAAAAAACGGTGACAAAAGCTTGGTGTCTGGCAATTTTAAAAAAAAAGAGGGTGAGGAGACAAGTGATGGATGAAAAATCACAGAATAATACTACTGCGGATTCCACTCTAGAATGGGAATAATATCTAAACATGTCTGAGAACAAGACAAAATTGATGCCATTTACTACACGGTACAATATAGACCTCATTACATATCTTCCGAATTCAATCCAAAACACTCAAAGGAGTTATCAACACCCAAGAGACTTCAAGAAATCAAATGGTAGCTGAAAACATGCTAACTGTATCATGCATGATCTATCAAATTAGATCCATCATATAGTTGACATAGCTTTACTCCAACACATCGAATGAGCTATTTTGGACCAATATATGATAACTAAAGAATCTATCCAAACAAACCCTGGTTCAGAACCACAAATTAACTTAGTGTCCTTTTTATTTTTAAAATTTTGTAATCATCAACACTTTGGGAGTTACAATTCTTCTTAAGCTATATTCTGCATCACCATGAGCATCTAGACTTCTTCATTCATGTGAAAAGCATGATTTTCCTGGAGACCGTTCAAAGAGGAGCATTCTCTAGTTCTCAAAGCAATCATTTTACAGAAGAAGAATGGGACTCCATGCTAGTGAAGCGAATTACGCAATTATGAATAAGTTGTTAAAAATCCGTTCTACCCATAAAAACCCTACCCTAATCATCATAATATAAAAATAAAAAAAATAAAAAACTTTGATGAATTAGAATTGAAAATAAAAAATTCCACCCGCTTCTTAGTAATAAGATAAATCAAACTTACGCCACAATAAATCACAACTTACCAACAAGGAATCACCACCATAGCGAACCAGAACTACTCTGTACAACAACCCAGTACTCTAACAAGTGGAGTACACTAATCCAGTTTCATCAGCGCCAAACACACAATCATCAATTGAACCAACAAAAACTCCAAACACATGCACAAAAAAATAGTACCTGAAGTGAGGCTCATCGGAGCCAGTGCTCAGGAACAACCGAGTAACGGCCGCGTCACGATCATCAGCCAACTGTTTCAACTCATCCGACACGCGACATGAAGAACTGCCGTGGTTCTGCAACACGCTGTTAAAAACTTGCCGGCGCGCGACTTCAACTCGATCGGCGTGTTCAACGGGCTGCTACTGAACTCACAGTGATGGGCCCTGCCCTCGCAAAAACGAGACTTTGTCGGGGACCTACGGGCGGTGAAATTATTAGGAGGGAAGAATTGGGGGCTTTGGATTTTACCGCGAAAGGTAAAACGGCAGCGTTGAGCGGTCTGTGAAGGGAGAGAATACAGTCCATCAACTGAGTATGGTAGCCAGAAAAAAAAATTGAAATGATAGGATTAGTTGGAAGTTGAGTCAATATATGCCATTTGGATAAGAGTTTTATTTGGACTTTGTGGGTCTCTGTTTGATAGGTTATAAAAATCGTGGGAGACTGCGATTCGTGTTTTATGGTGTATGTATTTTCTTATGTTTACCATTTCTCCATCTGCCAGGTGGGTGAGTGAATACACGGGTTAGGTGCAGTGTTGGATGGATTTTTTTTTATTGGTGGTGTCAGTAGACGATTATTTAGCCATCATTGTAAGATAACTTTTAACTTTATGTCTTATCCGATTCCGAATGAATTATTGATAAAGAAAATGTTTTAAACATAAGAAATGAGCAGGTGGAAAATATTTTCCATTATTTGATTGAAAGAGACAAAAATATGAACCTAACTTATATAGTTCGCTTGAAAAAAAAGTACACATTCACCGAATGGTATGGTGCACATTGGATTGGCAATCACCTGGCTCCAACACCCAACATGTACAAATTAATTAATCACTATGCAAATTATAACTTATTCTAAGGCCGCCCAGAAACCTGAAGAAGCAATGGGTGATGGTTGAAAGACTTTTACTCTGGGCAAATAGTAGCGGCCCATGGGTGTTCATGGGCTCATGGCAGTATCCTTAGAGCGAAACGATGTTGCCGCGCTGGCCTCCTTTGTTTCTAGCTTTGATTTCATTGAGCTTATACTTCTCTTTTTGAAACCAAGGTTCAAATGTCAACTGCTTGTGTTTGGTAGTGAGAAGTGGGGTGTTCAGTTCTGGGTACCTGTATTTTTTATAGAACCGAATCGTGGTTACTGAAATTTGGAACCGAATCGACGTACTTGAAATTTGAACGGAATCGCGGTTACTTGAAATTTGAATCGAAACCGGAACCAACAGTCCGATTCCAGGTACCCAAAAACAGAACCTGTAACAACGATCGGTTTGGGTATCATGTAAAATTACGTGACCCCCAAAAGTTTTTAAAATAGCAAAAAAAAACCCTTAAAAACTTACAAATACCCCTCCATCTGGAACTTGTTAACAAAAATAAAATTACAAATTATAAATTCAAATTCAAATTCAAAATTACAAACTTCATTACTTTGTAAAGATAGATTCTCAAAAGTCAAACCAACTTACTTTAAATATTATGAAATATAAATATAAATGTATTCACATAACTTTTTCTAAAAAAGTTTTATTAACCCCTATATTTATTTTTTATTAATTAATTTCAGTCGGTTCCGATTCCGGTTCTAACTATAAGATTGGAACCGGAACTGCACATAGTAACGGTTCCAAAAATTTAAAACCAGAACCTACCCAACAATTAAAGCTATGGCAGCTCCCATATGAAGGCTAGGCATTGAGCTTCAGTCAATCAGTTATGAATGATAAACATTGTGGTTGTTGATGCATCTGAGTCTGATCATCAAAAAGCTTTTTAGTTTTAGAAAAAACTATCCAACATATTAACATATTTAAAAAACTATGTGGATTGGGACCCATTTACAAGTAGAGAAAGAATTTTCAATGATATAAATTGGTGGACCTATTTAAAAAAGAAAGAATCTTTCGATAGAAGGATTTCAAAATCTAAATTGAACGATGAAAATGTCTTGTTTAATAATGTATTTTTGTTATTCACTTTACCTTTTATCTTATTTACTCGGTAATTGCTATAATTATTGAAATTTGTGTAAGAATATTGGAATATTTTAATATTTAAGTTTCATTATAGATACGTAATCTTTATTTGATAAATTGTGCAACTTTTATTGGAGATTCATGATCTCTTCCTATATAGTAAAGATAAGTTACAATTAGAGTCAAATCCTAGGAACCGCCGACTCTAGCTCCAAATCCTAAAAATGGTTGATTTTCCATGTGATTTGGGCGAGTACCCAGACTTGCTAACCCTCTAAGAAAAATAGGCCTGGCATGTGGGTGAATAGTCACGAGGGATCTCCATTATTTTGGTGTAAAAAACACCAAAAACAGTGCTCCAATGCAGTGCCATTTTTGCGATAATTTGGTGCGGATGAACCGTATATGTTATCCACATTAATTGGATAATATGTTTATATAGTAAAAAAAAAAAATATGTTATTTATATTAAGTAATTTAATTATATTATATTAATATTTTATAATAATAATGTAATTCAAAAAATATAAAAAATTAAAAATAAAATTTTATCAATGTAAATATTAAACTATAATAACTCAAAAAAAAAATAACACTAAAATTAAAGAAAATACAAAGTAAACAAAATAACAAATTAGTATTTTGATAGATTAGTTTCAAATCTTCAAGATCATCAAAATATTAGAAAGAATTAGAGTTATTTTGAGATCTTTGACCTTGTTGTTGACATAAACTAAATAATATTTTCTTATTAAATGTGATGTTTATTTGATTAAAAAATGCTTAATTTATTAAATTAATATAATTTCAAAGTAAATTATTAATAAAAATATCATTCCCATCTTTAATTAATATATACAAAAAATAAGAGTTAAATATTTAATTGTTGGTTATGATAACGGCTAGTTGTTGTAATGCACCCTGGATGGCTTGGCCAGGTACTTTGAATGCATGGATAAATAACACAAGAAAATGAGCTATTAAGCTGAAGATTGATCGAGTAACGAGGTTTGATAATGTGGTAATGAGAAATAATATGAATTTGAGAAGAAGAACTACCATTTTTTGGTTGAATTGTTTTGTTATGGGGGAGTAGAAGAAGATAACTTTAGAAAGAAGGAAGATCGCTATGGAGAAACATTCAAATTGTTGATTTAAATTTTGAATTGTTTATGTAGGTGAATCGTTGGATGTATTTAGATGATGAGTAGACGTGTGGAATTATAAGCAGAAGCTGTTGTCCTCACTCTTTCTTGGAAGCTCGAGGTAAACAACATTACACTTTTTAAATGAATAATTCTAACTAATTCAATACTTAAAACACAAATCATCATCAAGAACACAGATACAATTTTATTAAACAATAATTAAAGTTAATATATTAGAAGATTATGTTTGGACATCTTTTGTTGGCCTTTGGGAATAAAATCATTCTATTGCAATATACATGTTTGTGAGATGAGGCCTTGTCTTCATTAAGAACAGTCAACACACGGAGGAGAAAACTGTATGGGGGTCATGTTGAGTTCATTAAGAGTTGCATTTATGAGTTACCAAAAAGTCTCAATTGGCCTTTTTTTAAGAGAAACTTTTGCCTTCAAATCTATCTAAATCCCCATATATAGTAAAATCCCATCCTTGACTAACTCTTTTAATTAAAACCATTTACTGGTCAACAAGAGAATGAACCCAATGCTTAGGATTCGGAATTGGGGTGCACTATTTTATAGAACACGCTACCCATTCATCTATGAAGAATTAAGTTTTAAAGACGTCTTTTGGAAGTTGCTTCATCGAAGAAGCAATTGTCACACCATGAAGTTGCTTGCATGGGCTATCCCAGGACATTTCTTCATCGCTGAAACCTTCTAACTTAAAAAACTTGTTGCTTTCCGAGGGGAGTACTACTACTAACCCAGCAAAAGCGCCTAATGTGTATCACATTAGCAGGTGCCAAACAAATCTAAATTATCCAAATGACAGTTTTATGCATTTCTCATAGTAATCACAAATAGAAGCTAATACAAATACATGGCTCAGATCAAGAACCAAACGGGCAAACTCGAGTTTCACAGTTTGTTACTTCAACTACCGAACCAGATGAAGATCCCCAAAATTGCACATGGCCCCAAACTTAACTATGCAATAATTGATGACACGAAAATTACAAACAAATAACAGTAGAAACAGATTTTACAACTGTTTATTATTTAATAAACTTTATACACTGTACAAGCAGAAACCGGAAATCACAGGGTGCTCACAAAACCAAAGTAGAGATTCCAACTCCTATGTACAAAACAAAAAAAACACAACCCCCTCCACCTTTATTTATAGTTCCCTATCTCTCTCATCAGTTTTCCTGTAGCTTATACACAGAGTTAACGTATTCTTCTGTGTCCCAAAGAAATGAACCAAACGCAATTGCCTCCAAAACCAACCTCTTCATGCTTGAAAATGATGTCGAGATCACCTCATCAGTCTCAAGCAAACCTTTCTTTCCATCCCCAAAGAGTGAACAGCTGTGCTTCTCAATCAAATTTACCGCTTCCTTAGATTTCAGTTTTGCACATCTCTGCAATGTTTCTGGGTCAAACCCCATGACATAACACTTCAAGTTTTCTCTCTTTGATTCCAGTTTAGTTGACCCTTGACCCAAAGAAAAAGATTCTATGTTGTTAACCCGGCCAAAAACAAGATTTTTCATTCCATATGGCCACATTTCTGGGAACTGAAGGGAGTTCCTATTACTAACATGAAGATTTTGATGTGCTAACGCAAGACTACATTCCAAGTGGTGCCTTAATGAAGCTGACTTAAGGAAGTACCCATATAAGATTGAGGCAGCATATAAATGGCCGAGGTGGACTCGTTGTATCTGAGTTGTTGCCCAATTGTCTGTGACACTGGAATTAGCTCTCAAGCCAACAACAGTAGAGATATGTTCCCTTATCATCTCCAAAACCTCCAAGCTATGAATGGACTCTAGCTCCCAAACCTTTGAAGGCCAAATTTCTAGTCTTCCATTGTAGATGCATCTAGAGAGCTTTGGTACCAATGGAACTCTGATCTCAGAGAACTTGTAAAATATTAACATGTACATAACATCTTCAACAGCAGTTTGGCATTCATGTTCTTTCAACTGGGCAATCCTTCTGGCATCCAAAACACAAAAAAGATTTGTTACAATAAATAACAACAGACACATACTTTCAAAATAAATTGTTTTAGGCCACCAAGGTGTTTCAAGTTCCAATGGTTGCATCTACCCTAATCTGTTAAAGCTTGCAAACATGCTGATAAAGTAAATCAACTTTGGGGTTACTATAACAGTAAAATTTGCCTTGGTGCATGGTACAGATCAACAGCCCAATACTATCCATGTCAAGCATAGCTGAGACATTTTAATCCTCCCTCAACTAGCAATTGTTTTCATTACCTTAAGATTCAGAATTGATACAATTATAGAGTAAAAACAACGGGTATTAATTCAACTTAATAGCAAGTAAACTTAAAAGACAGCCTATAACGATTTTAGAAACTCAGGTTTACAGTATAATAAGGTGAAACAGTATAAAGTTAAAAAGGTTACAGAGGAAAATCAATCAATAAGTTTCAAGCTATTGAAAGAACATGAAAAATATATATATGCTTCAGACAAGTGGCATGGTGAATTTACCATTAACACCACCTGTGTGCTTTTAGCTCAACAAGAAAATCAGACAGCATAGACCCTACACTCCTAAGTAATTAAATTCTATTAGTTTAATGCACCCAGGAAAACCGAATGTCCTGGGTAATTCTAGGCAACTCAAACTCTCTTATGTCTACAGAGCTTCAAAAGCTTTTGACGTTCAAAAAAGATATATGAAAATGAGTTATACTAAATAATTATTAGGAAAAAAAAACGGTGACAAAGACTTGGTGTCTGGCAATTTTAAAAAAAAAGAGGTGTAGGAGACAAGTGATGGATGTAAAGATCACAGAATAATCCTACTGCGGATTCCACTCTAGAATGGGAATAATATCTAAACATGTCTGAGAACAAGACAAAATTGATGCCATTTACTACACCAGGCTACCAATATAGACATCATTCACATATCTTACCCGAATTCAATTCCAAAACACTCAAAGGAGTTATTCAACACCCAAGAGACTTCAATGAAATCAAATGGTAGCTGAAAACATGCTAACTGTATCATGCATGATCTATCAAATTAGATCCATCATATAGTTGACACTTGACATAGCTTTACTCCAGTAACAACATCGAATGAGCTATTTCTTCGGACCCAATATATGATAACTAAAGAATCTATCCAAAGTCAAACCCTGGTTCAGAACCACAAATTAACTTAGTGTTCCTTTTTATTTTTAAAATTTTGTAATCATCAACACTATTGGGAGTTACAATTCTTCTTAAGCTTATATTCTGCATCACCCATGAGCATCTAGACTTCTTCATTCATGTGAAAAGCATGATTTTCCTGGAGACCGTTCAAAGAGGAGCATTCTCTAGTTCTCAAAGCAATCATTTTTACAGAAGAAGAGATGGGACTGCACTGCATGTGAAGCGAATTACGCAATTATGAATAAGTTGTTAAAATACTCCACTGTTCTATCCCATAAAAACCCTAACCCTAATCAATCATAATTATAAAAATTAAAAAAACAATTAAAAACTTTGATGAATTAGAATTAAGAAAATTAAAAAATTCCACCAGCTTCTTAGTAATAAGATAAATCAAACTTACCGACACAATAATCACAACTTACCAACAACAGGAATCACCACCATATGCGGAACCAGAACTACTCTGTACAACAACACCCAGTTACTCTAACAAGTGGAGTACACTAATCCAGTTTCATCAGCGCCAAACACACAATCAATCACAATTGAACCAACAAAAACTCCAAACACATGCACAAAAAACATAGTACCTATGAAGTGAGGCTTCATCGGAGCCAGTGCTCAGGAACATCCGAGTAACGGCCGCGTCACGATCATCAGCCAACTGTTTCAACTCATCCGAAACCGCGACATTGAAGAACTGCCGTTGGTTCTGCAACACGCTGCTTAAAAACTTGCCGGCCGCCGAGTTCAACTCGATCGGCGTGTTCAACGGGCTGCTACTAAACTCACAGTGACTGGGCCCTGCCCTCGCAACAACGAGACTTTGTCCGAGGGACTTACGGGCGGTGAAATTATTAGGAGGGAAAGAATTGGGAGCTTTGGATTTTACCGCGAAAGGTAAAAACGGCAGCGTTCGAGCGGTCTTGTGAAGGGAGAGACTACAGTCCATCAACTGAGTATGGTAGCCCTAAGAAAAAAAAATTTGAAATGGTAGGATTAGTTGGAAGTTGAGTCAATATATGCCATTTGGATAAGAGTTTTATTTGGACTTTGTGGGTCTCTGGTTCTGATAGGCTTAGAAAAATCGTGGGAGACTGCGATTCTGTGTTTTATGGTGTATGTATTTTCTTATGTTTACCATTTCTCCATCTGCCACGTGGGTGAGTGAATGCATGGGTTAGGTGCAGTGTTGGATGGATTTTTTTTTATTGGTGGTGTCAGTAGACGATTATTTTAGCTATCATTGTCAAGATAACTTTTACTTTTATGTCTTATCCAGATTCCTGAATGAATTATTGATAAAAGAAAATGTTTTAAACCATAAGAAAATGAGCAGGTGGAAAATATTTTCCATTATTTGATTGAAAAGAGACAAAAATATGAACCTAATCTTATATAGTTCGCTTGAAAAAGAAGTTAGCATTCACCGAATGGTAATGGTGCACATTGGATTGGCAATACCAGTGGCTCCAACGCCCAACATGAACAAATTAATTAATCACTATGCAAATTATAACTTATTCTAAGCACCGCCCAGAAACCCTGAAGAAGCAATGGGCTGATGGGTTTGAAAGACTTTTACTCTGGGCAAATAGTTAGCGGCCCATGGGGTTTCATGGGCTCATGGCAGTATCCATTAGAGCGAACGACTGTTGCCGCCCATGGCCTCCTTTGTTTCTAGCTTTGATTTCATTGAACTTATACTTCTTCTTTTTTAAACCAAGGTTCAAATTGTCATACTGTTTGTGTTTGGTAGTGAGAAGTAGGGGTGTTTGGTTCTGGGTACCCTGTATTTTTTTAAGGAACCGAAACTAGAATCTACGGTTACTTGAAATTTAGAACCGAGGTACCCAAAATCGGAACCTGTAACAACGATTCTGGTTCTGGGTACCATGTAAAATTACATGACCCCCCAAAAGTTTTTAAAATAGCAAAAAAAAATCCTTAAAAACTTACAAATACCCCCCCATTTGGAACTTGTTAACAAAAATAAAATTACAAATTATAATTCAAAATTCAAAATTACAAACTTCATTACTTTGTAAAGATAGATTCTCAAAAGTCAAACCAACTTACTTTAAATGTTATGAAATATAAATGTATTCACATTACTTTTTCTACAAAAGTTTTTATTAACCCTTTACTCTTTAATTTTATTTTATATTAGTCTCGGTTCCCGATTCCGATTTCGATTCCTAACTATAAGAACCGGAACCGGAACTGCATAGTAACGGTTCCAAAAATTTGGAACCAGAACCTACCCGTTGACGACCGGTTATGGGTAGGAATCGGAACCAAACCTCATGTACCTGCCGGTTCCGGTTCCAATCGGTTCTTTTGAACACTCATAGTGAGAAGTGTAATAGACAGGCCAAAAATAGTTCAAGAATAATTGGTTAAGTTTTATTTTGGCACCCATTTATCAAATAAGTTAATATCCCAAGGAACAAGTGTATTTTGATAAAATACAAGAATATAACAATTCTTATAGTACCATAGAATATTAAATAATTGTAAAGTAAGAAAATACCAGTAAAAAAAGTTCAAGGTCTCATGTTAATAACCATATGCTAGCTAATTAACGAAAAAACAATCAAAACAAGTTACAACAAATTAATGTTATGTCAACCACACACGTGTTTCTGCACAACAAATTATCCCCAAGTCCAAGTTAAAATTTTCAAAACTTACAACATAATTTTGTAAGTACTAACCATATTCAAAATCTATAAATTGATATAATTGTCATAAGGAATCTAAATATTGTAGAGAAGAATACCACCAACAATCATAGCTATGGCAGCCTCCAATATGAAGACATGGGTATTGAGCTTCACTCTAGTCTAGTTATTGATGATAAACATTGTTGCTTGTTGATGCATCTGAATCTGATCATCATAAAAACTTTTTAGTTTTAAGAGAACTATCCAATCATATTATACACAATTTAAAAGACTATATGAATTCGTGGATCTCATTTACAAGTAGAAGAATAAATCTTTCAACAACTATGAATTGATGGATCCTATTTAAAAGAAGAAAGAATCTTTCGATAGAAGGATTTCAAAACTTAAATTGAACGATGAAAATGTCTTGTTTAATTAATTGTATTTTTGTGATTCACTTCAACTTTTATCTTACTTTACTTAGGTTATTGCTATAATTATTGAAATTTATGTAAGAATATTGGAATATTTTAATATTTATAGTTTTATTATTAGATAAGTAATCTTTTATTTGATAAATTTGTAACTTAATTATCGGAGATTCATGTAATCTCTTCCTATACAGTAAAGACTCTAACTTGTAAAGAGATATGAGAAAATTAATCAAAATCATTACAATTATTTGTCAAATCCGAGGAACCGCCGATTCTAGCTCCAAATCCCAAAAATCGGTTGATTTTCCGTGTGATTTGGGCGAGTACCCAGACTTGCTAACCCTCTAAGAAAAATAGGCCTGACATGGGGGTGAATGGTCACGAGGCATCTCCAAAATAGCGTGAAAGAAGTGCTCTAATGCAGCGCCATTTTCTGCATCAATTTGGGGTGGATGAACAGTACAATATCAAATTTGGTATAATACTGTTCATTAACGTGGCGCTGTTTACTTAGTAAAAAACAAATTATTATTATTTATATTTAAGTTAATATTTATAATAATAAATTCATAATAATAATATAATTCAAAAAATAATAAAAAATTAAAAACAAAATTTTATTCAATCCAAATATTAAACTACAATAACTCAAAATAAAAATTAACATTAATTTAAAAACACTAAAATTAAAAAAAAAATACAACGTAAACTAAAATAACAATTTAGTATTCCGATAGATTAGTTCCGGATCTTCTAAGATCATTAAAATATTGGAAATAACTAGAATTATTTTGAGATCTTTGACCTTGTTGTTGACATAAACAAAAATAATGTTTTTCCATATTAAATGTAATGTTTATTTGATTAAATTAGTATAATTTTCAAAGTAATTATTATTTAATAAAAATATCATTTCCAATCTTTAATTAATATATACAAAAATAATGAATGAAATAGATTAATTGTTGGTTATTACAATAAAAGAAAAAGAAAAAGGATATTCTAAAAAATATTAATTTTAGTGTAATATTTGGTGCAATGAGTTGGAGATGCAATAGTGTTTTCACACAAAAAATCACACTAATTTGGTGTGAAACTTACACCAATTTGGTGCAATAGGTTGGAGATGGTCTTATACGTTCCACTACAATGTCGTAGAACAGACATATGTTTAAATAAAATTAGGTTTTTAACTCTAATTCTTGGCTTCATCATCTAATAGTAATAACCGTAATATGATTGAAATATTATAGAACTTAACACTAAAATTGAATTCGTAACTTGATAGTTTTAATTTTGATGTCAATTAACTACTTAGGGGGCGTTTGGTTGGGGGTTAAGTGAAATTACTGGGGTTATATCATCTTATATTACTTGATTATCATGTTTGGTTGTCAAGTAATATAAGATACCGGTAATCTTTAAATACCAATAGTGGTTACTATTGGTAATATAAGAGGTAATCTGATTACCTCCATTTGCTTAGGTATTCTGATATTACCAGGGTTATCTTTTTTTGTTACAATTTTATCCCTTATTAATAAAAATTTTGGACAATAATACCCCTACTTTAAAATAAATTTACATAAATATTCTATTTCAATTTTACCCTTGTTAATTAAAATTTTGGACAATAATACCCTTATATTTAAAATAATTTACAGACCACCACTCACCCAGCCACCACCACCACTGCCACCCAGCCACCACCACCGGCAGCAGCCAACCACCACGGACCACCGCCAGAAAATCGTCAGAGCCTTGAAAAGGAACGAAATTCCGTGGGAGGCTCTGGAGGCTTTGATATGGCCGAAAATGGTCATATCAGACCAGATCTGGCCGGGAATGGCCAGATCTATTCTGGCCATTTCCGGCCAAATCGATGGAACTGGCCGTTAACACCCAGATCCCTGGCCATTAACGGCCAAGTCTGAGCTAGATCTGGTCGTTAACGGCCAGATCTATTCTGGCCGGAATAGATCTGGCCGTTAACGGCCATGTCCGTGGCCATTAATGGTCAGATCTTGCCTAGACCTGGCCCATAATGGCCAGGGATCTGGCCTGATATGGCCGTTTTCGGCCATCGAAATGGCCGAAAACGGCCATATCGAAGCCTCTTCGTCACGGTGAGGTACTCACGGGTGCTTTCGGAGATTTTCGGCTGTGGTTTGCGGTGGCGGCAGGAGGTGGGGGTGATTTCATCATAAATTAAAGTTTTATATAAGCGGGGGTGTTTTAGCTAAATCTGAAATATTGAGGGTTAAAAGAAATTATTCAAAAATTAATAATAAAAAGAATCTTATATTAATATTTAAAAGGGGGACAATTTAGTAATTTAAATAACATACCCACCAATTTATTCCCCATAACCAAACATATTCATATAACATACCCACCAACTAACCAAACATATTTTTTTAAAGATTCCCAATAATCTTCTAAGGTAATCTATCTTCCTAGTAATCTAACATTCCTGAACCAAACGCCCCCTTAATACTAAATTGAGGTATCGTGTTCTGTGTCTATGGTAGATTTTTGGACGAATTATTAAAAGCGTCAACAACAGCGGCTCCTAATTCCTAAGACGTGGTTCTCATGGGCCCAGTTTCAAAGAAGATTTAATGTCGAATAAGTGCAACACTATATCAAATTTGTTCCCTGTAACCTATTCTCTAGTAACTTGAAAAGGAGAAGAGGAAGGAAGAACAACATTTTGTACTTTGACCCATGAGAAACATGAGCTTTGAGCAGAAAACAACTGAATACGTAATCTTTTACTAGATATGAAAGCAAAGCAGTTTTCATTGTTCTGTATCTCAACTGTACTCAGAGTTACTGTGTGATCTATAATTTCCGACTTGCATAAGATACAAAAACCTCAACAACCCGGCTACCAATCACATGCAATTCAGGAAGAAAATCTCTGCAAGTTAAAAAAGAAAGAGGATAAAAAAAATTTGGACCATTTCTCCTTTTGTGCGTGTCATCCTTGCACAGGGCCATGCTAATCCTCTCAATATCGTTTCAATTTTATAAAGCCAACTTATATTTTGAACTAAGGAATATGAGAACAAAAAAGCTACGGACACGGGCAATTTTGCACTGAAAATATGTACCGACCTATGTATCCCCTAACTCACACCAACAATCTAGACGCGTGATTAAACAATAAAAATTTTTCTAGTGAACGGCCGTCCATCAAATATGGACGGTCGTTCACTTACATGGACTCTCGTCCATATTATATGGATGGGGGTCCATTTACTATGGACGGATATCCCCACTTAAAGGATGCCTGTCTATAAGTAAAATGCAATAAAATATTTTTCTAAAAATTAGGGACGGTTGTTCATTCGTTATGGACGGTCGTTCATCCGTTATGGACGGTCGTCCATTCATTTTGGACGGGCGCCTACAAATAAGGGACGCCCGTCCTTAACCCAAATATGAAAATTAAAAAAAAAAAAAAACTTTGGGGACGACCGTCCACAACTTACGTTTGGATGGGTGTCCGTAAGGAATGGATGCCCGTCCCTTATTGTGGTTTTAAAAAACAAATAAAAACTTTGAAGTTTGTTCAAGTGCCCATGGTGGTCGACTCTCTTCCTTCACACGGTCCAATTCCTGCGAAACTGATCGAACGACAGCATCAAATGAGAGCACATGGTAGTCACCATTTCGCTCCAGGTTTACCTCTTTGTCATCATAAATTGGGTTGCCATACATCTTTGATGTTGGCTTTGGAGAGAGTCGCTTGTGGTTCTTCCTGCCACTGAACCAAAAAGGTGGTAAGGGAGAGGTAATTTGGTGTTTGTTCAAGTGCCCAGCATTATCAGACCCCAACGGACTCTGACCCAAATCAATCCACAATGAGTTGTCTGACGACTCATCTTCACTAAAAACTGGACTTTTCATTACTTCCCCGACAAAGACACTCTCAGTTTCCCCAAATATGGTGCTTGTTCCATCCCTGTCAGAACTATTATCCTGATCCATTTCCGTATCAAATAAATCTCTCACCTGAGCAGATGTGAATGCACCAAAAAAGGCTGGCAACTGAGAACCTGGGCGAATCTTGGATGGTTTATCACCATTCACAACAACCTCATTATCTTCAACTCTAGTCAATCTATCCTGATCATCAACAAAATCACTAAGAAGACGAAGAAGAAGAAGAGCGCAGATGGGGATGAAGACAAAGAAGAAGAGAGGAGATGGGGAATGAAGACGAAGAAGAAGAGGGTTTAATGTTTTAAAAAGAATTGATAGTGTGATATTGAAAGCGTTGAGTCTAAGGAAAGTGATAATGACGTAGAAGGAGAAGGTGAGGATGATAATGATGATGATGAGGAGGAGGAAGAGGAAGAAGAAAGAAGAAGAAGCGGCAAAGGAGGAAAATGAGGATGAAAGTAAATCTACAATTAAATGGACGGAGATTGATAAGAAGAATCTCATGGATTTGGGGACTTCAGAGCTTGAAAGGTACCAACGTCTAGAGAATCTTATTGCGAGGAGAAAAGCTCGTAAAAACTTGAGATTGATGACTGAGAAGAATCTGATAGATTTAGAAGACAAAACCCATTCTTCCATTTAATGTTCCACCTATTGCAACAACAAGACAAAACCCAAATTTTTTATTTTGTTTTTTAAACCAGAATAAGGGATGGGCGTCCACTCCTTATGGTCGCCTGTCCACAATTTATGGACAAGCGTCCTTTTTTTTTTTAATTTTCATATTTGGGTTAAGAATGGGCGTCCCTTATTTGTGGGTGTCCGTCCAAAATGAATGGACGACCGTCCATAACGGATGAACGGCCGTTCCTAATTTTTTATAAAAATATTTTATTGTATTTTACTTATGGATAGGCGTCCTTTAAATGAGGACGCCCGTCTATAGTAAATAGACCTCTGTCCATATAATATGGACGGGAGTCTATGTAAGTGAACGACCGTCCATATTTGATGGACGGCTGTTCACTAGAAAAATGTTTATTGTTTAATCACACGTCTGGATTATTGGTGTGAGTTAGAGGGACACGTAGACCGATACAGATTTTCGATGCAAAAATACCGGTGTCCGTAGCTTTGTTGGTATGAGAATTGGCTCCTTTCCAACTAAAAGTAGAACGAGTGTAAGTAGCTTACGCCATCCCGATGAGATTCTATCCGTGGGCCGATGGGTGCTAATGAATTTGCACGTGGGCTTTGAGTACTTGGGTTTTACTTATGTACAAGCTTAAAGTCCATAGTTTAACAAGGATTGTCCTTTCTAAATCAGCCAATCAAAAATGTGCTCAACAATATTCCTCTTTATATTCCTTTAAATATTTGACTTGGAATTAATATAATTTTTTTTATTTTTGTCCAGTTTTAATGCTCAATTGTACATGTGCAACTCTTGCGACTTGATACAAGGGAAATTACAATAACTTAAAATAATAATGACTACTAAGGTATTTCCGCAGGATCAAATTATTCCGAAGTACACTTAGGAAATGTCAAAACTTGTTTCTTCTAAGCTAATTCCTAAGTTAGAATAGAACCACGCTCAAAATATCTATATATAATTCTCTAATGAAGCACAATATTATAGAGAAGAAAATAATATCAGCACTCACCAGCAAATCTATGGCATCCTCTCAAATGAAAACATGGGTTCTGTGCTTGGCAGTAATTTGCTTGTTGGTGATAAACAATGTCGTTGCTGATGCGTCTGAATCTGATCAACACAAACACCCTTTTAAGAAGGTTTTACTTTCGAGAAAAATTTCCAGTCACGTTGCTACGAAACGGATGATCAGAAAAATCTTTGGCAGTCGTGGTCAAAAGGACTTACTTGATGTAATAAAGGGGTCCGAAGGTGGAAATAATTAACTTGAAGAATGGAGGCCCTCCGCTTGTTCAATTGAATGTGTCTTTTATGTATCACTTCACCTCTTTGTTTACTTTGATTTGTGATGGATGAATAATTAGCGTTGAATGTACCAGTAGCCATATCGAAATTATGGTCGATGAATACTATTGCTACTAAAGAACTGCATCAACTGAAAAACAACAACTTTGTACTTTCACATAAGCAATTTTCTAGCCTGTACTGTGACCATTATTGCAAGCACTTTTATGCATTTTTATATGGATAAGAACACAAGGCTAAATTAAACAACTTAAGGGAAAATTGTCATTAAAAAAATTGAAAAACAATAGGAAAAATGAGATATTAACATGTTTGTATGGGGTATTGATGAGGGAGCAGTTCCCGCATAACCAAATGACTTATTGTCAAAGACATGATTAGAAATGGTCAAAAGTTCCCTAAACAAAGCAAAATATTCAAGTTAAAATACTTGTTGAAATCAAAGTAAAATCCTAAGAACAAGCAGAGAGCCATGGCAGTTTCAAACATGAAGTCATGGCTATTATGTTTAGCTCTAATTAGCATGCTGTTGGGGAAGGATGTAGAAGTAAGTGATGTCAGTTTCAAATCTAGCAAGCTCAAAGATAAGGGGCTTCTTCATCCTTGCAAAAGCTCTGGAATTCTGTGTGATTTCAAAAAGAGAAGTCCTCCTAGTTTTGCCAAAAGAGCTAAGAACTGGTTCTTCAAAAAAATATATGGAAAAAATAAACATCAGGCTTATTAATCAATTTACTTGTAACAGCAACTACTACAATGTGGTTGATTTTTGTTTATTAATATTATTTAGCCTAATAGATTTTGTCTGTCAATCTGGTATTTCAATGGTTCTTGTTACTGCAGTTTACTCCTACAGTTATTATCTAATTATTTTGTCTGTTTGTGAAATGAAAAACAACATCTCGTGTTTATTTAAAATCAAACTTTTATAGTTGAATGAAGCAGAAGCGCACAATGTTGAACAACTTTCCACATATAGTATGATGATGCCATTGCCATTGCCAGGGTCCCTGGAAGAAACACCATTACCAACCATGCTCATACCCCTTTCTTTTCATGCATTTGCAAAAAGTCCCTTTAGAGTAAAGGCAGATTGATAAATTGCCTCTTATAAGTAGGGCTATAATCTAACATTTAATTTAAACTACCTTTGAATTTATCAAACTAATACATCAATATGAGCAAAAAAGGTCATATCAGGTTGATGATTTTGTTGGATATTGGATGATGGATCTAACAATAGCATGTCATTACTTCAAAACATAAAGACGCACGCACCATCTTTTACTTCTTTTTCAGTTTATCTTTTACTTGGCAGGATGTAAACAGTTTTGAGTGGTGAGCATTTTTGGGTCCATGTGAGCGGTGACTTTTCGCTTTCAAAAAGGGTACGGACAGAACCAGCTGGTGCTACACTGTTCACCATTACCGTTGAGGGCTTAAAAAAAGGTACACAAAAAGTAAAGTAAGAACATCTATCTATAAATAGCTATCCTGCACTCCTCGAAGTTGAGGACCCCAATGGTACAAGGGACCGCTGGCACTGAGCAGGCGTCATAAAGTAAAACAATGATTTATCAACAAATAGCCGTTGCGTGTCTGCTATGAAAAAGATTAGTAGCCGTTGTCACCCTTTCCAGAATTTCATAAAATATGCGAAAATAGTACTCATCTAAACAAATAGTATCTAGTTACATACCAAGCAGTAATGTAACTAATGTTATTCTACTCAAGTAACTGCATAAAATACAAGTGATGTGGGTGGCTATTTCAATCCTATGGTTTTGCCTTAGCCTAAAAAAATTTGTAATCTTATTTTAAACCTAAATCGTGTAGAAAAGAATAGAAAATGGCACCCACATCACAGACCTAAATTAAAGGATAGATGCCATCCTCAAAGAGTGACACCTGGGAACTTGCAGGATCCATGACCTGGAAAAAATAAAAAAGGTAAACCTTCAAGTTAAAAACATTCTATATTTTAACTTAATAAATATAAAAATCTCAATATATAAAACTACTCACTTGGATCCTTAATTGTCTGGGTAGCGAGCCCATTGAAGTAACAAGATCCACCGAGGCGTTTAAACTGGGCCCAGTACGAGCTAAACGCATAGCTGGCATGCCACTCCAACGAATCGGGTTTAGAGCAGGCCTTCCCGGGTTGAAGCGGGTCGCAAGTTTTATTTCCCTGTGAACATGCATATGATAGAGCCGACTCCAACTCCTTCGTATTAGCTCTTTCAGCCACCACACACCAAATCTTCCCTTTATACGGCTCATTATTAGTCGGCTTAGGTAACGGCTTGTACACTTTTGTCGGCGTCTCTCCAGTCAAATCTATCTCATACACGTTTGTCTTGTTGGGATATAATAACCCGAAATGCCTCTCCGTGCCCGGACCCGGTTTCTGATTCTCGTTGTACAGAGAAAAGATAAAAGAAGGTATAACCCAACCGGGTCGAGCCGGGGTTCCAATGGGTGGTCTGGCGGTTAGTTTTTTGACGATATTCCGATTGTAAGTGGCAGCATTGTAAATATTAGCTCCAATCTGGTCATAATCTCCACCATTGGGCCAGCCCGTTTCGGCAATCCAAATACGGATGTCCGGGTATCCAAGTCTTCTCATAGCAAAAACGAGAGCATCTACCATTTGATCAAAAAGGTTGGTGTAGGTCAAGTTGGTCACCGGATCGGTGTAGGTAATATTCGAAGCTTGGAGAAGTGCGTAATCGAGATTAATGTTTTTAGGATCCGAAATCCAAGGAAAATACGTGTAAACGTCTACGAAAAAGAACGATTTCGTCCGGTTCAAGAATTGCAGCATCGGTTTCATGATAGAATCCGAAACATCGGACCGGAAGGTTCCATTTGAGGGTGGAAACGACGACTGCAGGACATCCATGGCTAAGGGTGTCCCTACTTTAATCTTTGGGGCTCCAAGGGTTTTTAAGGAATGTCTGATTTTTCGCATCGCAGGTACGAGGCTTGACCAGGTTAAGTTATCGGGGGCGCTAAGGATTTCGTTTCCGATAAGGAGGTATCGGATTTTGGTATCGGAATAATAAGGGAGGACATATTTTTGGACCCATTTGTCGGCAAGAGTCTGGCTTGAGGAAATGTTGACGATGAGATTGTTGGGGAGCATGATTGAAGCTTGAATGTCTGTGTTCTTGAGGGCTTTGAGAATCTTTGGATTGGCATCGTAGATTTTGACACGTGTGGCCTTCAGGGACTGAATGAGCTTCACCGAGTCTGATGGAGATGGAAGGTTGTCCCCCAGCTGACCATAGCATATCCCGACTTTGCTCGAGATCTTAGCACCTGATTAAACAAAAATACATGTGATTAAAACGAAAAACAATCACTGAAAATGAACTAATGAACAAAACCCATATCATCTACATTGATCAGATTTGTAGAAGACAAAAACTTACTTGAAACAGAAAACAAGATAATGAAGGCGAATAAGAAGAGATGAGCCAGACCCATCTTCGCTATTGGTGGTTAGTATCTTAAGCTTACTTCAGTGGATGTGCAGACAAGGTGCAAGTGAGAAGTGTTTTAAGCTTTGGGAAGAGGGTTGATAAGAAATTGAAGGATTGTTGAACCGAAAAAGCGCTTTAATCAAAGACTTCGCGGATTGAGGAGTGTGTCACTGTGTTGAGACTCTAATGTAATGTGGCTTGTTTCTATTCTCTTCAGCCTTCACCTTTTTACACAGATAAAGAAGTAAAGAAATAAAGAAATGATAGAGTGGTACGCAGAGAGAATCAGAGCATATGGATGAGCCTCTAATGTAATGTGGCCTTTTTCTATTTTCTTCAGCCTTTCACCTTTTTACGCAGGTAAATAAGTAAAGAAATAAACAAATGATAGAGTGATACGCAGAGAGAATCAGAGCACATGGATGAGCCCATTCGTCTAGAAAGAAAAGTTAAAAAAGATTAGATGGGAAGAAATTGGTGGGGTCTTTAATGGGTTCAGATTTTAGTGAGTTGAGCTTTAATTAATTTCCAGGAAGGATAGATAAAAGTGTAGATTGCGACTAAGAAAAGGCTAGACACCAAAAAGTACAATTAGCCGTTCAGTTCCGGGGCTTACTGGTTACGCTGTTGTTGCGTGGTGGGTTTAGGATCCTTCACATTTCACAAATCACGCTGCTGTCTGTGTCTTGGAAGAAGAAGTAGTCTTCCGTTTAGGAATGATGAATTGTGAGAAAGCTTATCATATTTGTCACTTTGTTTTACCAATAATTTTTATGTGTTTGCTGCTTGAACGAATTAATGAAATTAATTTCAAAAGTAATTGAGATAGCGTCCATACTAATCTGATTAGACTTTTCTTTCTTTGGATGAATTGAATTTAAACTTTGAAATCATCATATCTGAGTTTGGTATCCCTTCTATCTATCTCCTATTCTTATGATTTATGAGTTTGTGTGTGTAGAGGATTCATAAATATACATTAACTTACTTCATCCCAGATGCAACTACGTCTCTCTATATTAAACGGAGAAAAGCCCTGCTTATAAATTATGCATATAAAAAAATGACGAAAAGAAAGAAGGGGAGATAAATGAACACGTTTGATTATGAGTGTCAGATAGAATAAATTGTATTTGACTTTTATGTTCCGAATATGAATATGAAAGAGACTAAAAATGAAGTGGTAATAACCCAGTTGAATGCTTGAACACGTGATCCAATTAATGGAAACTGATGGCTGTAACTTTTTGGCTAAGAAATAATGAGGCACTGTGTCTATCACCATTTCAATGTGATCCCAATTAGTGGAAGGATATTTGCGTATTTGGTAGAATGACCATATTCAATCTTTAAATTGATGGAATATTAATATTTGAATTTATTAATAATCAAGAGGGAAATAAACCCTTACATGTAACATCGACCCATTTGAAAAGAATGAGAAATCAAAAGTAAAGTAATGCTGGATTGATTGATATATCAAAACGTGAATTTGCTTAATAACGCCAAAAAAAAAGATTGGAAAGCAAGAAAGCTGCTATATCAATGTTTTTTAAGAATATCATATTTTTGGTAGAAATAAATAAAATTCAATTCGCATAAACTTATTAGTCTAAAACTCTCGGATTCGTATAGTCAAAATGATTGGCATGCGCGTAACCAAAAAATTTTAAAATTTGCACACTTGCTGAGCAGATAATGTTAGTTTATTCTGCATCAACACATATGCTTCTAGTTTGGTAATTAGACATATAATTTAAAGTTATTAAATTCAGAAAATACGATCGATAATATTATTATTTCAAGTACGAGACAAAAAGACCATAACATTACAACTCATAGTCATAGCTGGAGATTCGATACTATTGAGAATATTTTAACAATGTGTAACCCTTAACTTTGAACAATATTTTCCTTATTCTATTTATTTATTATTGATGTGATATATATCCAACAACAAGCATAAATAATCATCCATCTCACCTCAATTTCTCAATAATCATAACATTTACATATTTAAAAGAAATCTCTACTCACTTGATTTTCTTAAACTTTAACTTGAGTTAGATTTTGAGTGGAATTTACTTACCTTTTGCTTGAGTAGTCTCTCCTAAGCTCTCTACTCTTGTTGGATTCAAATCTTCTCTTAACCCTAAGCATAAACTTCATAAGAACTCAATTTTTACACAAATAAAACATAGATAAAGAGCATGAATCCTTACCTTTTGATGCCTTGAATCAAAACCCTATGAAAATCTACTCAAAAGCCCTCAAATTCCTTGGAGAAGTGAATGAAAATTTGAGAGAAAAAGGAGGAGGAGTGTGGGGGTGGTATGAACGAAATAAGGGTTGAAAGTGGAAGAATTGGAGAAATCTTTTGGGAGTGTTTGTGCTGTGTAGGTGTGGTGATGATATGGGAGAGTTTTTCTCTCAATTTGGATGATTTAAGAAACCAGTTGATTGATAATTGAATTAGGGTTTGTTTATGCACAACTATTGTTTGATGAAATGCCCAAATGAAAACATGTTACCAAACTGCCCTGTCACAGCCGTAACTTTTTTAGTGATTTTTGGGCATCTTGTAGATTGAACTGGGTTTAGACCAAAACATAAAAGTTATAACCCTGTCCCTAATCTTTAAAACAAGATAAAAATCGTAGCAATCCGATGTGTATAACTTAAGTTATGCCTTCTTAAATAAGACCTGTGTAGAATGACTATCTTTGATGCAACATTGCATTTGTGCATTTAAGTAAGAAATTTTAAACATGTGCCATCCATATGCATATAATTGTGTATGTGTAGAAACATAAGAGAGAATAAAGAATAAAGAAAGAAAGAATAAAACACTCTAAGAATAAAAAGAAATGAAGAATAAGTATTAAAGAATTAAAGAGTGTTAAAGAAAAGTAAAGAATAGGTTGGTGTGATGGGGAACCGTGAGTGTTAAGAAGAAATTCCCACATACACGTCACCTTAATTCGGTGGCATAAGAAGAAGAAGAATTGTACGACCTGTAAGAGTGTATGTGGATGAGGGTTGTACCAAGAAGAATTCCTACATGCACGTCACCTTAATTGAGTGGCCTAAGAAGAAAGAAGAATTTGAACGGTCCGCAACAGTGCATGTAGATGAGGACTGCACTCACTCACATGGCTAAGGTTCCGAATCCATATATCAACCGAGTCCGATCAGCAAAGAATAAGAAAAGAAAGAATAAGAAGAGAAAAGAAAAGAAAAGAAATAGAACAAGAAAATAGGGACAAGAAAGAAAAAGCATTTTTGTGCATTATTGCATATGCATTTTATTCATGTACATTGCCATGAATTTCATCATGGTTAGGAAGAATAGAAAGAATAAGAAAGAAAGAATAGAGGAGAAGTAGAAAGAAAGAAAAGAACAGTGAGAGTAAGAAACAGAGAAAGAAAAAGAAGAGAAAGAGTAGAATAAGGAAAGAATCAAAGAGTGATGCACGGGGATAACGGAGTAGAGGATTTACTTACTGAGCATTGTTGTGCTCACCCCGTTGCTTTCTATGCTTTTGCAGGAAATAGGTGAGGATGTGGTCGGATGGACGTCGGCAAGCGGAGAGACATGGCTACACTGTCCACCATTTTCGTAGTTTTTGTATATGTTATTTTTGTAATGTGTAAAGAATGTATATATTAAGTAAAGAAAAAACTTGGGCCCAACTACTTTTTATTCAATATATATGTATTTTTATTAAGTATGTTTTATGAGCATATTAGTAGAAAGAAGTCATTACATTTTTGGTATCAGAGCCTTTTAAATGTCACACCCAGCCTTCTACCGGCTTACCCGGCGGGCCTAGGCCCAGACCCGAGTGTGAATTCTAGGTACTGTCCCCACCTTAAGGGATTTCTTTCGCCTCCCCCACCACTCGAACTCAAGACTAAGGGGCTATAGTCATTTGGGAAGCATGGTGAGTACATGGTACTCATGGTGCTTCCTATTTGCCTATAGCCCCTTGGGCATGGGTTCGAGCCATGGGGGAGGCGAAGAAATCGCTTAAGGGGGGGAGGGGGGACAATACCTAGAATTCACACTCGGGTCTAGGCCTAGGCCCCCCGGGCAAGCCGGCAGAAGGCTGGGTGTGACATTTAAAAGGCGCCTTTTTATGTAACGGACCGCCTGACTCTGACACCCTGACAGTACCTGCCACGTAGGGAGCTGTGTGAACTCCGTGGCCGGGCCAGTCAGGGTGTCAGAGCCAGGCGGTCCGTTACATAAAAATGCGCCTTTTAAATGTCACACCCAACCTTCTGCCAGCTTGCCTGGCGGGCCTAGGCCCAGACCCGAGTGTGAATTCTAGGTACTGTCCCCCACCCCCCCCTCCCCCCCTTAAGGGATTTCTTCGCCTCCCCCACCACTCAAACCCATGCCCAATGGGCCTGATGGTACTCATGGTGCTTTCCATTTGCCTATAGCCCATTGGGCATGGGTTCGAGCCATGGGGGAGGCGAAGAAATCCCTTAAGGGTGGGGGGGACAGTACCTAAAATTCACACTCAGGTCTGGGCCCAGGCCCGCCGTGCAAGCCTACAGAAGGCTGGGTGTGACAATAAAAAGGCGCCTTATTAAATGTCACACCCAGCCTTCTGCCAGCTTGCCCGGCTGGCCTAGGCCTAGACCCGAGTGTGAATTCTACTCAGTATTGTCCCCCCCCTTAAGGGATTTCTTCGCCTCCCCCATGGCTCGAACCCATGCCCAAGGGGCTATAGGCAAATGGGAAGCACCATGAGTACCATCAGGCTATATGTATTCTCGGAACAAGTCTTGAGATGTTAGGCGATACATTCCATTAACTCTTATGAAATGGAATCATCACATGCAGTCATCATCCGTGAAGAAAGTAATAACATGTGATGATGCCAAATGCCATTCATTCATGCTTATGCATCACAATTATGACCTACGCCCAAACACAAAACCCACAAGGAAAAGACGTTAAGATTATCAACTTGAATTTCAATTTAAAATGAGTGTCATTCACTCACTCTACGGCCTCCACTGAACTAACTCAAACTCTACCTACGTGTGGGTATGACTAGGGGTGGAGGGAGGGAGAAGGGTATATATATATATTGTTGGAATATTTTAATGAATGGAATAAAATAAATGGAATGAAAATGGCGATGTAAATTAAGGAGTTGAAAGATGAAATGTTAGTAGATTAATAAAGGAGGTTTTAAAGTTGGAAAATGAAAAGATTGAAAATAATGGTGACATTTAATGTTTTGTCCCACTTTGAATAGTATAAGAAGGTGTTTCTTCTCTTATTTCAAACACACCAAAATTTCAATCTATCTTTTATTAGAGTTAAGGTTTAATTCAATTCATTAGAATAGAAGACTGGTGTTTCTCTTGCTATTCATCTATCGTTATATTCTGATAAACAAACGTTGTTTAAATCTTTGTGTACCCGAGTGAAGAAGACGAATATGTTCTAAGAAAATTGTGTGTTACACAAATTTCAGTATTGTTATGCCTGAAAATATAGGGCTGACGTAAGGCTCAGTTAGCATAAAAAGTCAGAGCTTAGGTAGGCCCGCAGCCAGTTAGAGGCAGCCATGTCGTGTGGTGACAGAAGAAGCACACTCATATTAGTAAAATGGGTGCGCGCCAGACCTGCCAAAAGCTGTAGTGACTCCACGTGTCCAATCCCTGCACTAAATCGCGTACATCACTTTAGAAGGTGGGCAATGTGACATAAAGAAGGATTTGCACAGATAATCTCACCAACTCGCAGATTTAGTAATGATAACCTTAATCCATCCCACTATAAATTGAGAGCTCTTCTCTCATTTAGGGGATTGACTATTCCCTCTCTAAAATATACAACATTCACTTTCTGGTACAATCATTTGTAAGTCAGTCCGCTAATGCGACCTGACCTCTGTCATTAATACAAAAATCAGTGGACGTATGATTTGCTTCCTTAGCATCCGAACCACTTTAAACGCTATTTTCCATTGCATTTACTCTCATTTTCACATTCACGTGTGTCTTCTGGGCCTGCTCAGCATTTCACACGTGTGTTTGGCTGGTGTCAAAATCATGCATCAACAGTTTGATGCTAGAAAGAGGGCCTGATTTAGTATTCGTCATTCATCAGGAGAATCTCTAACTTATTGGTCCTACAACAGCAAATGGCCCGCCAACTTGAACCTGAGCGAACCAACCAGGGTGCTGGGGAGATCCCCCAAGTCCAGGATACCTCTTCCGAGGTACCTTCAGTTCGATGTCGTGTGGGGCCCGTCAAGTTTACAACTTGACCCGACCATCAGAAGCTACCTAGAGAGGTTTGACAATACCCTCCAGACAGTCAACCGAAGGTTGGACCGTTTGGACCAGGGCATGCCACCCGAATAAGCTGGGGCGGTGCAACCGCCAAAAACGTCTGCAAGTCGCGCGAAAGCTCAGCAAAGGGCAATAGCCCGTGCCATGAGCATTGCAGCGTGTCGAAGAAAGGGCAAGCAAGTGGCGAAAAATGGGCCTAAGGGCTCCAAAGGGCCAGCGAACACCGACCACGTCTCGAGTGGAATACCCGTGGCGTTAAGACTCAGTGAAAAGTCACAAGCCGAGCCATCCCATGCCACGTCGCATGCACACCCCCACAAAAGTGCTGGGCAGGGCGATTCTTATCATCGCCAGAAAAACGATTCTGATCGTCATCATGCGAGAGGTTCCTACACTTCGCAGGCCGGTTCGTACCACCGCGGAGGTTGTGACAATTCCCTACACCATCCATTGCCATCACACAGCTCTAGCCAGCGTGTGTCAAGAGCAGTCGAAACTGCTGGCCGAGGTGAAGCAAAATCCGACCTTCGAACTTTTCTCAACCGCAACCACGAGGGTCGAACTCGCTTGGGAGAATACAATCTCCGGATAGCTCCGCTGCCTCAGATTGAGGAGTTGCAGCGAGCTCTAGACCAGCTAAGAGCTTAGCAAAATAAGCAGGGGCAGGTCACATCCGCGTCCCCTTTTTCTCCGGTAGTGTTAGCCGCCCCACTCCCATCAAGATTTAGAATGCCCGACATGCGGGCGTTCGATGGAAATTCTGATCCACAGGATCATTTATATGAATTCAACGACCTGATGGAGCTTCACCAAGTCTCAGATCTAGCGAAGTGTCGTTGCTTGGCAGTAACTCTGACCTCTCATGCCAAACGATGGTTAAGGTCACTCTCAGCGGGATCAATCAGCTCGTGGCCTCAAATGAGCACGACATTCCTAAGGCATTTCCAAGGAAATCGAAAGGTTTCGATGCCTTTAAGCTACCTTAGGAACATAAGGCAAGAGAGGGATGAATCCCTCCAATCGTACATCTATCGATTCCACAGAGAGCTTAACAAGGTAGCTCACACTCCTGAGGAGTCTGTTCGGACTCTCATCATAGCGGGAGTTCACCCACAGACCGACCTGTGAAAAGAGCTACAGGCTGAGGATGATATTTCCCTCACCCATTTCTATAACCTTGCGGAGAAGTACTCCGTATTGAAAGTTCCATGGCAGAGCTTCGCCGCCACGACCACGGCGCTTCGGATAGTGCGTCTAGTCGGGAGGACAGGAGAGTTGATTGAAGATGGGCTACTAACTATCAACGAAAAGGAAAGAAACCACGCTATGAGCCTAAAAAGTCTTATGCTCTTGTTCCTCGTCATGATCGCGACAGAAATCAATATACGCCTTTGAATGCATCTGTATCGGCTATTCTTGACAAATCAGAAGAAGCCAGCCTGCTCGGAGAGCCTGAGCCCATGAAAAATCCTCCGTCAACCAGAAATAGTAAAAAGTAATGTCGCTTTCATCGGGATAATGGGCATCACATCGATGAGTGTCGAGCTCTCAAATAGGCAATCGAAGACTTCATCAAGTAGGGGCATTTTAAGGAATATATTGATGATTCCACTCCCGCACAAGAGAAAAATCAAGCGGAACCAAGAAAGAAGCGTCGTGATCGCAAAAGCATAGGCAGTATCAACCTGATCTTTGGAGGGCTGCACCTCGCGGGGAACTCGCGAGGTGCCCATGAAAGATATGTTCGCACGGCCCATCACGACCTTATCAGTGTGATGAGCACGACGCAACGGCCACAAAAGGTTTGCAGGGAGGAGGCAATTACATTCTCCAAAAAGGATGCGGCCCATTTGCATCATCCCCACGATGACGCTCTTGTAATCACGCCCCTCATAGGGCACCATAACGTCCACAGAATGTTAGTGGATAATGGAAGTGCTGTAAACATCCTGTTCCAGACAGCTTTCGAAAGAATGAACTTGGACGAGGCTGACCTGAAGCCCTTCTTGATCCCTCTGTATGGTTTTACTGGGGACCACCTGATCCCCAAAGGAACGATCTTGCTTCCAGTCACGCTGGATGACTATGACGAAGTGACCAATGTAACTGAATCCTTGATAGTGGATTGCCCATCCGCTTTTAATGGTATCCTGGGGCGACCTCTGCTGAGAAACTTCAGAGTAGTCACTTCGATATACCATCTAAAGATGAAGTTCCCCACCCCGATAGGGATAGGGGAAGTTAGCGGATCTTAGCGCACAGTCCGCGACTGTTACATAAAAGCAGTTCAAATGGCGTGCAAAGGGAAAGGTATTTCGCGCGGCATTCCCCGACAGGCTATGGTGATCAACCGGATCGAGCCACAGCCTGGCCTGGCCTAGCCGAGGACAATATGGATCCTCGTACTCAAGAATACCCATCCAGTGGGCCAGTTGAGGATGTGTTGGAGGTATTGGTCTACCAGAGCGAACCGAGAAGGGTGTTAAGGATTGGGAGCAATCTCAACCCCCAGCTGGCCACCGAACTGACCAATTTCCTTAGAGAGAATATCGACGTGTTCGCATGTTAGCATGCAGATATGATCGGGATCAGCCCGGATATTATTTTTCATGCATTAAACATCGACAGTGAGGCCAAGCCGGTTCGCCAAAAAAAAAGAGCGATGGATCCGGAGCAATATGTCACCTTAAAACTAGAGGTGGATAACCTCCTTCGAAACGGATCCATCCGGTAAGCGCTCTATCCAACCTGGGTTACCAACCTGGTCCTAGTAAAGAAGCCTAATGGCAAATGGTGAACTTGCGTCGATTTCACCGACCTCAACAAAGCATGCCCGAAAGATAGCTTTCCCTTGCCCAAAATCGACCAGCTCGTGGATGCCACCTCGGGGCACGAGCTGCTGAGTTTCATGGATGCGTACTAGGGATATAACCAAATTCTGATGTACGCACCAGAAGAAGAGCATACATCCTTTGTTACAGATCGGGGACTGTACTACTACAGAGTTATGCCCTTCGGCCTCAAGAACGCTGGCACGACCTACCAGCGGTTGGTTAACCGGATGTTCTCCGAACAGATCGGAAAGTCAATGGAGGTCTATGTGGATGACATGCTGGTCAAATCTCATGTCGCTCCGGACCACATAGCACATCTCGCTGAGATGTTTAATATTCTCCGACTATACAGAATGAAGCTAAACCCCTTCAAGTGTTCATTCGGAGTATCCTCGGGAAATTCCTAGGATACATGGTTAACCAACGGGGAATAGAGATCAACCCCGAGAAAATCCAAGCTCTCCTCGACATGAAAAGCCCGACCAACAAAAAACGGGTCATGAGCCTTAATGGGCGAATAGCGACGCTAAGTCGCTTCATATCGAGGTTAACAGATCGCTGATTGCCGTTCTTCAATGTCCTAAAGGCCAAGAAGAAGTTCAAGTGGACTCTCGAGTGTGAACAGATATTCCAGAGTATTAAAGAACACCTTGGGAAGCCATCTCTTCTATCTAAGCCTCTCCCGCAAGATATCCTCCTCCTGTATCTATCCGTCTCTCAGTTCGCGGTCAGTGCAACCTTAGTTCAGGAAGAGGACAAGGTCCAGTGGTCAGTGTATTACATGAGCAAGCATCTGTTAGATGCCGAGATGCGGTATCCAAAAATGGAACAATTAGCCTATGCCCTGTTGATCGATTCCAGAAAGTTGCGACCTTACTTTCACGCCCATACGATCCATGTAATGACTAATTACCCACTCAAGCAGGTCTTCCAGAAGCCAGAGGCATCGGGTAAATTACTTAAATGGGTCATGGAATTAACTTAGTTCGATCTGAAGTACAGACCAAAATTAACTATCAAAGGGTAGGCTGTTGCCGACTTCATATCAGAATTCTCATATCTTCCGACAAGTGAGTTGGAACAACAACCCAACGAAGTCATTCAGGAAACTACTCAAAATCTATCGACCTAGAGCCTCTACATCGATGGATCATCGAACAGAAAGAGGGCCAAGGCAGATCTTCTCTTTTTGAGTCCCGAAGGGGCTCGCATTCATGGCATTCTTCTGTTCAGTTTTAAGGCAACCAATAATGAGGCCGGATATGAAGCTCTGAACGTTGGATTGCGGTTGGCCAGAGAAATGGGTGCAACCGCAATCAGTATCCATAACGACTCCATGCTAGTCGCCAACCAGATTTTGGGGGAGTACCAAGCCAAGGAAGAAAATATGGTCAGCTATCTGAAGAAGGCTAAGGCAGCGCTCGAGCTGTTCAAGCACTTCACAATCACTCAAATTCCCAAAGATAGTAACTTAGTGGCAGATGCCTTGGCAAGGATAGCCTCGTCATTGGACTCAGATGCACCGGATAGCATTCATGTTCGATTCATTGAGGCCCCCAATATCAGCTCGATCGAACATGCCGTGAATGTAACAGAATCGGAATCCTGGATGACCCCCATTATTCAGTACCTCAAGGACGGGACCTTGCCTAATGACAAGGTCGAGGCAGGAATTTTACGAACAAGCTCTGCTCGTTACACCCTCATCGGAGACCAATTGTACAAGCGAGGGTTTAGCGCCCCCTTCCTCCGACGTGTAACCGGCAAAGAAGTAGATTATATCATGAGAAAAATACATGAAGGGATCTGCGGTAATTATACCGCCGCACGATCTCTCGCTACCAAAGTTGTTCGTCAAGGGTACTACTGGCCCCTAATCCAAGAAGACACTTACAACTTTGTCAAAATGTGTGATAAGTGTCAGCAGTTCGCCGACATACCGCAAACTCCTTCCCACCAACTGATAACCATGACCAGCCCCTAGCCATTCTCCATGTGGGGAATCGATCTCATCGGTCCCATGCCAGTTGGTAAAGGGGGAGTAAAGTATGTCATGGTCGCGATTGATTACTTCACCAAATGGGTAGAAGCCGAGCCGTTAGCCACGATCACGACCAAAAAGCTCAAGGACTTCGTTTTCAAAAACATTGTGTGCCGCTACAGGATTCCTCATACCCTCATTTCAAATAATGGTAAATAGTTCGATAACAAGGAGTTCAAACAGTTTTGCGACGAGCTGGGTATTCATAAAAAATTCGCCTCAGTTGCGAAAATACAAGCAAATGGTCAAGTTAAAGCTGTCAACAAAACCATCAAGCACACTCTGAAGGCCAAACTTGGCATAGCCAAGGGGAATTGGGCCGACGACCTTCCCAAAGTCCTATGGGCATACAGGACAACTCCGAGAACCTCTACCTCAGAAACCCCTTTTTCGCTTTCATACGATTGCAAAGCGATGATCCCTGTGGAGGTAGGAACTGGTTCACTACAGAGGGACTTGTACAATGAAGCCGACAATGAAGCGCTTATGAGAGCAAGTTTGGATCTTGTTGAAGAGCATCGCAGCAAGGCTCTGCTAAGAATAGCAGCCTATCAACAGCGCGTGAAAAGGTTCTTCGATTCTAAGGTCAAACGAAGAGACTTCCATGTCGGCGACCTTGTATTGAAGAAAGTTCTTGTCGGTACTCGAGAATCGAGTGCGGGAGTTTTGGGACCGAACTGGGAGGGTCCATACTGCATCGTCAAGGTGATAAGACCGAGGACTTACCACCTAAAAAGGCTAAATGGTTCTATAGTACCGCGAGCTTGGAATGCTGAACACCTTCAACCTTATTATCAGTAATTCCGAACTCATTTTTCCTTATAAATCTTTTATTTTATAACCTTTGTAAATAACGGGTGTAATTCAATTCTCTTGTAATCGCTTTACATGTACAATTCTGTTCGCATAGAATGTATAATTATGTTAGCATAGACTTATTCTAGTGTAATAATAAAGCTACTATGCGATCTCATATGTAATAGAGGGTACCAAAAATTATAAGTACTCATGGAAAATTATCAAAAGCGATCTTTATTCATTTGTAAAGAGTACATAATCAAGCAGGACGAAAGCTACAAAGGCGGATCACTGATCCTCATCCCCAGACACGACCTCTACATCCCCAAACTGGTCACCAACTTCCTTTTCGGGTATGACCACCTCTGGAACATACTCCGGATGTTCTCCCAGATTAGCTCCCTGAGCCATTTCCTCACCCTCGGCTTGCGCCAGAATAGCCAGTTCATCCCGATACTCGCCAGGGAGATTAGACAGATCCATCTTAGGGTTCTTCGCTTGAAGAGCAAAGATGGACCTAATCGTCCAATCCACAGCCCTGTTCTCTGTCTCTGTTTCCTGCTGTTGCATTTTCGCAGTTAGCGAAGCAATGCGACCCTATGCAAAGTGGAGCGCTGCCTCGACCTCTGTTCACTGCTTTTCAATAGCCTCCCCAGATCGCCCATTTCCTGCTCAGCTTTCATGGCTCACTCAGAGGTATTCTACAGCGCTTGATCCTTCTCACCAGCCACTCTGGAAAGTCTGGCCACGGTCCGCTGGAGCTCCTTCACCTCCTCGCCATGTTTGTCCAGCTCGATCTTCTAAAAGTCCATTGTGCGACGAACAGTGT
This sequence comes from Pistacia vera, assembly GCF_008641045.1. Classification (NCBI taxonomy): domain Eukaryota; kingdom Viridiplantae; phylum Streptophyta; class Magnoliopsida; order Sapindales; family Anacardiaceae; genus Pistacia; species Pistacia vera. The sequence goes on from NW_022196268.1 coordinate 1,028,513, forward strand.
CCCTTTTAGACATGTACTGGTCTGCCTGAGCGATGGACGAGTCTCTGTCTGCTCGTGCGGCCTCCAACTCCTGCACAAGCCGCGTATTCTCCTCCCGCAGCTCGACCAATTTCTCGGCAAATCCCAACTGGGCCTTCTGCTGACACATGTGCAGTAAAAGCAAAGCTTGCACGATAAGAGTAAAGAGTGAGTCTACTTCCCTCAAAAAAGCGAACAAAGGTCCTCGCTCGGGACAGCTCGTTTACCTGGTGAAAAAGTTGGAGCGATGTGGACAGCAGTTCGGCAGGATTGGAGGCCAGAAACTGCTCGAACAACTCCGCAAGTCTACATTCCAATAATGTTAGGACCACCGGTTGCAAATGGTCCGGGAGCTGGGCCATCGAGTCTAGCACAGGCGTTCCAACGCCCTCGATAGGTAGAGCCTGTCCCGCGGACTCTTTGCCTGGCCTCCTCCCGGGGACTGCGGCCACAGGTCATGTCGGTTGACCAGTGAAAATGTCAGTCGTGCCTCTAAGTGACCCTCCCAAGCTGAACGCTAGTAAGGCTACAACCTCTCGGGCTGAATGCCTAAGCCTTCCTCTTCGAACTCCGTTTCCTTGGTCCGGATTTGCCGCCTCTTCTTAGGCCTCGAGGCCGTAGTCTTCCACTTCTGGCGAGCAGTCGAGGATAGAGGAGCTCCCGCAGGTCGAACTGGAGCACCCGCCTGTGCCCCTCCAGTGGGGGGACCGCTGGGAACAGATCCAGTTAGTCTGGTGGTATGCCTCTGGAGGAAAGAGAATTGTCTTTATCGTGCCGACTTGGACACCCGAGGAGGAATGGTCGCTGCATGCGAACACCATTAGTAAAACAGTTCGCTGTAAAGCAAAAAAAAAATAAATTAAATTAAATTAAATTAAATTAAAATTATAAAGGACAGTCTAGAAGCTTACTCGGTGGGGGCTCTAAGGCTGTGTACTCGTTGAAGAAGTCATACCTCCGTAAATTCTCGGTTGTCACAAGCAACCTCACGTCTCGACTTTCCCTGGGCAGAAAACCGAATGAAACAATTATGTCCGGGTCCGCGAGCAAGTTCAAATTGGTCGTTCTATTAACTGTCAAGGAAAATAAACAGCTCGTTAGCAAAGAACGAAAATCGACTGAGTTTAGAAGGAAAGAGAACCTACTCGAATCCCGAAAGCAGCTGATGCCGTCATAACTAAAAAAGAAAAAATTTGTGTCGTATGGTCCTGCATTGCTCGGATAGCTATGTATCCCCGCTTGTATTGAATTTCGCCTGGACAAGTACCAAGAATCCTTGTGCTTGCTCTTCTTTAAGATGTACGAGCAACCGAGCTCAACCATGGTCAGCTCGCCCAATCGGTTCTCCCGACATGCGATGTACATGGCAATGGCGATCATGTATGAGTATGGGGTGAGCTGCATTGGTGGAATCCCAAAGTGTTCGAGGACCGACCTGTTGAAAGGGTGGAAAGGGATCAACCCCCCACCCTTCAAGATATCTTCCCAAATCGCGACCATCCCACGTGGCGGATCCCAGCCAGTATGTACCCTATCGCGAAAAACGTCTACACTGACAGCGAACTGGTTCACCACCCTTTACAGCTCATCGGCGGTAAGCATCGAGTAAATCTCTCAAAGGGGGCCTGCAGGGGCATCCTCTGCCGGCGAGCTGGCTCCTTCATCGACTTTGTTCATTGGGGGTCCATTTTGCAATCTGCAAAAGCAATAAAAAGGTACCATTCAATCTTCGTACATTTTCGTACGATGACGTGGAGGAAAGTTTTTCCTCCCTAAACCCAGAAAAACTCTAATAAAATACTTAAAAGAGCCACCACCAATGGCTCTAACCCAACGGAGAGTATTTCATCCCCGATGGGCTACCAACTGACAGTTATCGCATGGTAACTGTCGAAAGCAGAAAACATGGAAGATAAAAGAAGAGAATCATCTTTACCTCTAGGAATGAGAAAGATTGACTCATCTGTTCCAAATACCGAGCGAACGCCACTCTGAAAGGCAAAGAACCAAAACTGGCAGAAGTTTCTTGCTCTCTGAGAATGAAAATGAAAATACTATGGCTTTGCCTGAAGGGAGCTTGGGGTTTTTATAGTAAAGGAAATGGCGCTTTGGTTTCCTGAAATCAAACTACGTTTGGGCGATAAACGCATCTAACCGTTTATTGTGACCACGTGTCACAAATCAACGAGGAAGAGTGACCATCACGCCTCAAGAAACCAGATCGTCACCCCCTTCCGTTGAAACGCTCAAGCGATGGCACTTTTTCCCTCCTCCACATTTAATGCGCCCACAGCTGCATTTAATACTCTGATAAGGAATGTCGTTTCAGCATGGCTTGCATTTAATGCGCATAGCTAACACTTATTGCACATAAGACACGTCTGTTAGAGCAAAAAGCATTTCATTTAATGCACCCACTGCAAAAGGTGCAACGGATAATATCTGAAGATATCGTTACCAGAAACTCTTCGTCAATAGTTGCGAAGCAACGCGACTCTGAACTTTTCATCAGTCGTGAGGCGACATGACTCTTTGGGCTTCTTATTGGTCGTGAAGCGACGTGATTGTTCGACCTCATCTCACATCAATCGCGAAGCGATGTGACCGACTACGAAGCAGGATAGCCATATCTTAAAAAATCGCCAAGTGAGAACAGGTTGGGATCATCACCAACACTGGGTGACAGCGAACAGGTCATTGGCATTAAGGTCGCGGGTCATCCTAGGTCGCTTATGGAAAGATGTCTTCCCGATCTCCTTTACAATAAGGTCGGATCGACCAACATCTCTTCAAACACATCAAATCGAGGCATTTAATCTATTTCAAATATTCCATCGCCAACTCACTACACCAAATATTACATCAAAAAGAATATTTTTTAGAATATTCCTTAAAATATTCTTTTTTTTCTTTTATTGTAATAATCAACAATTAATCTATCTCACTCATTATTTTTGTATATATTAATTAAATATTAGGAATGATATTTTTATTAAATAATTATTATTTTGATGACTCTAGTTCTTTTCAATATTAAATAACAATTAATCTATTTCTTTTATTGTAATAACTCTAGTTCTTTTCAATATTTTGATGATCTTACTGGATCCGGAACTAATCTACCAGAATACTAAATTGTTATTTGAGTTTATGTTGTATTTTCTTTTAATTTTAGTGTTTTTAAATTAGTGTTAATTTTTATTTTGAGTTATTGTAATTTAATATTTGCATTGAATAAAGTTCTATTTTTAATTAATGGAAACTGATGGCTGTAACTTTTTGGCTAAGAAATAATAAGGAACTATGTCTATCACCCTTTCAATATGATCCCATTTATTGAAGAATATTTGCGTATTTGGTAGAATGACTATATTCAAACTTTAAATTGATGGAATTTTTAGTGTTTGAATTTAGAATAATGCCACACCTATAATCAAATCTCTCACATTTTTTTCATAATTTTAACATGTCAACTAAGTTGACATTGTTAGCTGTGTCAACTCAATTAATACGTTGGGATTATGAGAAAGTTTGTGAAATTTAATTATGGACATAACATTACTGTTGAATTTATTAGGATCAGAAATGATGAATTGATGAATTTTTGACATTCAACGTGATCTGTCGCATGTAACAGATTTATCATAATCAATAATCAAGGTAAAAATAAACCCTTACATGTAACATAGACCAATTTGAAAAGAACGAGAAATCAAAAGAAAAGCAATGCAGACCAAGTAGAGAATGGATTAATTGATATAAATAATTCAATTTGTAGAAACTTATTAGCGTCTAAAACTCTCGGATTCGTAAAGTCAAAATGATTGGCTTGCGCGTACCCAACAAATTTTAAATTTTGCTGAGCAGACAATGTCAGTCTATTCTTCATCAACACACATGCTTCTAGTTTGGTAATTAGACATATGATTTAAAGTTATTAAATTCTGACAATACGATCATCATATTATTATAGTTAACGACATGTTCCCACCTAAAAAAAAGCCCAACGACAAATTTATACCCACCCACATTTTAAATACCATTTCAGTACCCTAAACATAATTTTATTAGTAATTTTTGTTGTCAAAAAGGGTAAAATGGTCAAAAGTCCATAATTAATAAGGGTCGAATGGTCACCAAACAGTGGCTATTGGAGAAGAAGAATGGTGCACGTTAGCAGAAGATGGCGCACGTTACCAACGTCAGATCCGGAGGGATTTGCCATTTTTCGGCCTATCCTAGCATTCAAAATCACTTTCGACACCATCCAAAGAATCCTCATCACCTCCTCTACAAAGCCCAAGCCTCCATTTGTTGTCATCACTCACCATTTTCCACCACCACCTCCATTCGCACGGTCGACTGTTCAAGTAAGATTTTCGATCGTTTTTGGTGTCGAAAATCATCCCTGCCACCACCAATCGACTCCCTGAATCTTTCTCTCCAAAAGCCCAACATTTCCAATCCTGTTTGCTCACCAATTGCCAGCGATTGAAGCTTCCTCACCTTAGGGTTTTTTTTGAGTTTTAGTTGGATTTGATTCGTACAATATTTGTGTTTGTTGGGTTGAAATACAATTGAAGAATGCTTGTTTGTTAATTTTCTAGTCGCCGACACTCCCCAATGCTGGCAATGGAAAAGGTTGAAAAGAGAAGAAAAAAGAAAAGGGTTTTTAGTAAATTACTTTGTTTTCCACCTAAATCAGAGGATAATCTAATATTTTTGAGTAATAAAAGAGTGTTTTAAAAGTTTGAAGGTTGGAAAATGCCAATGGGCCATTTTTTGGGTACTACCATGTCGTTAATTCTATTATTATTTCAAGTAGGAGACAAAAAGGATAAGGCGTTAGATTATATATTTCCATCTTAATGGACCATAGCATTACAACTCATAATCATAGCTGGAGATTCAATACTACTGAGAGTATTTTAACAATGTGTAACCCTTAACTTTGAACAATATAGCCGTATTCTATTTATTTATTATTGATGTGATATATACGATATAAGTCTTTGGATGCTAGGTCCTGTTTCCAAGTTTGGCGGTACCTTACACTAACTCTTATGAAATGGAATCATCACATACAGTCATTATCCGCCAAGAAAATAATATGTCGTGATGCCAAGTGCCATTCTTTCATGCTTATGCGTCACAATCATGACCTACAAAACCCATAAGAAAAAGACGTCAAGATTCTCGATAAATCTTCTTCATTAAACTTGAATTTCAATCGAAAACGAGTATCGCTATACGGCCTCAACTGAACTAACCCAAACTCTACCTACGTGTGGGTATTGTCAGCAGCCCATTTTAATGGGCATTCTATTGGGCCGAGGCGGTAAAAGCCCAGCATAGAAATCTCTCGCCGTCCTCAGTAGTGTCTAAGCTCATTGTGCTACCCTCTTCTTTTCCCATATTCAGTCTGTAATAATGTCCCTGACCTTCCGTCGCCTTCTTAACTCTGCTTTCAAACACTCCAAATTTCTCTCCTCTCTCCATGTACCCCTACTTCCCTCCACTCATCCGTCACTCTATCACCATCGCTCCTTCTCTTCCTCACTCAACCCAGTTAATCCTACCCGAACCCGAACTCCCCTTGAAAAACAATTCGAAACCTGGATCCAACACCTCAAACCCGGCTTCACCCCATCCGACGTCGTCTATGCCTTGCGAGCCCAATCAGACCCCGATCTCGCCCTCGACATCTTCCGATGGACGGCCCAGCAACACGGATACAGACACAACTACGAGACCTACCACACAATGATCAAGCTTTTAATCTCCGGAAAGCGATACCGTGTAACCGAAACCCTAATCGAAGAAGTCATTGCTGGTAACTGTCAAATGTCTATTCCTTTATATAATTGCATCATTAAATTCTGTTGCGGTCGCAACCTGTTATTTAATCGCGCCTTTGATGTGTACAAGAAAATGCTGAAATCAGAGAATTGTAAGCCCACGCTTGAGACGTATACTTTGTTGTTGAATTCATTGCTTAGGAGGTTCAATAAGTTGAATGTTTGTTATGTTTATTTGCATGGGGTTAGGTCTTTAACGAAGCAAATGAAATCATTAGGAGTTGTACCTGACACGTTCGCGTTGAATCTGATCATTAAGGCTTATGCTAAGTGTCTTCAGGTGGATGAAGCTATAAGGGTTTTTCGGGAGATGGGGTTGTACGGATGTGAGCCCAATGCATATACGTATGGGTATGTTGTGAAGGGGTTGAGTGAAAAGGGGAGGGTGGGGCAGGGTTTAGGGTTTTATAAGGAAATGAAGGAGAAGGGGTTGGTGGCAAGTGGTACTTGTTATATGATTTTGATTTGTAGTCTTGCAATTGAGAGGAGATTTGAGGATGCAATTGAGGTTATGTTTGATATGTTGGGGAACCGTATGGGGCCGGATTTGTTAACGTATAAAACTTTGTTAGATGGTATGTGTAGGGAAGGGAGGAGTAATGAGGGTTTTGAGTTGCTTGAGGAGTTTCGTAGAAGGGATGTGCTTATGGGTGACAAGAATTACAAGATTTTGTTGAATGGATTGCATTTTCTTCGTCAGGGATAGCTGTTTTCTGTTATAAGAACTTCAAGAGAAAGCAAATATTTCAAAGCTATTAAATGAGATAATATCTCCCATTTGAGTGATTTTGTAGTGACTTCCAAATTCTGGATATAAGATTGGATATGGTGTCATGATCCTAACCAGATATTCTCTAGAGAAATTCACCTTTATTTGTCTTTCTTACATATAAATGAATATGCTATCAGTGGAAATGATATTTGTTCAATTACCAGTTCCTATGGATGGTGAACTGATCGCTATTTGTTGAAAGCTCATAATTTGAGACATATGGTACAACTCTTTAAAGAGGCAAAGTTCTTTGAACCATTTCATGCCATTTCGCTTTCTTATGGGGCATTATAAAATGGAGATGGAAGGGATCTGCATTGTTTTGGAAGCTCCCTCTCATCTCTGAAGCGAAGACGTGTATGATATCAGCTGAACGGGAACAGGCTGTAGAAGATTTTGTGCCATATTAGGCGTTTGAGCTGCTGCTGCTGCTGCAAAAGTTGAAAGCCGGGAGAATGTTCTTAACTTGTAGTATATAGTATCTTATTTATTGATGCTATATGTTGGGAGCATCCAAACCGTGAATTAGATTGTACCTTTTAACATTTATAGATTTTTATCTTATGAAAAGTTATTTTCTCACAAGAATAATAACTCAAACTTACAGAATATGGTCTGACTTTTAGTCTTTTAGAAGCTTGAACCTTGATGGACACAAGCCTTTTATACATTTTTAAGCCAATAAATATCAAGATTTATGGAAAGTCATGAATTCTTAAAGAAGAATATGTGATTATCTTCGTATATCATTTATAGTTATTATAAGAATTCTCGAAAAAAGAGTCCAAATATTAAAATCAATGAAATTTATATTTATTTATTCTGCACTAAAGCTGAAAGCTGCTATGGTGTTATCAGTTTTGCATTGTGGTGGCCTGGTGGGAATGTGGGATATTTATAAAGGCTTTACAATCTATCTGTTTCGAGATTGAAGACAATACTAACCTTTGGATGGGTTAACAGAGAGAATTCTTAGTTACATTTATAATTTTATTAAATTCACATTGGATTTTATAGACTATAGGCTAACTTTAACATTTGCAGTTTGCACCACATAATATATAATCAAGAAATTCTACTACTTTTATGGTCCAACCGAACCATACAAGGCAGAAACATTAAATATATCTTTACGAAAGCTAGGTAGCTTTGTCATTAGAGATCAGATCGGAGTGGTTGATATGAGAGTCCAGTGTCTACTCCACTTCTTGCCGCTTGTTAATTTTTTTTTCTTTCTCTTTATCGATCTCCTTTTCAGCTTCTTCTTTCTGCAAACAGAAAGCCATGGAACAAAATATAAAACAAAAACTCCATTTTGAAAACAATATCAAATATTGGTAAAGCTAAATCAAATGAAACGTACGTTGATTGTTATGGTGACGGGAAGTGTACAGCTCCTCGGTTGGGTGCTTTGGTTACTAGTAGCCTTATATGATGATTTTGGTTCTTGCTCGCTCTCCACCAACTATCAACTACAATCTTTCCAATTCCTTCCATCTTCAACTTGATTTTCCCGATGACTTGCTTCTTATTTTTCCTTCCTTTATTCCTCTTTCTATATAAATCTGTAAGACAAATTAATACAAGCATCTCGTATCATCTTGAATCGAAAGTTCGAAACCTTCTGTCTCATGCACGCTGCCCACGTGACTTCCTTTACCACTAGGCTCTTTTTCTCTTCCTTGCCTGCCATTTTGGCAAGAATAGCAAGATCTATCTTTAAGCATTTTAAATTTTTGTGAGAAGAAGAACAAAAAAGAAAGCAATGGAAAAATTTAGAAATTTTTGAAGAGAATAAGAACCAAAACAATATTGGAAAATTGGAATGGACATCTATATAAAGCATCTTATAAAATTTGTTTCGAGTATTATTATACTTATAAAATCTTTGTACTCTTCGAACAAGTTTATGAGCCCATATTAAAATTCCTTGAATCCTTAGCAGCAATTGGAAAAATGGTCCAAATTTATTTATTCTTATTCCGGTGGTATAAATGACAAATTCAAATCGATAGAGAAATATGATACATGGTCATCTCTGTACGTTGCCTGACTAATAAACCACTAGGTAGATCTTTCCCCATATTTAACCAAATGATACCAATCTCCTGTTATTTTAGTACTATTTTATATCCTATATAATTAGAATGATCAGAATGTTAACAGTATTGTCTTAAATTATATCAGTATACATTAAAATAAAAAACAAGCAATTTTTTATATTTTGATGCATTTTATTTACAAAATGGAAAAAAAATAATAATCTACTGATATGATAAAAAATTGATCCATTTGTAGGGCACATGTTAAAGAAACTCAATGTTAACATGTAAAGAATAAATAAGGGTTCATTTATATAAAATTTAAATACAGTTTTTTTGTTTTCGAATATAATTTTTTTATAACACGGTTTTCAAAGACAATTTTAAAAACTAGAGTAAAATTAGAAAACCATTAAAAGTCGTTTTCACAGTTTTCAACAGCTTTTAATTTTAAAACAAATTTTATATTTTATATCAAATACATTTTTAAATATTTTTGCAAAAAGTAAAAACAGAACGAAGAGCATTTCCACAAATTTTAATGGGCCAAGGCTCATGTTTTACTGGTTGACCTTTCCTCAATTGGACCATGCATTTAAGTCCACAAACCTACCACTCAGAGTCCATTCTTTATGTAACCCAGATTGATAAAATCAACGCAAAGCCAGTAAAGATTGCGAGAGAAGGACAGCAAGATGACTTTCAGCTCTGTAATGAAGACCGCTGCTGCGATTTCATTTTTGTTGGTTGTCTCCACATTAGGTATTAACTTTTTTTTTTTTTTTTTTTTGAATGATTCTGTATGCGATCATTGTTATCGGTTATTAAATTTTTGTTTTAAGTTAATATAACTTTTGTTCAGTATTTGTAGATCTGATCGTTCACCAAATAATTTTTTCTTTGAATCTAGTATTTTATCACAAATTCAGTTCCGGTAATGGGTTAATTTGTTTTCCTTTTCAGTTTCTGCCAAGAAGTCAGGCGATGTTACAGAGTTACAGATTGGTGTAAAGGTGAATCCTTTCGTATAATTAGAGACTGTAGTTTCTTTCGATTGCCGTCGTTTATACCTCAATGGCATGTTATGTTAGTTCTACATCATAGATTTTTTATGTGTTTGTGGTGATGCCACTGTTTGCCATGTAATTTCCTCGCTTGATTTTCATATCACACGAGTCTTGGATATGCTTACACTGGCATGATATTCTGAAGCATTAAAAGTTAACATGACCTGTTTGATGTTTGTGTGGATTTTGCTTTTCAGTTTCGAAATACTTTTTTGCTCAAATGACATTGTTGTTTTGCTTCTAATTTTTCAGCACAAGCCTAAATCCTGTGACATTCAGGCTCACAAAGGTGATAGAGTCAAAGTACATTATCGGGTAAGTGACTTGCATATACAGATTTCTTTCTTTTTTTGGGAGTTAATGAACCTTCAACCATTACTCTCCATAAACCACTAGGAAACAATTTGTTGAAGCAAATATGCTTTCAACTTTTTATATTAAATTATCTTTTTGAATGTTCATCCGTCAAACTTAACTGTGTAGTTGAATGAACTCATTTTAGAATCACATTGGTTTCTTGACTGAGAATAAATTTCATTTATCGCTGCAGGGAAAACTCACCGATGGAACTGTTTTTGATTCGAGTTTTGAAAGAGGTGATCCAATTGAGTTTGAGCTTGGCAGTGGCCAAGTTATCAAAGGTGTGTGCGCGCTCAAAGTTTACTCTGTTTCAGTGAATTCTTATCTTTTAATTATTTTCTTCCTTGCATATGTCAAGCTTGTTATTTGATGCATTGAAGTTACTGATCCGTCAAAAAAAAAAAAAAAAATTTCTTTGTAGGATGGGACCAAGGACTGTTGGGAATGTGTGTAGGTGAGAAGCGAAAGTTGAAAATCCCTTCAAAGATGGGCTACGGGGATCACGGTTCTCCTCCTAAAATTCCAGGTAATACTTTTACTTCATCCGTTTGTTTCTAAATCTCTTGCCGGTCATTGCAATTAATAATATTATTGTGTGTCCTTGTAAGTGCGGTGATTGGAAGATTTTCATTTCTATGTATGGCTAAGTAACGAATAGTCGAATACCCTACTTTAATGAAATATGGTATGCTTTTTAACTTTATTTCGGAGAATTGTCACTTCCTGTGCGGTTCCCATGCTCATGTAGAAGTTGCGCTGCTCTAATAATATTAGAATTACAGCTACTTTAGTTAGTGCGCCAAGTGATAAATTTGATTCTGTTAGGTTACTGTATACGTAAGTCTAGAAGGATGGATTTTTGCTTTGTACTACTGTTTTAATATAAATCCATTTTAGTGCTTCTAGATGACAGTGAACAAGAGTTTTGATTTCTTACCATACTGATACTATTAATACAGTAAAAACATAATCTGGAGCATTGTTTCTTATTACATTTGATTTTATCTGGTAAATCAGAGAATGTGGTTGATAAGATGTAATAAGTGATTGTTTGAAAATCACAGGAGGAGCAACACTGGTCTTTGACACAGAGCTTGTTGCTGTGAATGGGAAGCCATCAAGCGAGGATGATGAGCTGTAGTCATCATTCAAAGGAGCAGATTTCACTTTTTGTTTTTCCCTTTACCTTCATTTTTCATATTTGGTAAGCTAAAACTAGATTGGAGTCTCTGGTTAGGCCAAACTATTGAATTATGGAGCTTGACATAGCAGAAAGTTACGTATCATGCCACATAATCTTTGTAGTTTGGATCAGAAATCTTCATTACTTAAGCAGTAAGCAATGAACTAATCAAGTTTAAGATAAATGGAATTAGACAATCAGTTCTTGTGAACAATTGCTACTTGTCTCCTAAAAGCTTAACCAAATCAAGGATTTCCGTTATATTCATTTCTCCATCTTGAATGTGCATATATTGTTTACAAATATTCAGTGTTGCATTTTAAAGCATCCCATGATGCTTTGATGTGTCTGATGGGGGTTCTTTATCAAGACCTATGATCCCATTGTGACATAATATTTGGATTTTAAGGAAGTGTTGTAATTTGTGCAGGTGGTTTGTGCACATGAGCATGCATTAAATATCCTCTCAAAGAAGTTAAGAAAAAAAGAAAGAACTTTAAAGCCGGTTGAGAAAGAAGGTGTAGTAAAATATTTTTCATGTAACGAAGAATATCTGAAACAAAATGATTGTACTTAAAAAAGCTATTGCTTACAATGTGTGCCATAACTGGCAAAACTATGCTGAAGTGAGACTGAGAAGTATGCAGTGCAGTAGAATGAGATCGGATGGATGATCCTGCTGACGTGAAGTGAATGACGTTTCCTCTTTTAATAACAATAGAATACATTTTATTCTCATTTACTTTTCAGCTCTGTAATGAAGACCGCCGCTGCGATTTCATTTTTGTTGGTTGTCTCCACATTAGGTATCAACTTTTTTTTTTTTTTTTTTTTGAATGATTCTGTATGCGATCATTGTTATCGGTTATTAAATTTTTGTTTTAAGTTAATATAACTTTTGTTCAGTATTTGTAGATCTGATCGTTCACCAAATAATTTTTTCTTTGAATCTAGTATTTTATCACAAATTCAGTTCCGGTAATGGGTTAATTTGTTTTCCTTTTCAGTTTCTGCCAAGAAGTCAGGCGATGTTACAGAGTTACAGATTGGTGTAAAGGTGAATCCTTTCGTATAATTAGAGACTGTAGTTTCTTTCGATTGCCGTCGTTTATACCTCAATGGCATGTTATGTTAGTTCTACATCATAGATTTTTTATGTGTTTGTGGTGATGCCACTGTTTGCCATGTAATTTCCTCGCTTGATTTTCATATCACACGAGTCTTGGATATGCTTACACTGGCATGATATTCTGAAGCATTAAAAGTTAACATGACCTGTTTGATGTTTGTGTGGATTTTGCTTTTCAGTTTCGAAATACTTTTTTGCTCAAATGACATTGTTGTTTTGCTTCTAATTTTTCAGCACAAGCCTAAATCCTGTGACATTCAGGCTCACAAAGGTGATAGAGTCAAAGTACATTATCGGGTAAGTGACTTGCATATACAGATTTCTTTCTTTTTTTGGGAGTTAATGAACCTTCAACCATTACTCTCCATAAACCACTAGGAAACAATTTGTTGAAGCAAATATGCTTTCAACTTTTTATATTAAATTATCTTTTTGAATGTTCATCCGTCAAACTTAACTGTGTAGTTGAATGAACTCATTTTAGAATCACATTGGTTTCTTGACTGAGAATAAATTTCATTTATCGCTGCAGGGAAAACTCACCGATGGAACTGTTTTTGATTCGAGTTTTGAAAGAGGTGATCCAATTGAGTTTGAGCTTGGCAGTGGCCAAGTTATCAAAGGTGTGTGCGCGCTCAAAGTTTACTCTGTTTCAGTGAATTCTTATCTTTTAATTATTTTCTTCCTTGCATATGTCAAGCTTGTTATTTGATGCATTGAAGTTACTGATCCGTCAAAAAAAAAAAAAAAAATTTCTTTGTAGGATGGGACCAAGGACTGTTGGGAATGTGTGTAGGTGAGAAGCGAAAGTTGAAAATCCCTTCAAAGATGGGCTACGGGGATCACGGTTCTCCTCCTAAAATTCCAGGTAATACTTTTACTTCATCCGTTTGTTTCTAAATCTCTTGCCGGTCATTGCAATTAATAATATTATTGTGTGTCCTTGTAAGTGCGGTGATTGGAAGATTTTCATTTCTATGTATGGCTAAGTAACGAATAGTCGAATACCCTACTTTAATGAAATATGGTATGCTTTTTAACTTTATTTCGGAGAATTGTCACTTCCTGTGCGGTTCCCATGCTCATGTAGAAGTTGCGCTGCTCTAATAATATTAGAATTACAGCTACTTTAGTTAGTGCGCCAAGTGATAAATTTGATTCTGTTAGGTTACTGTATACGTAAGTCTAGAAGGATGGATTTTTGCTTTGTACTACTGTTTTAATATAAATCCATTTTAGTGCTTCTAGATGACAGTGAACAAGAGTTTTGATTTCTTACCATACTGATACTATTAATACAGTAAAAACATAATCTGGAGCATTGTTTCTTATTACATTTGATTTTATCTGGTAAATCAGAGAATGTGGTTGATAAGATGTAATAAGTGATTGTTTGAAAATCACAGGAGGAGCAACACTGGTCTTTGACACAGAGCTTGTTGCTGTGAATGGGAAGCCATCAAGCGAGGATGATGAGCTGTAGTCATCATTCAAAGGAGCAGATTTCACTTTTTGTTTTTCCCTTTACCTTCATTTTTCATATTTGGTAAGCTAAAACTAGATTGGAGTCTCTGGTTAGGCCAAACTATTGAATTATGGAGCTTGACATAGCAGAAAGTTACGTATCATGCCACATAATCTTTGTAGTTTGGATCAGAAATCTTCATTACTTAAGCAGTAAGCAATGAACTAATCAAGTTTAAGATAAATGGAATTAGACAATCAGTTCTTGTGAACAATTGCTACTTGTCTCCTAAAAGCTTAACCAAATCAAGGATTTCCGTTATATTCATTTCTCCATCTTGAATGTGCATATATTGTTTACAAATATTCAGTGTTGCATTTTAAAGCATCCCATGATGCTTTGATGTGTCTGATGGGGGTTCTTTATCAAGACCTATGATCCCATTGTGACATAATATTTGGATTTTAAGGAAGTGTTGTAATTTGTGCAGGTGGTTTGTGCACATGAGCATGCATTAAATATCCTCTCAAAGAAGTTAAGAAAAAAAGAAAGAACTTTAAAGCCGGTTGAGAAATAAGGTGTAGTAAAATATTTTTCATGTAACGAAGAATATCTGAAACAAAATGATTGTACTTAAAAAAGCTATTGCTTACAATGTGTGCCATAACTGGCAAAACTATGCTGAAGTGAGACTGAGAAGTATGCAGTGCAGTAGAATGAGATCAGATGGATGATCCTGGTGACGTGAAGTGAATGACGTTTCCTCTTTTAATAACAATAGAATACATTTTATTCTCATTTACTTTTTGCTTTTCATGTGAACTTCTATACAATTTTTCGAAAACCGGACTGGACTATGAGCCGCTTAGAGATGAAACACATGGGCCGGGTTAAGTGGGTCAATCCTAATATGGCCCGCATTAGAGAGGGTTTAACCCGTATGTAACCCTCGAACGGGCCAGGTTGCTATATGGCAACCCGCCAATCCGACGGGTTGTTATTTGTTTACAATAGCTAACTCGGCGGGTTGACCCAAAAAAATAAAAAAATTAATTATTTTTTTCAAGTTTCTCCCATTTTTTTAATTCTTTTAATTAAATTATTATGATTGAATTCTTACCAATAATTTTACACAATAATATTAAACTATACTTCTAAATCATAAATATTAAAATGTATAAAACTTCGTAATATTTGACACATTGTTATTATTATTTTTTATGGTACGTAAAATATAAAAAAATTAAATACTGAAGTCTTATTCTTAAATTTCCATGTCTTGTATAAAATATAATTCATTCATATGCTAAAGTTTCATCAATTGAATGAATAAATCTAATTTTTCTTATATTACAATTTTATTGTATTAAAATTGAATTAATATTTGAAATGTTAATAAAAAAAATTAATTTAATTTAATTATTGATATTTGAAAAGTTAACTAAAAACAATTACATTTATTCATTTATAAATCATTAATTATTTATTTAAAAAGTTAACTAAATAAAAAAAAAAAAAATTTTGGGTTAACCCAGCGGGTTAGGGTTGGCGGGCTAGGTTGGGCCAGCCATTACCCCAAAAATGGCGGGCCTAACCCGGCCTACCTTTGTTGGTGGGCGGGTTAGGACCAACCCGCCAAAAGAAGTAACCCGCCGCGGGTCGGGCTGGGCGGGTTACTTTTCCAACTCTAGACCCGCCCGCTCAAGGGTCCGGTTTTTTATTTGACCGGTTGGACCATATTCTTAAAAAAAAAATTGTCTCTAAATGTTTGAAATTCATAAAAAAAAAAAACCCCTAAAAATACTCCCTTAAGGTTTGAAATCTATCCAAAACACCCCTATCGCGCGAAGAGACTGGTGAGTGATGGCGGCAGCGACGATCGACGGCCAATCAAAGTTTGGATGGGGCTTTTGCTATATAGGTGCTGGCAAATCTTATGGTGGTGTTAAGGAGTTCTACCGATGCCAGAATTTGCCGGAATTAAGAAGGAAGTCCGACGGTTGCGTGAACTATACGCGAACGGCGAACGGCGAAAGGCTGGATGACGACCACTGAAATGGATGGGTTTTTTCATGAAGATGCCGTCAAGTCTAATGGTGGTATTTTCTCCCTTGAACGATGTCGAAATTCAGCGAGATTGAGTTGCGATTGGACCGTGATTTGACACTATTTCAACAATCCAACCGCAGTTCAATCCTATTTGATTAAAAATACCAGTTTTCAGAGGACACCAAACCGGAGATTCCGTCGACTCTCAGTCGAACCGATCTGATCGGACGGTCCGGTCCGATTTTCAAAACACTACTCCTGTATCAAGTAAAGAACCAGGCACATTTCTACTGTATCATCACTCATCTTCTGTCAACAATTCTTCACCTTCTCAACTCCTATAGATTTTATTTTTTTTTTTCGCATTTGGGAGTAGAGACAATGAAAATCTTCCTTTTAATAATAGTAAAATGTTTCTGGAATTATTTAGATAAATTTATGTAATTTTTTTTTTTTATATTTTAAATCAATATTATTCATGGGAAGGAATCGTCCAAAAATGAAAAAAACTTTATTGGAAATTTTAGATAAAATTAAAGATGTTAAGAGCAGCTTTCTAACTTAAATTCAAGATATTGGGACCAACCGTTCTGTTTATTTAAGATAACCTTGGGATTACGTAGATTTCATATTATAAACAAATTTAATTACAGAATATATATTTTCATAGAATGAAATTCAATGACTAACCATCATCTCATTCCTAATTCTTTTGAGATTTTATTAATTTTAGGGCCGATTGGATTCGGGGTATATAAGATAACGGGGATAATCTTCATTTATTTTGTAAGATTCCTATGTTTGGTTTGCAAGTAATAAAATATTATGATAATTTTTTATTGCAAATAGTGTTTATTGTTGGTAATATGAGGGATAATCTTATTACCTTGTTAGGGGGTGCTATTAAAACATTATTAGGATAATCTAGTTTTTCTACCCATTTTGCCTTTAATTAAAAACCATTTCGGACACAATTGTCCTCAAATGTACTAAATAACATTTACACAGCCCTTACATTTGAGAAATTAGTTAAAATACCTCAGCCACAAAAAAGTTTAAAAGTTAACAAAATACCTCCAGTCACCTAAGACCATCGTTGGCCATGACTCACCATCGCCAGTCATTGCCACAATGGTGCACGACAGACGAGATCTGACCGGTTGTGCACCGGTAAGGCATTTTTCATGACTGGAAACGGCGAGATCTGGCGTTTCTATGACAGTGAAAAGATTAGATCTTTAGCCGTGAAAATGGCATAGCCAAAGATCTAGCCTCTTCACGGCAACATCTTTGGCAAATGAAATGGCCATAGATCTGGTTGTTTTCTGACCATGAATTTGTGATCCATGACCATTTTCAGCTTTACCGGTGCACGACCAACCATATATGGCCAATCATATGCCATTCCATCGATTACCAGTGGTGGTTGGCTGTTGACAGTGACTTAAGGTGGATGAGAGTGATTTTACTATAAATTAAAATTTTTTATGGTTAAGGTGTTTTAGCAAAATTTCAAATATAAGAGATTAAAAGAAATAATTTAAAAAATAATAATAAAAACTACTATTATTAATATTTAAAAAAAAATTTAATAATTTATATAATATACTTACTTATTTATTTATTCTCTCAATCAAACATATTATTTATCCATTTATTTGAAATAACATCTCTTAAATATCCTCCGTAATGTTTTAAGTTTACTTTCCATTCATATAATGTTTCAAACGCCCTTATAAAATTTAAAGTTTTAAACTGATAAGGTACGGGTACAGGTGGCCATCAGGTTATAGACGGCAACACAATAGGAGCCCAATGAAATAATAATTAGGTTGCTATATGGCAATCTGCCAACCCGGCGGATTGCTATTTGTTTACAATAGGGTTGGCCCAAAAAAAAAAAAATTATTTTTTTCAAGTTTCTCTCATTTTTTTAATTATTTTAATTAAACTATTATGATTGAACTCTTACAAATAATTTTACACAATAATATTAAACTATACTTCTAAATCATAAATATTAAAATGTATAAAACTTCGCAATATTTAACACATTGTTATTATTATTTTTTATGGTACGTAAAATATAAAAAAATTAAATACTGAAGTCTTATTCTTAAATTTTCATGTCTTGTATAAAATATAATTCATTCTTATACTAAAGTTTCATCAATTAAATGAATAAATTTAATTTTTCTTATATTACAATTTTATTATATTAAAATTGAATTAATATTTGAAATGTTAATAAAAAAATTAATTTAATTGAATTATTGATATTTGAAAAGTTAACTAAATAAAACAAAAAATAAAATAAAAATCAAAAGTAAAAAATAAAAGAATAGGGTTAACCCGGTCCGACCCGCAGCCTAACTCGAAGGTTAAGGGTTGACGGGCCGGGTTGGGCCAGCCATTACCCCAAAAATGGCGAGCCTAACCCGGCTTGCCTTTGTTGGCGGGCGGGTTAGGACCAACCCGTCAAAAGAAGTAACCCGCCGCGGGTCGGGTCGGGTGGGTTACTTTTCCACCTCTAGACCCGCTCGCTCACCGGTTTTTGATTTGACCGGTTGGACCATATTCTTTAAAAAAAATTAGTCCCTAAATGTTTGAAATTCATCAAAAAAAAAAAAAAAACCCTAAAAGTACTCCCTTAAGGTTTGAAATCTATCCAAAACACCCCTGTTGCGCGAAGAGACTGGTGAGTGATGGCGGGAGCAACGATCGACGGCCAATCGAAGTTTGGATGGGGCTTTTGATGTATAGGTGCCGGCAAATCTTATGGTTGTGTTAAGGAGTTCTACCGATGCCATAATTTTTTGGAATTAAGAAGGAAGTCCGACGGTTGTGTGAACTATAGGTGGACGGCGAGCGATGAAAGGCTGGATGACGACCACTGAAATGGATGGCTTTTGTCATGGAGATGCCTTCAAGTCTAATGGTGGTGTTTTCTCCCTTGAACGATGTCGAAATCCAGCGAGATTGAGTTGCGATTGGACCGTGATTCAACACTATTTCGACAGTCCAACCATGGTTCAATCCTATTTGATTAAAAATACCAGTTTTCAGAGGACACCGAACCAAAGATTTCGTCAGCTCTCAATTGAACCGATCTGATTGGACGGTCCGGTCCGATTTTCAAAACACTACTCCTGTATCAAGTAAAGAACCAGGCACATTTCTACTGTATCATCACGCATCTTCTGTCAACAATTCTTCACCTTCTCAACTCCTATAGATTTTATTTTTTTTTTTCGCATTTGGGAGTAGAGACAATGAAAATCTTCCTTTTAATAATAGTAAAATGTTTCTGGAATTATTTAGATAAATTTATGTAATTTTTTTTTTTTATATTTTAAATCAATATTATTCATGGGAAGGAATCGTCCAAAAATGAAAAAAACTTTGTTGGAAATTTTAGATAAAATTAAAGATGTTAAGAACAGCTTTCTAACTTAAATTCAAGATATTGGGACTAACCGTTTTGTTCATTTAAGATAACCTTGGGATTACGTAGATTTCATATTATAAACAAATTTAATTACAGAATATATATTTTCATAGAATGAAATTCAACGACTAACCATCATCTCATTCCTAATTCTTTTGAGATTTCATTAATTTTTAGGGCGGATTGGATTCGGGGTATATAAGATAATGGGGATAATCTTCATTTATTTTGCAAGATTCATATGTTTGGTTTGCAAGTAATAAAATATTACGATAATTTTTTATTGCAAATAGTGTTTATTGTTGGTAACGTGAAGGGTAATCTTATTATCTTGTTAGGGGGTGTTATTAAAATATTATTAGGATAATCTAGTTTTTCTACCTATTTTGTCCTTAATTAAAACCATTTCGGATACAATTGTCCTCAAATGTACTAAATAACAGTTACACAACCCCTACATTTGAGAAATTAGTTAAAATACCTCAGCCACAAAAAAGTTTAAAAGTTAACAAAATACTCTCAACCACCTAAGACCACCGTTGGCCGTGACTCACCATCGCCAGTCGTCATCTTTAGTCGCCATAATGGTGCACGACACACGAGATCTGGCCGATCGTGCACCAGTAAGGCATTTTCCATGGCTGGAAACAGCGAGATCTGGCGTTTCTATGACAGTGAAAAGATTAGATCTTTAGCCGTGAAAATGGCACAGCCAAAGATCTAGCCTCTTCACGACAACATCTTTGGCTATGAAATAACCATAGATCTGATCGTTTTCTGACAATAAATTTGTGATCCATGACCATTTTCAACTTTATCGGTGCACGGCCAGCCATATGTGGCCAATCATGTACCATTCCGTGGATTATCAATGGTAGTGGTTGACTGTTGACAGTGGCTTGGGGTAGATGAGAGTGATTTTACTATAAATTAAAGTTTTATATGGTTAAGGTGTTTTAGCAAAATTTTAAATATAGGGGATTAAAAGAAATAATTTAAAAAAATAATAATAGAAAATACTATTATTAATATTTAAAAAAAAAGATAATTTAGTAATTTATATAATATATTTATCTATTTATTCTCTCAATCAAACGTATTATTTGCCAATTTATTCGAACTAATCGTACATATATCTTAAACATCCTCGTAATCTTTTAAGTTTAATTTCCATTCATATAGTGTTTCAAACGCCCTTATAAAATTTAAAGTTTTAAACTGATAAGGTACGGGTACAGGTGGCCATCAGGTTATAGACGGCAACACAATAGGAGCCCAATGAAATAATATAACAGTCTAAAAATTAAAAAAGAATAAAAATAAAAAAAGAATAATAAAGTCTGGAAGCAACCTCGCGTTTCGTGACAATTAATCTCTCTTCACTGGAAAGTAGAAACCCTCATCATAGAAGTCTCTGGAACCCGAGCTGCCTCACTCTTACCACCTTCATAAAGCCCACTCAACGCTTCATTCTCATTAACTTTAATCTCCCTTTATCTCTCTATCTAGATCTTTCCTTGTATTTTTAGCAAACTAAGAGAGCCATGGATGAAGACTTCGATATTCCAGCTGCCAATGAGATGATGGACGAGGACATGGATCTTCCTGGCGATGCTCCGATTTTGAAGGTGGGTGAAGAGAAGGAGATCGGCAACCAAGGACTCAAAAAGAAGCTCCTCAAGGAGGGTGAAGGCTGGGACACTCCTGACAACGGCGATGAAGTTGAAGGTACCTTTTTTTTTTTAAATTATTTTTCATTTTTCATTTTTCATTTTTTGTATGATTAATCTGGTGTTGTACTGTGTTATGCAGTTCATTACACTGGAACTTTGCTGGATGGCAGTAAGTTTGATTCCAGTCGTGATAGGGGCACGCCTTTCAAGTTCACGCTTGGTCAAGGTAAGAGATGAGATAATGGCTCTTTATTGTTTTAGTAACGTGTCAGCTGTTAATTTATTGATAATGAAAAGGATTGGGTATTATTTTTAATTAAGATATTGAAGATAATGTGAAGCTCTTGAGGTATAATGCTCGGCATTTTTGGTTAGTAGAGGCTTGAGAAGAAAATATCATTAAGTTGGTTTGTTTAGTCTTAAATGGCGTGACCCTAATAAATAATTCTCTTGACGATTGCGTTTAATATGATTGGAACAACTGGACAGCGTTATTTGATTGTTTTTTGTTGATTTTTTTTTTTTTTTTCAATCTTAAGAGTTTTCTGAGCGGTAGCAAAGCCCAATGGTTGAGGGATTTGAAAAAAAAAAAAAACCAAAATTTTTGTCATGTGCAAGAGGTTATGTTTTTATGATTACATTCTGATAAGTAAGCTGGTTTCGATGAAAGCAATCGTGATTACACATTGGAAGAAGTATAAATTCTTGTTAATGTTTTGTCTGCAGGAAGTGTTATCAAAGGATGGGACCTGGGTATTAAGACGATGAAGAAAGGTGAAAATGCACTTTTCACCATTCCTTCTGAGCTTGCTTATGGTGAGTCGGGTTCACCACCAACCATTCCTCCTAATGCAACACTTCAGTTCGATGTTGAATTGCTGTCTTGGACTAGTGTCAAGGACATTTGTAAGGATGGTGGGATTTTCAAAAAGATTCTCGTTGAAGGAGAGAAATGGGAGAATCCAAAGGATCTGGACGAAGTGTTAGGTATTGATATGTAATGTTGTAATTTCCTCTCGGTTTGTGATCATTGACTATAGCTTTGTTTGATAATTTGGTTGACTATGTATATGCTTATTAATATTGCAGTGAATTATGAAGCAAGACTGGAGGATGGTACAGTTGTTGCAAAAGCAGATGCTGTAGAGTTTACAGTCAAAGATGGTTAGTATCATTTGTAATTTATGACAAGGATTCCAAAATTTGTTTCATATATCATTTCTGATTCGACTATTGTTTTTGTTTCAGGTCATTTCTGTCCTGCATTGTCGAGTGCTGTTAAGACAATGAAGAAGGGAGAGAAAGTGCTTCTTACAGTGAAGCCACAATGTAGGGTTTTACCAAGTGGACCTGATTATGTTGAGATGACATGCTTTAGTGCAATTTACTGATGTTGTTGCCTTTGCCTTTATTATTTTAGATGGATTTGGAGAAAAGGGAAAACATGCTTCGGGCAATGAAGGTGCAGTTCCACCAAATGCCAATCTTCAGATTGCTTTGGAGTTAGTTTCATGGAAGACTGTGTCCGATGTAACTGATGACAGGAAGGTTATCAAGAAGATCCTGAGAGAAGGGGAGGGATATGAGCGTCCCAATGATGGATCAGTTGTTAAAGGTTGGTTTAGAAAGTGGAGATGAATATATTGTGTTTGACTATTGAGTGAGTGCAAAATTTCTGAGACTCTGATCTTTTTCTTGGCAGTGAAATTGATTGGGAAACTGCAAGATGGTACAGTGTTTTTGAAAAAGGGCCATGGTGAGGAAGAGGAACTGTTTGAGTTTAAGACAGATGAAGGTAGTAAGATCATTGGCAATCGTTTTTCTTTTCTTCAGATTTCTAGTTTCCTGTTGATAGTAATAAAAGTATGATCTGACTTTTGTGACAGAACAAGTTATTGAGGGGCTTGATAGAGCCATGATGACAATGAAGAAAAATGAGGTAGCTCTGCTGACTATAGCACCGGAGTATGCTTTTGGCTCATCTGAGTCAAAGCAGGACCTGGCTGTGGTACCTCCTAACTCAACTGTGTACTATGAGGTTGAGCTGGTGTCATTTGCCAAGGTTAGTTGATCTGTAGGCCTGGAAGTGTTTGTGCTCTGACTAAGTTATATGATTATATATATTGTGGTGATGTGTGTTTATGTATATTCACCATTATTGTTTTCTTCAGGAGAAGGAATCATGGGACATGAACACCCAGGAAAAGATTGAAGCTGCTGGTAAGAAGAAGGAAGAAGGCAATACATTGTTCAAGGCAGGCAAATATGCAAGAGCCTCAAAGAAATATGAAAAGGTATGATTTACTTAAAAAGTTGTATGACTCCTTTACAATTTGATCTATTCATTGCTAGGATCAATTCAATTTGTGTGCTCTTCTTATATGCAGGCTGTGAAGTACATTGAGTATGATTCTTCCTTCAGTGAAGAGGAGAAAAAGCAGGCAAAGGCACTGAAGGTTGCTTGCAATCTGAATGATGCTGCTTGCAAGCTAAAATTGAAAGAATACAAGCAGGCAGAAAAATTGTGCACCAAGGTTTGGATGCCCAACTAAATGTTTGCTTCTCATCCTTCTGTCTCGATTTTTTTTGCTGTTTTGATAATTTATAATGTCCATTCAGGTGCTTGAGTTGGAGAGTAGAAATGTTAAAGCCCTGTATAGAAGGGCACAGGCATACATTCATATGTCGGATTTGGATTTGGCCGAGTTTGATATCAAGAAAGCACTTGAGATTGATCCTGACAACAGGTAAATTTGAAGTCTGTGTTGATACCTTTATTTGATCATAGAGAATTAGAGATAGTTGCCTGAATCACCTCTTTCAAAGTTTATTAATTTCATCATTTTTATTATTCTGGTTTCTGGGAATCAGGGATGTCAAGCAGGAATACAAAACTTTGAAGGAGAAGCTGAAGGAATTCAACAAAAAGGAGGCCAAGTTTTACGGCAACATGTTTGCCAAGATGAGTAAATTGGGCTCTGAGTCTAATGTAAGTCTCAACTTCAGACAGAATGGATAAATAAGCAATGATAGAGTCTTCCGTCTTCTGCTTCATATAAAAAAAAGTCATGGCTGAAATCTATTTTACATGCTTTTAATAATAAGATTTAAAAGGATAGAAGTCAAGCATTAATTGGGCTTGGAGGCGGTGGGAGTTGATTTTTGTACCAATATTCGTACATCAAAACTTGTAGCCTAGGATATGGGGTTTAGGCATTCTTTGATGAATAAATTTAATGACTGGAGATCAATGTTTCACGATGACTACTTTGTTATTATTCTGGTTCTGTTCTTCTTATTACATTCTTATGGTTATCTTTTTCTGGAATTTGCAGAAAGCAGAAGCTAAGGAGGCAGAGCCCATGAGCATTGACAGCAAGGCATAAATGGAGTCAAAAAAATCTAATTTTTCTTGGTCTTTCGGCCTAGATAATAAGACCAAGAATGGAAAGTTGTGTTGGACCTTTTATTGCCTGTGAAACTGACCATAATTTTATCAATGAATTGTGTTAACAACATAAAGAAATTTGGTTGCATCTTAGATTTGATAAGTTAATATTTAAATTGAATAAATGTTATTCCTAATGTCAATTTTAATTTATCATAACGTGATTCCATTGGGATAGTGTTTAGTTATTGTTTAACTTCGTTAAATACACCAATGCAAATTGAGAATTTAACGCAATCTAAAGTTGTATATGTCTCAAATAAAATAAAATAATCTTATATGCTACCCTTTCAACTATTTGGCTAAACTATCTGATCATCGAATCATCTTGACCATCGCAAATAAAAGGAAGGCTCATGTTCCCCATTTTTTCCTGTAAAACCCTACATTTTGATTTGAAGAGTAAATACGTTATAGTAAATCAAATTAAATTTTATTCCGTGCTATAACTATAGTTCTCCTAGTCCTTATTGAATTGAGATGTAAAACTTATTTCATATCAATTGCTGTGACATAAAATGAAAGTATAATATGTGTAAACCAACAAATGAAAGTATAATGTGTGTAAACCAACAAATAAAAGGGTTTATAACATCAATTATACAGAAAAGTTTGTAAAATTAGTTTGATTACAAATTTTTTTTTTGTTTTTATGATGAGGTGTTTAATTTAGTTTACACATACTTTAATTAATCTTTCAGGACCTTGAAACTATCGGTTATATAAGAGCTCTAGAGGTTATCTCTATTAGCACCCGAGAAGAGACTCAAACTCATGACATCTTGAGTAATACATCTAAAGATAGACACGAGTCGGGTTAGGACTGGGGATCTTTGTCTCCGAGCCCGACCCCGAAGCCCAAGGGGGTTTCCCGAATTCGGCCTATCCCCAAATCAGGGATTTCGAGGAATCTTCAAATCCAGCCTACGAGGATTTTGGGGATTCCAAAAAAAAAACTTTATAATGAATCAAATGATACATATACTAACACTATTATAGTATTATATTTGTACTATATTAATATTATTAAGGGACTTTATATCCCTTTTTTTTTAGTCTCTTATCAAATTATCAAAAAATGTCTCTTATGAAATGATACATTATATCTATTTGATAAATGATAAATTATGTGTATTTAAGATTTTTTTTTTAAATTATGTGTATTTAAGATTTTTTTTTTTTAAATCTCTTATCAAATTATTATATAGAATTTAAGATAAATTATAAATAAATAACTATGATTATATTCCTAATGTCATTACCATAATTTATTATTAATTAATTTAAATGACTTAATACATATATATTATGTATTTATGATATTAACATTTACAAGTTATTTGAATAAAAAATATGTTATTATCTATCAATAATATCACATATATATTAATTTTAGTCATTTACATATATATATCAAGTAATTTATTTATGTATATTTAACTTATTATATTTAATATAAACAATTTCTCTATTATTACTCATTGTGTATGGTTTCATCGCACGATTATATTATTATAATCACATTTGAATTTGATCAATTAATAATGTGAAATAATTCATTATTAAAGTGGTAATTTCTTGATAAATGTGTTTTTCTTTTACATTAGTAAATAATTAAAATGTGTGTTTTTATATGATACAACTTATTATGTCTCTTCATCCTTATAATAAAATGTATAAATTTTTTGAATATCACATAAAGTTTCTCTTCTTTCTTCTAATTAATTGATAAATTTAATTTACAAAGATTTTAAATGTTGATTTAAGTAATTAATTTGTTCATGTATAATTTATGGTTTCATTGATTGATTTTTAACTATTCAAATTAATATAGAATAAAATGGTTAAACCTGATTAAAAATTTGAAGTAGGGCTATTAATGACAATTAGATTCTAATTAAAATGAGAAAATATAAATTGCATCAAAATAACATAATATTGTGTCATTTAAAAAATTAAATATAATATCTTTTGTATCAAATTTTAACAATATTCAAAAGCATTCACAAAATTTTATGTATAGATATGGGGCGGGGTAGGGCGGGGCTAATTCGGGGTCAGCCAGGCCAGGGACGAGGCCATCTTTGTCCCCGACTTCGAGGATTGCTTTTGCGCTCGAGTCCAACCCAGTCCACAATCAAATCAGGGAATTATAACCAATGGCGGATCCAAGAATTTCACTCGATGAGGGCAAAAAATAAACAAAAAAAATAATAAAACTAATCATATTCATATATTTTTTTTTTTCATTACGATGAGCTTCAACAAAAAGTTACAAAATACAAGTAAAGATCTTCAAAAAACACAATTTTTGTAAAAATAAAACAATTTTTCTACAATTGTCCTCGACGAGTTTCTATATTCTAAAAACGTTGGATAATTATCTCATCGTCAATCGTATCAAATACATTTTTTTCAATATAGGTGACTAAGTAATCATTCATCAATTGATCTCCCATTCGATTGCGTAACCGAATTTTCACAAGATTCATTGCCAAAAAAACCCTTTCAACGGTCGCAGTCACAACTAGTAAACAAATGCAAGTTTTACAAGCTTATACGCTAGCGGATAAAAAATGTCTTTTTTAAACCGAACTAAATTCTTAGTCAAATCACTGATTCCTTGTAACTCAACAAATTCATCACAAGAATGCACGTCAATAACGTAAGTCTCAGCATGGTTCTCAAGTACCATAAACTCAAGTGCTGAAAAATCAGATGGATAAAACTGGGCAAAACATATCAACTTATGCTTGTCAAAAGTAGATAATGAATTACTCATACAAGGAAGCAACTTAGTACTATTCTCAGTGAAACGAGTATTAAGTTTTTGAAGTTGCATATCTATCACTGTATAAAACAATTCAACTCGATAGTGATGCAAATTTGTCATGTGCTTAACTCTCCGTCGTGGCCGCCTTTGAATTGCAAACATACCATACATATTCGAAATGGCAATATCATGCTTTTGACAAAATGAAGAAATTTCACTCATCAAAGATTTTCATCATTCATTTCTCAACAATTGTAACCGTTGTTTAGAGACTTTGACTAGGATCATAGCATTTACAATGTCTTGATCTTTTCTCTGCAATGCTTGTGACAACTCATTAGTAATTGTTAATATATTTTTCATCAAATGTAAGCTAAATGCAAAATCAAAGGAAGATTAAATCTAATAGATTACATGTTTCACCCCTTTGTTCAGGATTTAAACCACCTTCTTCAATAACCTCAAGCACATCACCCACAAAGGAGAACAAAAAGGATTAAGTTTATCTACTTTCTATTGTAAAAATGCCCAGATTTCTCCCCTGCAAATCCAACAGCTTTTATTCCTTTCATTTTCACTCTCAATAAAACTTTTAAAAACTAACAGATCCCTGTGCATAAAAATAAAAATCACAAACAACATATAATAAATATATTATAATTAAAAACGAGGTTTTACAAAAACAAAATCCAAACTACCATGAGGTCGAGTTGTTTTGTTCTCAAAATCTTAAAGTTTTGTAGGAGAAAAATTTAAATTTAAAAAAAGAATTGAGTGGGGGCCATGATCCCCATTCGTCATTCATTAAATCTGCCCCTGATCCCCTTCCCATTCAGGGCAGGTCCAATGAGGGCAACGAACATGCTCATCCCTACATACTCTTGAGTATACTATGTGTAAACCAACAAATAAAGGGGTTTATCACATCAATTATTTAGAAAAGATCGTAAAATTAGTTTGATTATAATTTATTTTTTTTATGATAGGTGTCGAGCTAGCTTACGTACACTTCAAGAGTGTCTAAAATATTATTTTGAAATAAATATTACATATTACTTTTTATATTTTATATTTTTGCTCTTGAAAAATAAAAAAAAACTAAAATTTATCCTAAGATTTAAATGAAATATTAACTTTTAAGAGTATATAATATTTTTTAAGAGTATATAATATTTTCAAAGCGCATTCAAATTGTTTTTTTGTTATTGTAAATCCTAAAATGAATTGGAAATTTCCAGCCAAGTGCCTCTAGGAACAATAAAAACCATCAATTCTAATTACAAGTTGTAATTTCCATTATTTCATTTTTTCACGCCTTCTCTAGATCACCGCCATTTTATAACCTCTCTCTCCATATCGCTCTTCAAAATTATCGTCTACCTTCCCTTGCTTCTCTTAACCCTACATTATTGACTCCTCCCTTTCTCCCTCCCTCTTTCTTCGACAGCATAAATAGATCCGTTCGCAACCTATTTATTTGCGATTTTTCATGTCTTTTTCCTATTTCTTGCAAAAACCCTAGGTGAAACGCTCTAGGTAATCTCCTTCTTTTGTTCTTTTCGTTTTACTTAAAAATAATTGCTGTGGCTGAATGAAAATAGTTCTTCTTTGATGCTTATTTGGTTATTTTAGTTGTCTGTCTCTAGGGTTTAGATTTCCTGTTACGTGCTTAACGATTTCAACTGCTGAAGTGATTATTCCTTTTACTGGATGTTATTTATAGCTCAATATGTGCTTATTTCTGTAGTCTCCAAAGTATTCTAAATTAATAATACTGCTATTTTATTAGCCACACAATCCAAGTTTGAAATCTTTGAATGTCGTCTTTTGGAGTGAAAATATTGATTCTAGTTTAGTGGTCGTGTTTTTGCTTTTAGGAAGGGATTTGGCTACCTGCGCTGTGGGGAAGAGGATGCTGTGTGTTTGTATGTGACAGTTTAATAAGACCTTAAAAATGAGCTGTTTTGGGATTAATCATAGCAGATTGATACGGTCTTGACTAATATGGTTTTGTTTTGTTTTTTGTTTTTTGCAGGAAGATCTTTCTGGACTGAAGTATTCTTTGGGTGAAACCCCTTAAGATATTGCAGATTATTATTTCTATATGAAATTGTTTTGAAACTATTTGCTGTTCCAATTTAAAAAAAAAAGTTTGTAGTTTCTTCCTAGAGTAAATGTTAGGCGCATTGCCAATCCTGCCTCTTCCTGCACCTCCTTCTGATGGGGATCTTGGCCCTCTTCCCCCATCTCAAGTGACAGAGGAGAAGGAAGAGAAACCTTCAAATGAGGAGCAGAGCAAAACTAACTCAGCTCCTGTATCAGTTGCAACCCACACAAGAACAATTGGAATCATACATCCACCTCCAGATATCAGAAACATTGTTGACAAAACTGCTCAGTTTGTTGCTAAGAACGGACTGGAGTTTGAGAAGAGGATTATTGCCAACAATGCAAACAATGCAAAATTCAATTTTTTGAGTAGCTCGGATCCTTACCATGCATATTATCAACATCGGTTGACGGAATTTCGCGCACAGAATCAATCTTCTACCCAGCAATTTCCTTCTCAACCTTTAGATATTGCTGTGCCTGAATCAGCTCCATCTGCTCCCGCTGCTGATAGTAATGATGCTGATGCGAAACCAGATACTGTTGCCCAGTTTAAGCCGACCATACGTAAAGTTCTTGAGCCCCCAGAAGCAGAGCAGTATACTGTGCGGCTCCCTGAAGGGATTACTGGTGAAGAACTGGATATCATTAAGCTCACAGCCCAGTTTGTGGCTCGAAATGGAAAATCCTTCTTGACAGGATTGACTAGTAGGGAGATCAACAATCCGCAGTTCCATTTTCTGAAGCCAACACACAGTATGTTTACATTTTTTACTCAACTTGCTGATGCATATTCAAAAGTCTTGATGCCTCCAAAGGGGTTGACAGAGAAATTGAAGAAGAGCGTTGCTGACATGACAACTGTCCTTGAACGATGCTTGCATCGTCTGGAATGGGAGCGTTCACAGGAGCAGGCGAGGCAAAAGGCTGAGGATGAGATTGAGCAGGAGAGGATGCAAATGGCTATGATTGATTGGCATGATTTTGTTGTTGTTGAGACAATAGACTTTGCAGATGATGAGGATGATGACCTACCTGCTCCTATGACTCTTGAGGAGGTTATAAGGAGGAGTAAGGTAACTTCTATGGAAGAAGATGAGATTCCTGAACCTGGAAAAGAGGTAGAAATGGAAATGGATGAAGAAGAGGTGCAGCTTGTTGAAGAGGGCATGAGGGCTGCTAGTCTTGAGGAGAATGATGATGAAAAAAAAGAGACTAAGGCAAATGAGGAACCAGAACCACCTATGAGAATTGTGAAGAACTGGAAGAGACCTGAAGAGAGGATCCCTGCTGAAAGAGATCCAACAAAGTATGTTGTTTCTCCCATTACTGGCGAGCTCATTCCTATTAATGAGATGTCTGAACACATGAGAATTTCCCTTATTGATCCGAAGTACAAGGAGCAAAAAGAAAGGATGTTTGCTAAGATTCGAGAGACAACTCTTGCTCAGGATGATGAGATCTCTAGAAATATTGTGGGACTGGCACGGACACGACCTGATATCTTTGGTACCACAGAGGAAGAAGTTTCTAATGCAGTTAAGGCTGAGATTGAGAAGAAGAAAGATGAACAACCAAAGCAGGTCATATGGGATGGTCATACTGGAAGCATTGGGCGCACAGCAAATCAAGCCTTGTCTCAAAATATGAATGGAGATGATCAAAATGATGCTGCCAACAGTGACTTCAGAAACCTACCTGGTCCTGCAGCTCCTCCTCCTCGACCTGGTTTGCCTTCTTTGCGTCCTCTCCCCCCACCAGCAGGACTTGCCTTGAATCTTCCTCGTGGGCCTCCAAACACAATCCATTACCCACCTCCAACTAGTGGTGGGATGCCAGTACCTCAGCCAAGGCCATATTCCATGCAGGTGATGCCATCAATGCGCCCACCCACTCCTTCAATGCCAATGACAGGACAGCAACATGTCATGGTGAGTCGACCTCCTCCACTGCCTCCATCAATTTCTATGAATCCATCTGGTATGCCTGTACCTCCCCCACCTGGATCCCAGTTTACGCCCATGCCGGTACCCCAACCTTATGCCCATCTCCAAGTACCTCCACCTCCTTCCATGCCTATGATGCAGCCGCCGCCTTTGCCACAAGGAATGCCTCCTCCGCCACCACCAGAAGCTCCTCCTCCACTTCCTGATGAACCAGAGCCAAAGAGGCAGAAGGTTGATGATTCTATGCTTATTCCTGAAGATCAGTTTTTGGCCCAACATCCGGTGAGTATATTTTTAAATTTGTTTGTTCTCTCCTGAAGAGTTTTTTTCCTTTTTCCTTTTTAACTTACAGTTGAGGAATTTCTACTTGATCTGATTGATATTGTGTTTTTTCTGCAGGGACCTGTTCGCATCAATGTGTCTGTTCCCAATGTTGATGAAGGAAATCTCAAAGGGCAAGTCCTGGAGATTACATTGCAGTCTTTATCTGAAACTGTTGCCAGCTTGAAGGAGAAAATTTCCGGGGAGATCCAACTTCCTGCAAACAAACAGAAATTGAGTGGAAAAGCTGGTTTTCTTAAGGACAATATGTCGCTGGCATATTATAATGTTGGAGCAGGGGAAACACTTGCCCTTTCTTTGAGAGAGCGTGGCGGTAGAAAGAGATAGTGGGTTCCTTAACAGGGGTTTTTATAAGGTTTTTGTTGGAACTTCCTTGTTACTGTTAGAGTTTTACAATTTCCCTATAATATGACCGGAGTCTTTTATTCTACCTTCTATGATGTTATATGTTGGATGAAATATTGTTATTTACCTTTAGAGTAACTATTTGAGACCTCTTATTGGCGTCTTTGAAACTGATGATAAATTTGATATCTACTACAGATCCAGCTTCTTGGCATGTCTCTCAGGTGCAGTGAAAATTAGAGGAGTTCGTTTTGCTTAGGCAGAGCAAGTCATCTACTTATTCTACTATTTAATTGCTCTCTTTTGCATCTGAAGTCAATTCTCTTGAGAATCTATTATTGGCAGTCTTATTATTGTATACATTATCCATTATTAGGAGTGCCTTGGTGTTGAACATACTCGTACATGTTATTTCTTGAGTCTATTTTTAAATTTATAATTGCAAGTTTTGATCCTGGACAATGTAGTGATTTAAAGGCCTTTTATTTATTTTTCTTTTCCTGCTAGAATTCAGGTATTGTTTTGTAGGAAGCATGGGTAGCACCTGGATGTGATGAGTAGACGGTTTATTTAGTTTGTGCCAAGAATCCAAACCTTCATATGGTGCGTCTTGTGTGGAGCTTATGGCTGAATAGAATTTTATTTTGCTTCCATGTTTTGCTTCAACCAGTTTATAGGAAGTAGTGTACTGGTTGGAGTTTTCTCATGCTACTATTTTCTTACTCCAGAAGCTACTTGTTTGGACACTGCAATGGTGTATTCAACTCATCAGATGTATGACAGATTGGGTTGTTTGGTTGCTCTCCATCCATTCTGGCTTTCACCTATGACAAATTCGTGAAGCAGTTCCATAGATTTGTCATTTACTTGTTCTTTGCAGCATTGAGGGGAGTGTAGTTTCACCATGGAGGCTGCCAAGAGATCTCTGTTTACTCTCTCCTTCTATTGGGTTTTTTGTTTAAGAATGCATGCAACTATATATTTTAGGAGATTAATAAGACCAAACCAAGTGAAGTAGAAATTTGTATTTGTGAGTTTAGGTTTTTTAGATGCCTAATGTTTTAACATGTTGCATCTAATCTATGTTTTTTTTTTTTTAATTATTACTATTTATTTTTATATTATCTTATAACGATGGTTGGTAGAACACAAAATAGAAGGAACGTCACCGTGTCATGCCTTAATGCAACAGAAACCTAACATCTCAGTTGAAATTCATATGTTGACGAGAATGATCAATTATTGCTTACTCAGTAACGACTGGGAATTTGAGTGCTCAACTGAATGGATATTGGTATTCCTCGATGCTGAATTTAGAACGCAACCATGTATATTAAAATGATGAGACTTAAATCTTTTATGGAGGACAGGAAATTAGTTAAATTGAAGTAGACAAAGGTTTTGGTTACTACCAACAAAACTTCATTTCACAATCGCATCGCAGCAATAGGGGAGGGTTATAAGTACGTCATGTCTTGTATAAATTTATCGGGTTAGATTTAGAAACCGATTAATCTATAATATAACTGAAAAATATTCTATAACACATCTAAGTAGTTCTAAGTGATGAAAGAGATTTATTATTTACATTGATTTTTGTGGAAAAAGAACGGATATTAAGAGTGTCACTGTTGTTGACACTCCTTTGATTTTTATATTGTGTCATCTTCTTAAAAAATAATTTTTTTATGTAAATAACATGAATTTGAAAATATTAAAAGGTTAATTAAACATGTATGTGACAATTTATTAATTTTTTATTTTAAATTATGTTGATAATTAAAATATAGTTTACTGATATATTTACTAATCACTATCTATTTACTAAAATCGTTAAAATGGTATTTTTATTCCAATATTTTGAGCGCACGCAAAATGTATACAATTCGCTCACAGGCGGTCCTAATTTTCACAATGACGAATATACCCTCCTCCAGCTACTATATTACAATTCTTCCATTGATAAATGAGGCAACTAGGGTTTAGTGGTCGCTTAGCGAGAGGGAGAGAGTGAGTGTCAGGCAGCAGCGGCGCTTAGGCAAGATGGGTATGTTGCAGATCCTCATTCTCAATTCTTCTTCTAATTTCTCCATTTTACTGGAATATCAATACAACTCGAACATAGATTTCTCCTTTTCTTTTCGTTTGTTGAAAATGTTTTGTGACATTTTTAGTTTGTTGAATATTCAGGTATTTCCAGGGATTCTATGCACAAGAGGCGTGCCACTGGTGGCAAGAAGAAAGCCTGGAGGAAGAAGCGTAAGTAAGTACTTCTTCCGGTTTTCTCTTATATATGTTATATGTTTATTTACATATTCATGTTAACCGTTAAGGTCCGTATGTTTATGTTACAGGGTGACTTTTGGTCACTTGATTTGTGGTTAACCTTTAGTTTTACAATAAGAGATCAATGAATTTGTGGGAAAATTTATCCTTGATATTGATTTTCTTCATTATGTGTCATATTTTATGCTTTTCTTTTAGCAGATAAGCGTATATGACCAGGGCATGTACCATTTATGTCTGAGTTTAGTTTTCTGTGTAGGCTGATTTATGATTAACAGGGTTTAGAAACCGGGACCATTATATGGGTGGGCTTTCAGTAGATGATTGAGATATTGATCCCTACTGATCACTTTTCAAGATATGGCTAATTATCGTTTAATGTTTGCTTATTTATCTCATGTTTGGTTGGTTTATTAAGGTATGAACTTGGTCGTCAACCTGCTAATACCAAGCTCTCCAGCAATAAGACTGTGAGGAGGGTTCGTGTCAGAGGAGGCAATGTCAAGTGGAGGGCCCTGAGATTGGACACGGGAAACTACTCTTGGGGTAGTGAGGCTGTCACACGTAAGACCCGTATCCTTGATGTGGTTTACAATGCATCGAACAATGAACTTGTCAGGACACAAACTTTGGTGAGGAGTGCCATTGTTCAGGTGGATGCTGCTCCATTTAAGCAGTGGTACCTTCAGCACTATGGTGTCGACATTGGTAGGAAGAAGAAGGCAGCAGCTTCTAAGAAGGAAACTACAGAGGTATCTATGGTGTTTTTTTCTTCCCAAAAACTTGGAAGCTAAGATAATCATCTCCATATCTGAATGGTTTCCATATATTTGTGGTTAATGTGTGTAGGATATGTTTGCTTATATCATAGTACAAAATGAAAGATTCATGTTTTCAGTTACCTCTCTTGGATACTGAAGTACCAATTATGTTGATTTACATGTTTGTCCCGTTTTATGTTGCACTTGGTTACTTTTGAACAGCTTTTGGACCTCTTTATTTTCGGTGTTTCTGACTCGCCCGTTTGTATAATGATTTTGCTCTGTTAAGGTGATTGATTGCAAATTACTGCTTCTGGTGTTCTTTTAATGGATCAGTAACCATTCATGCTTTCAAAATCTGTGTCATTTTGTTCAACTATTTCTTTCACCTTCCATTTGTTGTAAATTTTCATCGGTTTTTCTAATGAACTGTGAGATGGTGAATAATACCAGGAGGGAGAAGGTGCAGCTGCAGCAGCAGAAGAATCTAAGAAGAGTAACCATGTTGCAAGGAAGCTTGAAAAGCGCCAGAAGGATCGTAAGCTTGATTCCCACATTGAAGAGCAATTTGGGGCTGGTAGGTTGTTAGCCTGCATTTCTTCTCGCCCAGGCCAGTGTGGCAGAGCTGATGGGTAAGTCCTCGTAGGTAACAGGGTTTGTAGAACTGACCTTGTCATGTAGTATGCCTGACTTGGTTTGTTCTTTGGTTTGTATGTATCAATAGGTACATATTGGAAGGCAAAGAGCTGGAGTTCTACATGAAGAAACTCCAGAGGAAGAAGGGCAAGGGTGCCGGAGCTGCTGCTTAGACTCAATATTACCCTGTTTCTGGTGTCATTTAGTTGATTTTGCTTGTTCTAGGTTTGGTTGGCCCTTTGAGCATTGTCATTTAAGAGGATGATATGACTTAGCATAATTAATATGAAACATTTTACTATCTAGGCATTTTCTTGATGACTCTGCCTGTCAGATGATAATTCTTTTGCGGCATTAAGAAAAGATACTATTTTGTTTTGATTAAAGTTTTGAAATTGGAATTGTCATCGTGTTTGAAATCAGAATGACTACTGGTTTTCCATCTAATAATATTAAATGATATAAATAATATTCAAAGTTATTTTCATTTGCTTAGGCACAATATTCATTTTAGCAAATTCATCTCTTGAACTACGTACATATGTAAACAGAAACAGAACATATAAAACAATGATTGTATAGAGGTTTTGTTTAGATGAGTTTAAATGAAGGCCTTCAGGTTCTAAATAAAAATATTCTAAAATCAGGTTAAAAATAAAATCACATAACAAATTAACCTCTGAATTACGATAAAAGAAAATGTTGATGTCATTCTATTGCTTGAACATTTTCTTTCTATAGATCTTGGATTCAAATAAAAAATAGTCTGAACTTTACATTTTGATCTCACTAGAACAAGATATAGTAGTGATATACCACTTCTATGGGAACATCAATTAAATTAACACTGGATAAAATAGTGCAAGTAATCGCACACAATCTGAAAACAATGATAATAAAGAATGAAAATGTAATAATTTGACAATGCTTGCCTCAGTCCACACAGGCAAGAAAGTATACAGAGTATGAACTAAACAAATCAGCCGGGTAGAAGAATCCATTCTCCCTCACTAGTTCTCGAGGTCTCTTTCTTATCTTCAGCAATTGTGAGTCAAATTTACCTTAACCAACGGCCAATCAAAATGATAGATAGTGCCAACTAAAACAATCAAATCAAGAGCCCAGACCTCTAATGGCGGGTGAGATTTTCCTTGATAGCCTATCAAATCAGGATCAACATTGAAATGAATTTCAAATCTGAGGCAGTATCTCCGGGCGTTCCAAGTTATGTTATGGGCTTTCAACACTACTTGACTAGTCGAAGGGTCAACTTACCTGCTCTCCAATCAAATCAAGACCAACAACAAGGAAAGTGATACCTTGAAATAATAGGAAGTAGAAGTGAATTCCTTGAGCAGATAACAAGCTTCGCACCGAAGCAGTTAATAAAATAAATGCAAGAGCAAGTTCCTTCCTATACAAACGATTTCTCTTTTTTACTCCAGCTTTCTTGGTTATCTCTAGTTTGTTCAGCTCATCAAGGCCTGATTCTGAGGAGGACCTAAGGAGACTACTGGAATCTACTAGAGTTTCAGATTCCTTTTCAGCGAAAGCAACAAGGTCTGCTTCTGATGATCTTCCCAACTTTTTAGTAACTATCCACTCATAAGAACTTCCAAAACGAAACAATCCTGATATCATGGCGTTGAACTTGGTAACTGACATGGTATTTTCGAATAGAAGGTAAGGGACAATAAAAGGGAATGACCGTGGTGCTGGAAGGATATTTAAGATAGACATGATTCCAGGCACATAAGAAACAACCCAAGCAGGTAATTCAGCTTCTGGTATGAACATG
The DNA here is from genome assembly GCF_008641045.1 of Pistacia vera. Taxonomy (NCBI): domain Eukaryota; kingdom Viridiplantae; phylum Streptophyta; class Magnoliopsida; order Sapindales; family Anacardiaceae; genus Pistacia; species Pistacia vera. The sequence continues at coordinate 1,066,021 of NW_022196268.1, forward strand.
GTCAGTGGAAGTATGATGCAGAAGAGAGTGAATGAATAGAAGGGCAAGATAAGCTTCCGCAGGAGAAAGAAAAGAAAGATCAAATTAGCTTTCTTGGTCCAACTCACCTGAAATAAAGAAAAGCAGCATTAACAACAGGCATACATTCTTGAACTTAATTACTTTATATCAACAATTAAGGCCACCACAGTCACAAGATTAACCAGTCCATGCCTTTGAATTCTATGAGAGATAATTTTAATATAGATAACCTGATTCAATAACTGACTTCAGAATCAAATATTGGCAAGAAAAACATTTATAATAACATATTCATCCCATCATTGCACAGGTGAAAATGTAAATATGATGAAAAGGGTGTCTCATAATGTCCAGACTTCCCAAAGACTCTAGCACTCAAAGTCCTTATATTCAACTTATTTTTAGTTTCCATTTAAACACGTTCATATACAGATTTTTCTTCAAATCTACGTCAAAACTGCATGATAAAACATTCCTGGTTTATTCGTTGTAGAGAGTTAAATCTGATGTGGCCAGAAAATCCTTAGTAACCTTCTACCTAAGTAAAATCTGTTGAACTTGATAATTTTGCTAATTATCTAGGATTTCTATACCGCTAAAGTAAATTTATCTCACTAAAAATGCCAGCAGTGTTGCAAATAAATCAAATAGCCTGCATATAATCTATAATTATATGAAACTCCATACCTTTGAACGGAGTATATCAACAAAGCACAACCGGAACAACTGCATCGGACCTGAATGCCAGCGGTATTGCTGTTTCTTGTATGCCTCATAGGATTCTGGAAGCTCACAAAGGGACTACAAAAGGAGCATATTAGCCAATATTAGAAACCAATTTTCAAAATGAGAAATAGAACTCCACAAATGAAGATAAATCACATACTTTGACATCATTTAGATATACAAATTTCCATCCACAAAGATGAGCACGAACAGCAATATCCATGTCCTCCACAGTTGTTCGTTCCAACCAACCACCACATTCCTCAAGGGCTCTAATTCTCCATACACCAGCAGTTCCATTGAAACCAAAAAAATTGATGAAGATACCATTGACCTGCTGTTCAACCTCAAAATGGAATGATAAGTTTATGTTCTGCAACCTTGTAAGCAGGTTCTCGTCCTTGTTTACAAAAGCCCACCTTGTTTGGACCAATGCTATATCATCATTCCCCTTCAATAATGAAAAAAGAAATTAATATTCTCTATAACAAAATAGTAATGAGTTAAAACATAATGGAAAAATAAATCTTTTTAGACCAATACCTTAAAACATAAGGGTGCACCCAAATTACACTACACAACTTGAACCTAGGGGCCCCTACACTAGGTGTTAATTAACTCAGCCACTTGAACTAAAAGAATTTCACGATCTCAAGCAATTTATAGCTTTCTCGGTTGAGTTTGAACTAGAGTATTGCTATTTTTTCCTGAATCTAAGCCATTGCAGAGATGAAAGTTCATAAGCTATCAGGTCATTATGTGGCGCATAAATTAACAGTTGTCAACAACCAATAGTGTGTTGAAATAAAATGAACAACATGCATAGTTGCACATTATCAACCAAATTACTGCACCAAGACCAAATGGAATACACTTGATTACAAAGCACCTTTTGGCCACATCCACAATTTCCACATTATAAATAGTTCCATGACTTTGAAATCAGCAGTCAGCACAAAGCATGGCATAAATTGAAATTCCAGTTTATGCCTATTTTACATTAAAAAAAAAAAGAAAGAAAGAAAGAAAAAATATATATATAACTCAATAATCTTATCAAATCCAATATGTTCAGTGTACTTGAACACACAAACTTCAACTTTTAAAACATGCCTGAGCAAATAAAAATTTAATAGACACAGATTGTAGAGTTACCTTGAAATAAGGAATGGTTTTCTTCAAGAAATCTGGTCCTGGCTGAAAATCTGCATCAAAGATTGCCACAAATTCATAATCTTTTACATAATCACAGCCCATTGCAGATTTGAGATTCCCTGCCTTATAGCCTGTTCTTATAAGACGGTGCCTATATAAAATCCGAACACCCCTTTGTTGCCATTTCTGTACTTCTGCCTTGAGAAGGTGCTGCACATCTAAATCATCAGAATCATCAAGAACCTGTATGAGCATTCTCTCCCTTGGCCAGTCCTGGATACAAACTGCAGCAATGGATTGTTGATAAACCTGTGCATCAGTTAAAAAAAAAAAATCAGGAATTAGTACTAAAATGAGGTTAACAAAAAAAATACAAAACAAACAAGAGCAGTTTTCATAACAGTATAACTGCAAAAGTATCTATTGATGTAGAAAACAAAAGAAAGGGTCACAAATGCACAATAAATGAATTTTGAGGGGAAAAGGGCAAAAGAAGTACATTTTAATTGTAGTCAACATGTACTCGGAATTTTGAGTATATAGATGAAGCAAAATCACAGAAGTTAACTACGAGTACAAGTATGATAAATTAAGCAAACATCAATTAGTGTTTTCTCAGAAAGGTTTCTTTCATTCATTTGACCTTCTTTCTCTTTGCTTTCCACAAATACCACCTCATCACAGTCAATTCTAAAGAAGAATTTTACTATAAATGAAATTTCCCACTATTCATGTTCATGCCATTGAATACCACAACAAAGTGATGCATGTAAATTCAGTAACTATGCTAATTTATTAAAAATTAAACGGGCATCATATTAAACATTTCAACTAGCTCAACTTAACCAACACAAAACTTGCTTACAACTATAAATACACAAACTCGTAACTTAATTAAGAAACTAAATGGTTCAATGAAGTCGGGATTCGAAACCTACATCTGCTTACCTCCCTCTCATTGCACATAGGAATCTGCAACAAAACCATGGGATAATCCTCTACATTCTCTCCCTCAACATCTCCAACCGGATACTCCATCACAGCCGTCGGTTTCAGTCTCTTTAACTTGATCCAAAGACATCCCAACACCAATGCCACACGATCCACCGACTGTACCAAAAACAATACAATACACATGTTGGACAAACCCTTTAACGGTGGCCCTAAATAATCGGCTCTAATCTCCAACCATTTGGCGTACAGCAACTCCACCATTAGCTCGGCGGACCCCACAGACGGCGGACTGAAATGCCATCCCTTAAAATACGCAGCTAATTCGAAACAGAGTAATAGAATAACTACAATCAAGAACACTTTTATTACACGGTACAGCTTCGAGTGTGCTGAATCCGACGGTGCAGAATCGGAGGATTTGATTCTTCTATTGGCGGTGCGAAGGAGATAAATTAAGGAGTTTGTGATCCAGGCGAGGGAGTTACCGATTTGCTGGAATTTAATGAGATAGATCCCCGAGAGTTGTCGAGCGCTCCGAGTCCTAACTTCCTTCTCGACAGTCGGATCGGAGTTAGGGGAGCCGATTTCAACGGCAAAGAAGGGGGTGGTAGGATTGGAGACATCAGACTTATCTTGCAAGAGTTCTTGACCATTGTCTCTTTGCTTGTTCCACCATTCTTGAAACTCATAGTTTGGTGGACGAGGCATAGATTAGAAGAAATGTGATTAAATGTGACAATAAAAAGCAATTACGGGTATTTGTTGTTGTTTTGGTGTGTGTTGGTGTTAGATCTGTGTTACCAAGTATGGAAGTGTGATACGGAAGATGAAGGGCTCTGCTAAATTTAGTAAGAGTGTAACCAAATATGGTGGAGCTCTACTCTGCTTTACTTTGCCTTTGCTATGCTTATGTTATGCTATTTTTGTTGGTGAAGATGTATATTTACCAAAAAGGCCATGTTTGCTTCCTTTTTAATCTCCACTTGATGTATGTTATGTTATACCGTAGAGGTAGATCGTGGGGTATGTTGTACTTTTAATTTGTGTTTGCTTTTGCCGATTGGTTCATTGACTTATCATATGGAAAGTGTTAGGTGTAATTTGTACATTTTTTGACATAAACTCCTTTGTTCATAAATTTACACGATTCAATAATATAATAATTTAACAATAATGCACTTGCTTTAGTTCTTAATTATTAGATAAATTAAACTTATTTATTATATCACACTGACATAGACAGTGACGAAGTAGAATATTCTAATCAAAGAGATTAGCAGAAACTTTGAGGAGAGTAACAAATAATTATGAAGTTGAAAATTCTGCAAAATCAGTTCTAGTGAAATATTATGGGTTGGAGAAACCTTTTTATTCCCACTATCTTTATCTGATAGTGTTTGTTGTGGATGTGAGAAAAAGTAGTTTAAGGGCAGTTGAGCATGAGCCCAGTAACTGTCTTTCAAATGCATCTTCCAATGCCAAAAGAAACAAACTCAAAATTTATATAAGTTTCTCGAGAATCTTGTGTAAATACTAAATAGTTGGTGGGAGAAACAAGCATGTTGTTAGTCCTTACAAAATTGATGTAGGACCTTTTAGCTTCAAGAACTGACACCACCTAAACTCGTATGGCTCGAGTTAAAACCGATAAAAAGTAGAGGACAGCAGATATTAATTCGTAGGGCCTACTATGATCAAAATATGCAGGTGGCATTTGAACCTTGCCTTGATTGCTGTCTCTGGACTTGTCTATCAGATTTGGTCAAGTCTGGCCCATTAGCTAGGAGGACACTTCCTCGAAAGTGGAATCTCCTCTTTAAAATGCTTGGTTGACTTACTCACCAGTCCACCACACCAGCCCATTTGGTTATCGTTTTAATTCAATCGTTGCTGTTTTGGGCTTCCCATCTGGCATTCTCATTCGAAAGCTGATAAGAGATATTGGCTTCTCCTGTGCCTTTAAATTGGTTTCTAGATTTAATGAGATTCAAATGTTAGTGATTGTGTAGAATACAACAGCGTTCTTCTTTTAAGTGTGTATATATTTTGACTAGTTTACGCTACTGAATCAGTTTCATAAGCATAGCTTTTGATAAATGAATGAAGGAGATACACGCATATAACTAGGCTAGACAAGCAGTAGTTGGTAGATGGTTGTATCAATTTTAGAAAACAATTGAATTACCAACTTAGAAATTATTCAACTGTCCAAATCTCTTATGAAAATTATTCAACAGGAACTGTTGATTGAATTTCTCGTTTGGGCAGATTAAAAAAAGTTTCACCTACTACTCTTGGTTATTGTGTCCGTGTGATTGCATTTCCTATATTACAAACAGATGATTTGTCACTGTTTATAGTCATTTGAGTAGAGAATTCTTTGAGTTCACATCACAAGGCCCCAAAAAGTCTTGCTTTTCGTGGAAACTGCGTTGTAAGACCAGTGCTTTCCAGTCCATGTTCTTGAAAATTTAAAAACTTGCTAAAAGGTCAATGATTACTTGGGCTTGGGCTTGGGTTTGGGTTTGGGCTGAGAATTCTCACCAGCTGCATCACTCGAATTGGTTGGAAAAGAGATTCAACGAAACTCAAGTGTATCATTCTCAATCCTCTGATTGTAAAATCAAAATCTGAAAAAATTGTTGATTTTTGGTTTCTTCTAGGGAGAACGACATTTTCACACCAAGGATTGATGAAATAGCACTTTTTCACCTGTCAAAGTTTTAAAATGACACTTTCCCATCCTTTGTCAAGTTCTGTTAGTGCTTGACTGAAAAGGTAAAAATATCCTTAAATAGTTTATTTCTTAATTAGTTTATTATAAATTAAAATTTAATTAAGTTAAAATCTTTACTCGATTATTTATTAGTTCAAGTGTAAAGATACTTTTTTTCTTTGTTTATTTAATTAATTAGGAATATTGATTTTTTATATTAATTAAGAAAAATAAAAAACATTATAAATTTAATAAATTATTAAATAATAGTGATGAGATATTGATGACATTATAAATAAATATTAAGATCATTTAATTTAAACAATTTCATAACATTACTCCGAACTTTTTAGGTGGAACTAACAACTTTTTTTTTTGACTTTTTAGCTAATTAAAAATTTTTAAAGTCAAATTTTTAAAGGTACTTTCGTCTTTTTAATAAAATATTAACAGAAAATATAACAGAACCTAACGAAGGGTGTGAAAGTGTCATTTCGTCAAACCTTGGGTGGGAAAATGTAGTTCTCCCCTTCTTATATTAGAATGATTAAAAAGGTTGTTAAAATGAGTCTCTTGTTATTTTATAAAGTCAATATTAAGTAATGGGGCTTACTTTCATGATGATGATCAGTGGTTAAATCAACGGTTTAGAAAGAAGTACTGTAGCGGGACCCAGTGAAGAGGAAGAGGAATAGAATTTCTCCTATCCAGACAGTGTGTAATAAATATGAGCAATCCAAGTGATGAAGTATGACGGTGACACAAATAAAAAATTGCTGATGGTGAGAAACTTCCAAAGTGCAGAAAATAAAAAACACGCTTACAGTTGGAGAGCACGAAATTAATTAATAATGTATGGTTGGTGAAACAAATGATGGGGTTTTGTTTTCTCCCTTACTAAATTAAAGATTAAGCTTTACTATGGTGAAAGAAAAAATGACCCCAAATGAAAAAGTTAAAGGGGTGAATGAATAGTGAACCCTTTATTGAGAGGACACCTACCCTAATCATCACTATAATGCCCCTCAAAAATATAATCATGGTTGTTAAGATCTACGATCTTTACCATTCTTTTTCTGAAGGGGGGGGCTCATTTTTGGTGAGATGATCAAACGCTAGCTAAGCTGATTCGCGGGGACTCGGAAGATTTTTTTTCCTTCAATTAACAACATTGATTTCAGGATTTGAAAATGACAATTGACCTACAAAATTCCCTACCCAAAACTTGTTTCCTTGAACCATCATGCTACTGTCAGAGATAAATTAATAGTAGAATTGGAGAAAGATTTTGTTTGAATAATTTCAAAATTATATGGATTTCAATGTTCAACAGTTGTTTCCAGGTAATTAACCAAATTCAGTCAATAGTGTTAGAATATCAATTATCAAAGGTTAGGATTGAATTTGGGTAGCGGCCAAGATTACTCTGCCCACTCTTTGTTAAGTTACTGATCTTCGTACCAAAAATCTGTCAGGAAAATTAAACCAATCCAACAAGGAATCATTACAAAGAAGAAACAGCCTAAACTGTCATGATTGAAAAAACAAAAATTTAAAAAAAAAAAAAAAAAAGGAAAAAAATTAAAATATGAATCCCAAGACAGTGAGACACGTCGCAAAATGATTGGGCATTATAAAAATGGTTAGAGACAGGACTGTCACATAAACATTTTTCCATTCCACTAGTGTTATGATATTTAAATGGTAATGCAACTGCTCTAAATACACTCCACATTCAAAGAATCTTTTTTTTTTCTGGTAATTAAACAATTACTAATCTGCAGACCAATAATACAAAGGGTGAATTAAAAAATAAGTATGGCTGCAGTGCAGAAATCTTTTGTTGAACCCCAGAATCTGGATTTTTACTAACAACCTCTCACGAAAAGATTAATATAAAATATAAATTTAAAAGGGTATCTTTCCATACCTGAACTCCACTACAATAAGTCTTTTTGTTTTTTTTATAATATATTGAAAAAAAATGTATTAAAAAGTTGGGGAGTTAATAAATATGAATAAAGGTGCATAATTCATTGGGTCTAGTCAGAATCTCACCACTGCCAACCTGGGATTCTTTTTGATGCTTTTATTTGTATATTGTAATGAAACAAAATATTTAAAGTAGTAGTTACAACTTCTAATCTTAGATTGATTGATTTTGATTATGTTACAGTAAAAAGGGAACAGAAGCTTCTGTTTCTGGTTAATGTATGAAAATTACAGGAGGCCAAGATCTGCCAGAAATCATGGTTGACCCCAGCTGAAGATAATCTATGTCCTAATCACCCAAAACCAATGTCCTAATCACTTCAATTTAAGACTTTTGATATTGCAGAAAGGTCTCCAACATATACAGCTGGTTAACACCCGTGTGAATCAAATCCACCAGATTACGCGATCTAACAGTGCTAATTTGATGTGACATATTATAAAAGTTTCATAACAAATATTTGTGAAAGATCTTCTTCTTGTTGAATTCATCACAATGTTGTTCAACAATAATAATAATCAGGTAGAGATAGTGAAAGCTATTTCAATCTAATTATAATTAATTATATCTTACATGTAGAGCTGCTGCTATAAGACTTTGCATAAAAATACAGAAGCGGTTCTAGAATTTTACAGTGGATACTTGTAAGAAAAATCCACAAAAAAAAAAAAAAAAAAGAATTACCAAATCATTGAGAGAAGCTAAAAGTAAGATAAAAACAAAGACAAAAAAGAAAAGAAAAAAAATGTCCTCTTCATTAAGACCTAAGATAATGGCTCCTCGTGTTCTTGTGCGGGTCCAAATTATATTCCTTGTATATACAGCAGCCCTTGTCTTCTTCTGGACCTTGAATTTAGGACCAAAGAATGAATGGTGATTAAAGCTCAATTTTCATCTGGGTTACTTGATTTGAGCCTGCATTGGATGATTACTTATATCATCAATCACAATTTAATACTTTAATAAAAGTATTAATGGTTGTTAAGGACTTGATTTTCAGCTGAGTAGTCAGTCCTTTTATTACCATGCAAGCCCTGTGACGGCAATCGTGTTTCACGGTTCAAATTCTGTCCAAAACCCATCTGAACAATGCTTTGCAGGTCATCCTCACAGAAACTTGGAAACTGTAGAAATTTAGATATCTGAATGAGAAAAATTCCACCCCAGAAAACGAATTTTATTTGGTCACTGTTAAAATTAATTTAATTACCTGAGGGACAGTTTCAGTAAAATGGTCTAGCTGAGGTAGTTGCATATTAAGGTTTCGGCATAGTGCAGTAGTATCCACTGGGTCCACTGGGCATTGGCTCATTGTCCCATTAGAAATATTGCAATGTAGTGCTGGATTTTGCTGGGGCTGGTGCCCTAAAAAGCCTGGCGCCGAGGAATCTAATGGGAATATTGGATGTGGCAAAGGTTTGTTTGGTTGATATATCTGAAAAAAAAAAAAAACATTAATAAAATATAAACCAAGTAAATAAATAATCCAACCAAATTTTATGTAGAAAAAAAAGAAACTTGTGCCACAAGAACTTAAGCTTACATCCTTTGACATTAAGGCATCCACATTAAAATCCAGCCTGGTGTTAACAGAAGCCAACTTCATGGATAGAAACTGCCATTAAAAAAACAATTAACTATTATTAAACAAGGCAACTAACAACTTAAATGTGAACACACACTAAAGAAATTTGATTAATAAGATAAAAGGTTCATTTACCTCAACTTGACGTTGCAATGACTGCACATAGTTAATAATTTCATCAAGCATCAGGGCTTTCCCTGTTACCTGGAATGGAAATTCAAATCAAATATTAGTGAGGAAAGGAAACACAATTGATGTTCTTAAGCCTGTGTGCTCTGTTCAAATTTAGCAATTTTACTCACCTTATTGCAACCTGGGACAAGATCTTGGAGAAGTTTCATTCGCTCGCTAATCTTCTCCCTTCGGACCTGACAAAATGACATAATTAAGCAATATTAACGCAAAGCCTAATTATGGGTTAATGTTGAATTGAGAGAATTGGGTTGTAATTCTCACTCTTTCAGCAAGACTATGACTGTCAGTTGCTTGGCCCCTTCTTGCTCTAACATGAATGTAGTCCTTAGGAGGCTCCGGGGGCTTTGTATTAGCCTTGTTTTGTTTATCATCCCCTGAATTTCTTACATCTCCTTTTGTCTCGTCCTCTGCCTTAACACTGCTATTCTCATTTCCATTCCCTTCATTGGGTTTGCTTCTCTTGGAATTGTTCTTATCATTACCCTCAGTAACCTGAAAAAAAAATAGGACAAATTTTCCGGGTTCAACCAAAAGTAAAAAAGAAATAAAGTTATAAACAGTCGAAACTCAAAAGGGAAATTGATATCAATTTTTGACTTAGTAGTTGAAGAGTACCTTTGTAACTGTGTTTGGTGATGGGGATGGTGCAGGTTCCTTTCCTTTTCCCCTAGAAACAGCTTTTCTTTTCTTGGAATTGAAGTCATTTGAAGACTTTACAACAACCTCGCCATTCGGAACTTGCTCAGAAACTGAGGATTCCTCTTGAGAATTGGCCAATTCAGATCTATCCAGCAAAGGAGAATTTTTATTTCCCTGAACACCATTAACTTGAGATCCAAGTGCCTTGAGAGAAGGAGTACTTGAAACACGCGTCAGCTTGTCATTTGCTATCAATTGACTAGATCTAAAACCAATCTCAGGATTGCTGGGTCCAAACTGATTGGTTCGACCGTTGAAACTCCTGCTGCCAAAGCGTGAAAACCTTGCAGCCCTCTCCGCAAATCCAGGATCAGCAGAGAATTCCGCCACAGTGGAATTCAAAGCCATTGAGTTTCCCAAACTGGGCAACTTGTCTTTAACCAAATGATCCATTATCGGCAAATTTAACTTAGGAGGAGAATTCAAAGGAGTAGTATAACACGAAGTGTTTGTGCTGTTATTGCCATTATTCACAAAAGGAGGTAAAGAATGTGGTGAGATCTCACCGGAATTTCCAATGTTGCCCAACTTTCCTATCAATTCTCTGATCATAAAGCTCTCATTAGAGATGTTTGAATTGGAAGCTACCGGTGAAGACACCATGGAACTCAGAGCAGAGTCAAAGTGGAGACTATGATCCGTTGACTTTTCCCAGCTGGGATTGAAAAAGCACTCAGAAGACTGCTCAGAGGAGCAATTGAGGTCTGTTGCTTGAATTTCCATGGCTGAAGAGAGTGAGTGCCAAGTGGGCATTGTTGATGTGGGTGTTGGTTCAAAGTGCATTGCAGGTGCAGGAATTCCTGCATTTAGATACAACTCATTTTCCATGAAGAACAACAGTTACTACAATTAACTTACTAATAAAAGACCGTGGTTGAAAGAGTTTAACACACAGAAATGAAATAGGGGATTGTTAAATATTGCGTAATGAATAAGAGGTAGAGCAAAAAAGAGAAGGTGATTGATGTGTGGTTGGAAGGAATGAATGAATTGTGGGTTCAATATGATTGCATTTGTATTGAATAGAGAGAGAGAGAGAAAATTTTTAAGTTTGGTAAAGAAAAGCTACGCAAAAGCAAAGACAGAGAGAGAGAGAGAGAGAGAGGAGGAAGGGGAGGTGGGTTTGGGTTGTGATGGAGTTAAATAGCAGAAAAAGAAAAGGTGCTGTTTGACCTTTTAATATACAAGTAATTCATTTCTTCTCTGTCTTTCTCCGTAAAAGGCGGAAAGAGAAGTGTTGCCGGCCCTCGAACGTTAAACCACCTAATATCTCTTTCTCTTCTCTTGAAATACTGGGTCTGTTTCTTTCTCTATAGTCTCTATAATCAATGCCTTGAAAATAGATCGGGGAAGCTTTCCCATTCTTAGTATTTGGATAGGGTTGATTTATACTCAACTACCTAAAGTTTATTACCGTAATAGACTCTGAATCAAATCAAATATATAACACCCAGAGCAGAGGTGTGCTCAATGGACCGATTGTGTCCATACCCTAATTTAAGTAACTATGTTTACGCACTTTTATCTAATATTTTTGTCCATTCTCAACATGTCATATCATATCTTATCCCTGCAATTAATCCTTTTACGCTATGTAAAATTAATGATATAAACTAAACCCATCAGATTTGAGATTTAACCTAAAACCATTTCTTTTTAATGCTATGCACAGTATGGTTTCACCGAAAAAGAATTAAATGAGTGAGCTATAAGTCCAAAGTCAGTTAAACTGGAAAAATCTTATCTAATATATATGTGCGGACAGAAACATACATGCATCAAGAAAAGGCCTGCAAATTGGGCATATGATATGGGCAATCTCATCTCTCGGTATAGGCTTCACAACAGAGAGTTGGGTACCACTGAAAATGCATCAATGTCATGGATTTAATAAGGGACCAACATTGACCTGAATAAAACTTTTGAATGCATTCCTCTTGGCTCTTGCTCATTGGTTGGAAAAGTGGTTTTCCCTCCTTATTTCAATATTTTAATTATTAATTCTTCGCTTCATTGACAATGGGTTGCTTGCTCCATAGACAATATATTTTACTAGGCCTTACCGCCATCTCGGGCTTTGTACTCGTATCTCGACTCTCAATAGATTTGATTGTCCCTTGACATTATTTTTCTCATAAAATTAGAATGAGTATTAAATAAATAATTAAGAGTTTTTAGTATTAGATCTAAACTTGTATACTTTAAAAGAGTAAATGACTTTTTTCCACCTAAATACTGGTTTAATGTCACGTTCTCACTTTTCCCACCCAAATATTGGTTTAATGCCACTTTCTTACTCACATACTTTTAAAATACTATTTTACTACCCAAATTTATATTCAACTTCTGATTCTGGCATCGTTGCGACCTCATACCACCGTCATTCTCTTTCCAGACCATTACTCACCAAAACCCCTCAAACCCTAATCTTGTCAATTGTTAAGGCAAAAAAATGTCATCGGCCCCAATAGACCCAAAAACGAAGATACTTTCAACAAAGCTCGGAGCCGTAGCTCAATTCTGATTAGGCTCCCAATAGAGTTTACATAATAGGTCCGCTCAGTACACCTACCATGTTGCTCACTACTTGGCCCTAATCAGCAAAGGCCCCGATTTGTTTAGGCCTCATCATCAGCTTGTCTGGGCCCAGACCCTTTGATCCTAGGCCGCCTATTGGACTTAAGGTCTACTTGGAGCCTAGGGTTGCCTACTTACTCTGGCATTATCAGAACTCTATCGAAGAGATCCATTACTATCCTAATTCGTCTAAGATTTGTATCTTATACCTGCTGGGACTCCCTTTCTCACTAAGGTAAGGGAGTCAAAGGCTCTCGCTTTTAACAAAACCTCAACTCCTAAGGACTCATAGTCCTATTAGGACTCGAAGATCTTACATCTGCTATTTAAACAAGAGGCCAACCCTCCCACTATCATGAAACATTACACCTTCTAACCTGTAGTCCCCACCCTTGAGAATTTTGCATCACAGCTGTAGTTATAGTCTCTGACTAGACTTTTGGTAACCTTCTCTTTCCCCAACCCTCACTAAATTAGCCTCATTCAGCCTTGCTGACTTGAGCGTCAGAGTGCCTAAGGCAAATACCACCCTAGTGTTTTTCATTCGCTTCATGCTTGTTTTCTTACCTGTACAGGTACAGCGGATTGCTGGTGGCCTCAACCTCATAGGATCAGATCCTATTTTTGTAACAGTAGATTTTTTGCATCTACAGTTTGGCACCCACCATGGGGCCTCTAGCAATCATTTGTCTTTCAAACCCTGCTTCGCAAGGAAACTCCCTATGGCTGAAAATTCAAATAAGACCAATCCTGGTCTCAAGGCCAGACTCGAAGCTCTGGCTACCCTTATGCAACAACACTCAGACAAGGTGGCAGCACTGGAAGCCGAAAACGTCGCCATCCGGATGGAAAACGCCTCCATCCGGGCCGAAAATCAGTCCCTGAAAGAAAAGGTGAGTCAATTTTATGACCTTGAGCTTCAACCTTGTCAGGTACAACCCAATCGATTCCATCCATGTAGCCTCTCCAGACTCCAGATCACAGACTAACCGCCTCGGATACTAGATCGCGTCAACTCTATTCAACGCTAGTTGATGATTCAGCCCATAATCCAATTGAGCGAGGACTGCCAACATAGCCACTTTTGGTCGACCCACTCCAGGCGCGAGATCAAGACATCCAAATAACAGAAAGCCCACCGCGACAAGAGCCACCCATACTTGCCGTCCCGCCTTATCTCCAATCAACCATTCCTACCTAAACCCCACTCAACTCACCCCCGCGGGTCGAGTGGGCTCCCTCATCTTCAATCCACCCTGCTCGAGTTCATCCATCCCCACGGACCAAGTGACTCCCAAATAACCCTTTTGATAATTCATGCAGGCCAAAACACCCGATCAGTCATTGTGGGAAACACCCAACCTGAGGGAATGAATGGAGATCCAAATTACCAAGCGGCACATGATGGAACGATTCGCCAGACTACCCCACTTGACTTGACCCAACGAAATATGCCGAGTGCGAGTCATATAACAAACCAAGCCAACCAAGCCGAACTAGCGGCCTCTGCCTTGCCCATGGAGCAAATATTGGCCAAAAGATTAACCGACATATGTAATACCCAAGATATCAAAGGTATGTTCCTAACTCAAAATAGTCCTTTAGATGTTAATTTTATGTTAAAAAGCATAAAATCTAACTAAGGGCAAAATAGTCAATTCATTTGGAACGGTATGAATCAATTATCCATAGAGAGGCTTAGGGGCAAAATGGTTATTTTGCCTATGGATAAGCATTGAAAAAGTCATGGATGAGTAGGCTTCATTGCATTTAATGGCATTAATTAAGTAATAATTATGTCTAGTGTGAAATGACCAAAATGCCCTTATATGAAGAATTAAGGACTTATGAGTTATACAATTAAAATAATTGGGCCAATTGCATAATTTTGGAAAATAAATGAAATATTTTCCTATAAATGAGATGAAATTCGTTCAAGCCAAAGGAGAGAGCCTTTCTTCAACATTTCTTCCATTTTCTCTCAAATCTTCCATGAAACAAGCTTTCTTTCTCTAGGTTTTCAAGGAGTTTTGCATAATTTTTCAAGGAGAACAAGATAGGAGCCTTGGATCTTCAATTTGAAGGGTTTAAGGTAAGGATTAAAAACTTTAGTTTTGATGTGATTTGAAGATTTGAGGTAGATGTTGAGGTATAATGTTATATATGTAGGATTAAGGTGTAAAAGAAGTCAAAGGCAAAGGATTTGTTGGAGGAAGTCTTTAAAAAGGTAAGGAAGAACCTCCCATGACTTTAGGGTTTATGCTAGGGTTTGTAGATTTTTATGAAACCTTAAATTAAGGCTTTAAGGCATAGAATTAGTTGATGGCAAGTGTAGTTGAACTCATTTATTCTACTTATTGCCTTGAATTCATTATACATGAAGTTATTGCTCTTTATGTTTTATGAGTTGTTATGTTTGATTGAAGAAAATGAAGTGTGGATACTGATTGTGGCAAAAATTGTAGTATTGGAGGCCACATGGTGTTGAATGGTTGCTATTAGAAGTGTTGATGTGTTGTTTGCATTAGCTTACAATGTTATAGCAATAATGGATGATTATGGGAATGAGATTTTACACTTCCTTTAAGATGTTAAAGACTATTAAGGGGAGGTTTATTTGATCCATAAGTTAACCTATTGGTTAATGTCAATAGGAATTGATGTGGCATAGTTAATATGAAAATTCGGATTTAGTGGGCTTAGGGGTTTTGTTAACCCTGCTTCAGTATTTCGACCATAACTTGAGTTATAAAAATCGAAATGAGATGATTCTTGAAGCATTAGAAAGCTAAGACACAGACCTATAACTTTTATGTTTATGCCAAGAGCCAATTCGTTTGAGAAAAGGATGGAAAATGGCCTGAAGCATAAACTGGTTATTAAAGTTTAAGATTTAACATAATCAATTCTTATGATTATGAATTGATTATTAATGTATTATTGTAATTATGCCATGTACTAATGTTTACCCATTAGTTAGATGATCTTTGAAAGATATACATGGTCATGATGTCAATGCATGATTAATGTTATGAAATGGCATGAAGATGCAATGTAATACATGTTTTAAGATGATGTATGTGAGCAAGAGGTAATGTAAATGGGTTGATAATCCATAGATGAATTAAAAGTATTAAGCTCACCAAAATATGTATTTACATGCCATAAGATGTTAGAGATGCAAATAGACATGATAGAGATGCATATAGACATGATGGAAAACGCGTAAGCATATCCTCGTATACCGGTTGAGGAAAGATGAATATATGCTTTAGATGCTAAATAACGCGTAAGCACGCCTCCCGATGATATGAGCTCTAGATGAAATTTGAGGCTAGATGATATGAAGTGCTTAAGATGCTAAGAAAGGTCCGATCGGCTAGACGTTAAATGTTTCATATGCATTTAGTTGCATTACATGAGTTATGATGTTATTTACATCATGAGATGATTTATACTCATGTTAGATGATTTTAGATGTTATGTCATGATATGTGATGTGTGTGTACTATGTTTACATACTTATTTGTATGTGTACACATTGATGTTTATATAGCCATGGGATAAAATGATGAAAAGCATATGAATTAGTAATAAAAGGGGAAGTATCCCTAGATGTAAAAGATAAGTGATGTGTTAATAAATATGTTTAAATAAAGATCAAATAGTACATTCAGAATGAAACAGATCATTCCTTACTGAACGATTAGCACTCACCCTTTCATTGTTGATTGCTTTGCAGGTAGACTAGAAGCGAGGGATGCTAGAGACAGCGGGACTACACATGAGGGGAAATGATTTATTGTCATCTCGATGTTTTTATCTTGATATAATTAATGTAAATGATAAATATTTGTGAAATACCTTTGGAAGTTTCCACCCTATAAATATGTTTTGATCGTGTAATTTCTTAAAGTTTGTAAATTATAAGTTTGGATCCTGCGTGACATTTTATATGCATGTTTTGGATATTATTATTATTATCCTTATATAGATTTTTTCTAAATACAACTCGTTCTCCAGACATGTATCCTCGGGATTCTCATTGAGGGATATTTAGAGGATACCTGACTGGAGGGGGTTTTTACAACATAGAGGCAATGATGAGGCGTATACCTGGAGTGTCAATTCCAACCAAAAAGAGTCAACCTCACAGCCCAATTCACCCTTTGTGGATGCAATTGCGCTAGCCGAGATGCCATACAAATTCACCATCCCCAGCATGAAGTCTTATGATGGAACAATCGACCTGGATGACCACATAGTCTCATACAAGCAGTGGATGTTCGCCGCCTCAATACCCCGAATGTTGAGGGAAGCTTACATGTGTAAAAGCTTCAGCTCCAACCTCTCTGGACCAGCCCTTCAATGGTACACTAACCTTCCAAACAACTCAATCAACTCATTCGCCTAGCTCACTGACACCTTTGTTGAACAATTAGCCAGCAGCAAGAAACTCAAGAAGCTGTCAACCGACTTATACAGAGTCTACTAAAAGAGAGGGGAGTCGTTAAGAGAGTACGTCAGCAGATTCAATAAAGAAAAAATCTTCATCCCATCTTGTAATCCAGAGACAACGGTAAAAGCTTTCAGAAAGGGTCTCCTCCCAGATGGACAATTATACAAAGACCTGACAAAACTTGGCTGCACCATAATGGAAGACGCCTTAGCAAGAGTAGTGATCCAGATCAGATGGGAGGAAGACGAGGCGAACCGAATGAGGCATGCTAGATATGATTACCATTACCAAAGATGGAGTGAAAGAAGGTCAGAGTCTAGATCGTTTGAGCCCCGTTGTCAACCCTTTCCCTGCAATCCAAGCATAATAAAAAAACCATATGATCGCCAGCCGACCAGAGCCACAGATAGGTCATCCGGATCAAACCAATTTAAGATTCCAAAATACAACCTCAACGTTGAACCAACTCAGGTCGTGACAATCATGAAAGGGATAGGACTTATCGTAAAGTGGCTAGCCAATCTCAATCTTGACGTAAAGAGGGACACGATCAAGTGGTGCAAATTTCACGGCGATCATGGTCATAACACCGTCGATTGCATTGCCCTAAGATTGGAAGTTGCAGTACTATTGAAGAGAAAACATCTCTGGGACCTAT
Source organism: Pistacia vera (assembly GCF_008641045.1). Lineage (NCBI taxonomy): Eukaryota > Viridiplantae > Streptophyta > Magnoliopsida > Sapindales > Anacardiaceae > Pistacia > Pistacia vera. The sequence goes on from NW_022196268.1 coordinate 1,083,759, forward strand.
TGACAGATAAAGGGAAGAATACAGTTGGCCAAAAAAGCTCGAAAGAAACATCTCCCCCTCCATAAGAACCGACACCAAATGGATTTTGCTCCATTATCTCTAGAAGGTCAGGAATTAGTGGGGTGAGTTATTCCTCCGCTAAGCATTACACTCGAGCCAGCTATCACCTAGAAGTTTGGTCCATCCATCCATCCATCCATCCATCCCTTCGGGTGCATACCAACCAAATCATTCAATTTGAAGATGATGAGCCAATCACCTTAGCCGCCCCTCATCACGATGCTCTAGTCATCTCCCTCTAAATCGTCAACGTCTTAGTTAAGAGAGTATTCATAGACGACGGATCCTCGACAAACATCCTCTTCCTTGAAGCAGTGAAAGTCATGGGACTGGATGAATCAAACATCAGCAGATGCCTAACCATCCTGGTCGGGTTCAGTTCTGACCAGAAGTACACCATCGGTGAAACCGCCTTGCTTGTCTATGCCAACAGAATCAACAAGCAAACCATCTTCCAAGTACTTAATTACCCCTCATTGTATAACGCCATCTTGGGTCAACCCTGGATCCACGACATGAGAGCTGTCCCATCCACCTTCCATTAAACTATCAGGTTTCCAACAAAGTGGGGAGTAAGAGAAATCAAGGGCAATCCTAAGGCCTCCAAAGATTGCTACAAGAACGCCTTCAAAGGCAAAGGTCATGCTTCATAGCAACTACAATCTTATCCAACCCTTCCAACTGAGCCAGATCAATCATCCACGAAAGAGTTGGATGAAGTGCAGATACATTCAAACCACCCCAATCGAAAAACTCAGATAGACTCTTGCCTCAAGCCCGAGATAAGAGAACGACTTATAGATTTCCTTAAGCAAAATCATGATTGTTTCGCCTGGTCCCATGCAGACATGATGGGCGTCAGCCCCGAGGCAATCGTCCACCACCTTCACATAAATCTGGATCACCCTCTAATAAAGTAGAGGCAAAGGAAGTTCACTCCAGAGCGCAACCGGATCATCAATGAAGAAATTGACAAGCTGTTGAGTAACAAATTGATCAGAGAAGTCCATTATCCTGACTGGCTAGCAAACGTGGTGGTCGTGAAGAAAAAGAACAGAAAATGGAGAGTCTGTATAAACTTCACAGATCTGAACAAGGCATGTCCCAAGGACTCTTTCCTACTCCCGCATATCGACATGATGGTCGATGCGATAGTAGGTCACAAACTTCTAAGTTTTATGGATGTCTTTTCAGGGTACAACCAGATTTTAATGCACTTGGATGACCAGGAAAAGACAACTTTCATCACAGAAAGGGGAACCTATTGCTACAAAGTAATGCCGTTTGGTTTTAAGAACGTTGGGGCCACCTACCAGCGGCTAGTCAACAGAATATTTGTCAAACACCTTGGAGACACCATGGAAGTATACATTGACAATATACTCGTCAAGTCCCTTATGGCCGAGCAGCACCTCAACCACCTCAGCCAAACATTCGCCGTCCTAAGGAAACATAATATGAAACTAAACCTACCCAAGTGTTCGTTCGGGGTCTCGTCAGAAAAATTCTTGGGGTACATGGTGACTTAGCGTGGGATAGAAGCCAACCCTGATCAAATCCAGACAATCCTCAACATACCATCACCAACTTACATCAAAGACGCCTAGCGCCTTGTAGGGCGAGTAGCTGTCTTGAGCCGTTTCATCTCCATATCTGCTGGCAATTGTCACCTCTTTTTTGCCACACTCAAGAAATCCAAGAAGTTTGAGTAGACCCCTGCCTGCGAGGAGGCCTTGCAACAATTAAAGAGGTACCTAACATCTCCCCCACTTCTTTCCAAGCTCGTGGTTGGGGAAAAGCTCTATACCTATCTGGCGGTCTCAAAGACAACCATCTCAGCAGTGTTAGTCTGGACAATGCGAAGTAGCTACCAGTTTACTATGTAAGTAAATCACTCCTTGATGCCGAGACACGATACAACCAATTGGAGAAATTGGCACTCGCCCTCGTCCATACATCCAGAAAGCTCAGACCATATTTTCAATGTCACTCCATAGTCGTCCCCACCTCCTTCCTACTCAAGAAGAAACTTCATAAGCCAGAGTTATTAGGCCGACACACCTAATGGAGAGTAGAGCTTAGTGAGTTTGATATATCCTTCCAACCACGCACCGCCATCAAATCCCAAGTGTTAGCAGACTTCATTACTGATTTCACTCCTAACACTACCGTCCAAGCGAAACAAGAGTTATTGTGCATGAATAGCGGGTCGTCTTCAAAGTAGACTCTCTTAGTGGACGGCTCAAGCAATGTGAATGGAAGTAGGCTCGACATTGTACTTATTACACCAGAAGGGGATATCATCCAGCGGACCATACTGTGTATGTAACGCCCCACTTGAGGTACGTAGCTAAATTATGTTGCATTGCTTGAATGTTTATTGATGTGTTCTCAATTTAGCTTGTATGTTGTTATTTTTGGTTGGTTGGCCCTTGGTTGGATTGATAGTTAGTTTGGTTGAGTGTTTGCCCTAAATTTGGTTGAAACTTGGCGAATTTTGGAGTTGCAGTCTTCGCCTAGGCGAGGAAGAATCTTTGTTACGGCGACGTAGGCTCTGTAATTCTTCGCCGCGGTGATTGAAAAAGCTTCGCCATGGCGACGGGCCGGTTGAAATGTGTAATGAAGTTTCTAGATAGTTTTTTTTTCCATAGGGGTAAATTGACCATTCTACCCCTATTTAGCAGGAAAAGTGGGGAGTGAATTATAAGGAAATTTCATGGAGAATGTGTTAGAGTTGGGGGTGTGAGTGTAAGGAATTAAAGGACAAGGATGGAAATTCCAAGAAAGACCAAGGGCAAAATGAGAATGCATGTGTAAAATATGAGCTAAAAAGGGATTAAGCTTAGGAAACCCTTCATTTTCTCTTCTCTTCTCCACCGCCATTCCCATTCACCATTTTCTCTCAACTCTTCATTCCATCTTTCAAGGATTTTAGAGGGCCTTTTTGAGTAATTTGGGGTAGAAAGATACTCTGAAGCATCTTAAGGTAAGAATTCTTACTTTAGATGTGAAGTTTTGCTTATATATGTATATTGAAGTCTTATGGTGTTATTGTGTAGAGTTATAGAGAAAAGACAAGCTACCAAAGGAAAAGAGAAGTGCTAGTGGAGTCACCCACTCATAAAGTAAGTAAATCCAACCCAAGTTGAGATTTAAGAACTCCTTTGAGTAGAGATTTGTGGATGCATGTTTATGTTATGTTATGGAGAATTGAGTTGAGATGAGTATGTATTTCATGGTTGTTGGTTGCACTTAATTTATGAGAAGTGTTGATGGGTGATGTGAGATTGTAATTTGAGATTGAGATGAAGTTGGAGGAGCTTTGCATGAATCTTTGTGGGAGTGTTTTCCTTGACAGGAATTTAGAGTTTATGAGGGAGTTTCCTCCCGTTTTGGATGGTTAAAGAGAAGAGTAGAGTTATAGATAAAGTAGAGCTTTTGTATGCATATGAGTTGTTTGATGAAATGCCTAGGAGAAGTATGAGCATGAGTAGTAAACCTTAATTCTTGCAACATTGCATATTGGCATTTCATGAGTGCATTAATAAGCATGAACCATCCATATGCATTTATTATGCATTGAGTAGAGAATTTTGAGAATAAGCTACTCTAAGAGTAAAGAGAAAGAGAGATTTAGCACTAGAGAATAAAAGAGAGAAGAATAGAGTAGGTTGTGCGATGGGGAACCCATGAGTGATGAATGAAGTCAAGCAGAGTGGAACATCGGATTCCAGCCGTGCCTCCGATTAGATAGGGCAGTGATATTCAGAGAGAGAAAGAATACACTCACGTGGCCAAGGGTTCCGAATCCATGCATAACCGAGTCCGATCGACAGAGAATGGGTAGAAGTCACGAAGAGTGGGTTGGTGCTTTGTGAACTCCACCCGGCCGTGCCTCCGGTAAGATGAGGCCGTGACATTCAAGTGAGAAAGAATGAGCAAACATGAGAAAGAATAAAGAGAGAGAATGAGTAGGGTCACGAAGAGTGGGATGAGTACCCAACCATGCCTCTGGTAAGATAAGGTTGTGACCTACAACAGAAAGTTAATAGAAATGAGCTATGAGAAAAAGAAACAGAAAGAGAAAAAGAGAGAGTAATGTAAGGAAAGAATTGAGAGATAAGTCACGGGGGAATAGAAGAGTAGAGGATTTACTTACTGAGCATTATTTGTGCTCACCCCGTTGTTTTCTTTGTGTTGCAGGATCTAGGTGAGGATGCGGTCGGATGGGCGTCGGCAAGCGAGGAGCAATAGCTACACTGTCCACTGTTTTTGATGACTTTTTGTAAATGAAGCTCTATCTTGTATAAAGAATGTTTGTATTTAATAATAACAAAAAAAAAATTGGGCCCAACTATTTATGTTATCATACATGTATATTTTATGAGTAGAAATGAGTCGTTACAGTGTAGGTTCAAGTGCACAAACAACGAAGCCGAATACAAAGCCTTTATCGTCGGACTTTCTCTGGCCAAGGAGATTGGAGTAAGAAAGCTGGAGGTAAAGTCTGATTCTCAACTTATAGTTAACCAGCTGCAAGACACTTACCAGGCCCGAGACTGGAAGATGACAACTTACTTGAACTTGGTCAAAGAAATCCAGTATGCCTTCGAAGAATTCTTTATCACCCAAGTCCCAAGAGCAGAGAACACTTATGCTGATGCCCTTGCCAACCTCGGCTCAGCCCTTCAAGGCTCCTCCCAGTCATCAATCCCACTACTATTCCTCTAATGGCCAGCCGACTGGAAGAAACATCCAATAAGCAAGTTGCCCAACCTGAAGGAGCTTAAAGAAGTAATGGATGTTGAACCAGCTAACTCCTAGATGACCCTTATAATTAGATACTTGGAACATTATGAACTTCCATCCGACAAGAACGAAACACACCGCCTGAGAGCAAAAGCTGTAAGATTTACCATATAGAAGGGCCAACTCCCCAGGAAATCATTATCTAGCCCCTATCTCAAATGCATAAGCCTAGAGAAAGCTAAGTACGTTCTCGCCGAACTCCATGAAGGCGAATGCGGGAACCATGCAGGAAGACGCAGCCTTGCCCATCGGGTGATCACCACTGATTACTAGTGGCCAACTATACACACTGACTCAACATCCTATGTGAAGAAATGTGATAGCTGCCAAAGGTTCGCCCACGTCTCACACCTTTCACCTGAACGACTCAACTTTACCCTCACATCTTGGCCATTCATGAAGTGGGGGATAGACATAGTTGGAAAACTCCCGACCGCACCCAAGCAACGAGTTTTCATGTTGGCAATCACCGATTATTTTACTAAGTGGATCAAAGCCGAAGCACTCGCCCAAGTTAGAGAACGAGAGGTAAAAGCCTTCATCTGGAAACATGTCATCTGTAGATTTGGAATATCGAGGGAAATAGTCATCGACAATGGATCTCAATTCATCAGCTCAAGCTTCAAAGACTTCTGTGACATGTGGGGGATCAAGTTTAGCTAAAACAATCATGCAAACCTTAAAGAAGCGCCTATAGAAAGCTAAGGGCGCATGGGCAAAAGAACTATCAGGGGTCCTCTGGTCCTATCGAACAACAACTCGTTCATCCATTAGCGAACCCCCTTTCTCCCTCACATATGGATCCAAGGTAGTCATCTTAGCCAAAGTATCGGTCCCCTTGACCAAACTCTAATGGTCAGATGAAGAAGCCAACAACCAGAACCTTTGTCACAACTTAGACGTAGTCGATGAACTACACACGTGAGCAAACATCCGCAATGTCATCTACCAGCAACAGGCTGCTTGACACTACAACCGTAATGTCAGAGTAAGAACTTTCAAAGAAGGCGATTGGGTCTTCCACAAAGTCTTTCAAAATACTAAGGAGATCAACTCTGGCAAGCTCGGCCCTACCTGGGAAGGACCCTACAAGATCGTCAAGGAAGTAGGAAAGAGCGCCTACATACTTAAAACCCCCGAGGGTAAGGACATCAGCAATAGTTGGAATGCAATCCACCTCAAACGCTACTATTTTTAGTCAGATTTGTCTCAGCGTCAAGTCTTTATTCTTATTTTTATTTTTTTTAAATGATGAATGGGCTTGTCCATCTCCCTCACCTTTAGTTGGCCTCGTGGCCTGAATTCAATAAAAGAACTATTTAGCGATATACTAGCATTCACCTTCAGTTTACAGTGACTCGGCCACATCACCGACTAATTCACATTCATTCAACCTCACGACCTGAACCAATAAATTATGAACAACAAAATTACACCGTCAGTTGGCTCAAACCGACACAATAATTCATCGACTTACACCTTCAGTCGTCCTAGACTAACATAACAATTCACGCAAACTCACACCTCCAATTGGCTCAGACTGATTCATCAACTTACACCTTCAGTCGGCCAAGACTGACTTAACAATTCACGCAAACTTACACCTTCAGTCGGCTCAGACCGACTCATCAACTTACATATCCAGTCGGGCAAAGACTGATTTAACAATTCACGCAAATTTACACCTTCGATCGACTCAGCCTGACCAAAAACAATTCAATGGCTTACAAGCAACACTAGCTACTCAACCACTTGGCTTTGTCCACATCACAAACACAATCAGTCAGCTCAAACTGGTTACATCGGTTCACGCACTCAAACTAGACCACGCTGACTCGATTACAAGGTTTCGCCTAGACAAGATACATCTACAAGACGATTACCTAGGTAAGAGGGTTCAACCCCCACACATACAAACAAACAATCCATCCATCCACGAAGAAAGCAATAAAATGGAAACATAAGCTGAATCATAAAAGCCCCAAACGGCTAAGTATCAGATATAAAAAGGCACATATGCCATGAAAATGCAACTCAGGCCCCAGAAATACATAAGGAAAAATAAAAATAAGCCTAAGAGGCATCATGCCCCACATCATCAGTACGAGTCATCTCACCCATCTCCAACTCGGTCACCCTATCACCGATCGCAATAGTCGTCCCCGTAACTTGGTCACCAGCATCATCGTTAACCGACCGTCCTGGTTGACTAGCGAGATCGTATACATGATCATCAACCTGCTCCTCTGTATAATCCACTCGACCAGCAACCTCCTCCTCTTCCATCTCCTGCAAGAGCTGGATGTCCTCATCCAGGTTCCAGTGGGCAGTGTTCCCAGCCTTGTATTCCAGCATCAGCTCTCCCTTAGCTCTGATGATGGCGCTGTCAGTAATGCTGAGGCACTGCTCCCTCAGCAACTTAACCTCCGCGTTCTTCTCAGCCAGCTCCTTCTTTAATTGCTCCAGCTCGGCCTTGACCTCCCTCACTCGCTGGCTCGCTACTAGCTTTCCTACTCAGCTTTCTAAGCTACCACCTCTCGGTGTCACAGATTGGCATTGGATTTAGAAACGTCTTGTATTCTCTTCTCCTGTGACACGAGGATTTCCTAAGGTGCATGCTACTTGTGAAAGCCTGCATAATAAAACCATTTGATTAGTGTTTAGTCACTACAAGTACAGTAAGATAAAAGCCCGGTTCATACCTAGAAAGAACGGGAAACACCCCAATCAGCAGACGCAACCGCGCCCATCTGATTCGATCGGCTCTCATCCGCTGGGAACAGGAACGAATCAGCCAACTTGCTCATGGAAGCAGCATCCGAATAGGTCAACGCAGAGGCTGGGATACTAAAAATAAGTATCTCAATCTCCTCATCCAAGACCACCACCTTGGATGACCTAGCTTCAGTCACGGCTAGCTATTTGGGTGGAGCCACAACCATATCCTCCACCTTCCTCTCCTCCCTAATCAGAGAATCATTTTTTCTCTTTTCATGACACCTCGCGCTCGGGACAGTTAACTTCTTCATAAGTCTCTTTGCAATTGTAAATTCCTTAATAGTTAGTGGGTTCAGGCTCGACTTAACAAACAAAATATGAGTGCAGTAGTGAATGAGCAGCACACTCTAAGTCTGCCTCAACGAAGGGAAAATGATACCTCGTTGAATTGGCCTAACTCCAGCCCACAAGTGACTCACCCTCAAATTCGCCTCGTCCAACACTACTTGTCAATCTCTCTACTCCCTAGGAATGGCAAAAACCTTTCTAGTCTGCATGTCCAAGTCGTCCCCACTCTGTCCGGCCTGATTGAAATCATGATCTGTAAAGGAAAAACAAAATAAGACTTTAGTAATCAAAGCACGAGTAAAGATTAAGTTTTTCACCAGTTGCCCGCCAGGTATACTGTATCTTGCCTTAGCCTCTCTCTCCGAAGACTGCTTTACCCTTCAAAAAGAAAAAGCATTCCTTCCAGTTCTTATCATTCGACCGAAGGTTGGTCACAAGATGGGTCCAATCATGCCTGAGAGTAACAGTGTATCTAACCTTATCTTTGTCGCTCTCCTTTAGGAAATAGGAGTACAACAACTTGTGCAGTCCGAACATCACTTGATTCTGCACGCAGAGGACCTCTAACACCATCAGCAACCTCCACCCATTCGACAAGATCTGAGTCGACGCAATCATAAAATGATTCAAAACCTCCCAGACAAGGTTGGATATCGAAAGTCTTAGCCCATCATGGAACCACTTCTCATAGACACACACCCAACCTCTTGCCTCCCAATCGACCCTCTCGTACGACTTAGGGACCCTAACCTCAACTGACTCTGGAATATGGTACATAGTCCTAATCCACCACACATCGTTCTCCTTCAGCAAGGGCGGATAGTTCTTATTAAGTATCCCGCTGCCAGGTCGACTCGGCTCGTCCTCGAAGCCACCACTGGTAGAAGGCGAACTCTCGAAACCGGAGTCTTCCCCACTCGTCCCTTGCTCGTCTGGATCATCATCACTTGGAGTAGTACCGCTCGGCCTATGAACAGCCAATTCACCCTCTTTAGTATGCCGATCGAAACATCTCCACCCTCCGGCATTACTACCATCGTTGGGGCCCTCTCGTACTCATTCCCAACCTCCACCTTTGCCCCGTTCGAGTCACCTGATTCTGACTACAACATATATTTGCTTAACTCACCTGACTCGACCAAGGCGATCTACCGTATCTCTAACAAGGTTAATTGCTCCACCCTTCGGCAAACACAATTCCACCCCCTAGCTCGGTCAGGACGATAGATCGGTACCTCCAACCTACTAGTCTAACTTGTAGTGTCAAAAACACTTACTCGCCCAAAACAACCGACTACCTAACATTCCAACCTGCTGGCCTAACCGTTAACTCCCATAATTCAACTCGATCAGGACAACCGAGTGACCTCACCCAAAAACTTCGAGTGACAATGCCTCACATTCCTCGATCCGGATGACTGAATGTCCTAGCCCCCCAATTTTCCTTGTCTGCAACCTCCACTCAACCGTTGCACGCAACCCGGTCAAGCCGACCAAGCGAGTCGAACCAAAATACCCCATATCTTGACTCTGTCTTTTATGTTTGTCAAAAACCTAAGCACTTCGAAAAATCAACCTAGCATACTTCACGCCTACCAAAAACAAATCAAAACTCAAGCAAATCACTCCAAATCTCTCTAGAAATTAAACACAAATGCAACTCCTCCAAACTAGACATACAAACAGCAATAAAACACTCCAAAACCAGAGAATCCCCTTCACAAGCAAACCTAGAAGACCTAAATCCCTTTTTTTTTTTTTTTCTATATATTCGAAACCTCCTCAAAACAACAAGAATACTACTCTAGAAACCAACCTAAAGCAACAGTAGACTCAGAAAAAAAAAAATGACTCAGAATAACTGGTTACCGTGAAGAAACGTCGGAAAATCTCTAAAGCTCTGAAAGTTCTCCCTTACAAAAGACTTGCGAAGAAACTCTTTAGTGTTTGAAATGAGAAAGATGAAATACCTAAAGACGCTTCTGGATGGCATTTAATGATTGTCCCTTCAAACAGGGTCACGTGGCAAAACCTCGTTTTGCCCTAGGTGACTCAACTTTCCAAATTCTCGCCCAAAACAGGTTAAAATCCTGACCTTACACGCGTCACTAGTTCAGGCACGCATGTACCTAGAAGTATGACGATTGCGCTTGCCTTAGTATCATTATTCGGTCAACCTAACTGGGCGAGTACACCTCCAATAAGCGTTAATGATTCATCTCATTACTTACTTGATCAAACGCCTTTGACACTTCATATCCATTCGCTCAGTTTGCCCGACCGAATGGGAAGCTCCAAACAACCAGTTCGCAACACATCATTCGGCTCGATGCACTGACTGATACAAGCTCTCATAACATTTCTCACTTAGTTCGATGCTCCGAGTTAGGGCATTTTCAAAGGGTATGTTTCACATCCTCTCACTCGGTTCGATGCACTAAGTGAGGACACCTTCACAGGATGTGCCTCACATCTTCTCACTCGGTTCGATGCATCGAACTAGGGCATCTTCACGGATATTCGCCTCTCCCCCTCACTCGGTCCGATGCACCAGGCGAGTTCTTCAAGGCCAACTCTTCTTTCTCACTCGGTTAGATACGCTGAGTGAGGGCATGTTTGTGTTTCGCCTCCACCCCCCCACTCGGCTTGGTATACCGAGTGCATCACCTACAGTAAAAGCTATACTATTCGGTTTTGCGAATAGAGAAGCAGCACATTTACATATTCAACTAGTCGATCATGAAGGACGACTAAGCACATCTTCACACAACATCTACTCTATAAGCTAAGCACTCCTTAACTTAGAGAGTGGGGGGCAAACTGGTAGGGCCAAAAAATGTCCTCGGCTCCAATAGGCCTTAAGACAAAGACACCTTCAACAAAGCTCAGAGTCGTGGCCTAATTCTGATTGGGCTCGCAATAGAGTTTGTATATTAGGTCTGCTCAGTACACCTACCCTGTTGCTCACTGCTTGGCCCCAATCAGCAAAGGCCCCTATTCGTTTAGGCCTCATCATTAGCTCGTCTGGGCCCAGGCCCTTTGATCCTAGACCGTCTACTGGACTGTCTACTTGAAGCCTAGGGTTGCCTACTTACTCCGACACTATTCGAACTCTATCGAAGAGATCCATTACTATCCTAATTCGTTTAAGATTAGTATCTTAGATTCGCTGGGACTCCTTTTCCCACTAAGGTAAGGGAGTCAAAGGCTCTCCTTTTTTACAAAACCTCAACTCCTAAGGACTCACAGTCCTATTAGGACTTGAAGATCATACAACTGCTATTTAAACAAAAAGCCAGCCCTCCCACTGGCACGAAACATTACACCTTCTAACCCCGTAGTTCTCACCCTTGAGAACTTGGCATCACAACCGTAGTTATAGTCTCCGACTTGACTTTTGGTAACCTTCTATTTCCCTAATCCTCACTAAATCAGTCTCATTTAGCCTTGCTGACTTGAGCGTCGGAATGCCTATAACAAACACCACCCTGATGTTTTTTGTTCGCTTCACGCTTGTTTTCTTGCATGTGTAGGTACAACAAATTGTTGGTGACTTCAACCTTATGGGATCAGACCCTATTTCCGTAGCGGTAGATTGTTTGCATCTACATCGACCCTATCAATCGCAGACAATCGAACGATTAGGGTTTGCGTCTCCTAAGTCGAATTCTGATCAATCTCAACCACCAAAATCCAATATTCCACCATCAAAAGACTAATCGGCATTCTCTCTTTGAAAGTCCCAATAGCCTGGACCAATTTTACTCTCTATTTGTCACTGAAATATAAATTTGGGTATTAAAGTGGTATTTCAAAAGTCTATGAATAGAAAAATGTCATTAAACTATTATTTGGGTGAAAAAAAATCAGTAACTCTTTCTTAAAATATATAACAAATAATTTTCTTTTCTTTTCTTTTTTTTTTGTAAGAAGTGTTTTCAAACTAAATTTAATTTCTGTTTTGAGTTTTTTATATATTTAAATAATGTAAACAAGTAAAGAATTATGGTCAATGAAGTTAAAACTTAAATACCGTACATATGTTATATGTGTTTATTTTATTAATATAGTCATTCACAGTGTAATGTCAAGTGGGATAATTTCAATGTAAAGTTTATTCCTTTGGAAATTATATATAATGTTTCGTCTTCCCGTAATTCCATATTCCAGGTTTAGGGTATATACACAAGAAAGCTAATTTTATATGTAGCAATGATTGGAGTCAACAATAGAGGTGGGGTGGTTAAAAGTCAAAGTAAATTAAATACAAGTATGATTTTTTATTTATTAGGCGGTTAATTTTGATCTGAGAATTAAATAATATTCTCAACGTGGTCAATCATTGCATTAAATTCCCTCTCCCCGGTTAGCCCGGATTTGGTCGGGTTCACATAACAGACCGACTATCTTATTTTTATTTATTTTCTCTTTCTTATAAATAAATAACTTTATTTATTTCTACCTGTATTTTCAACTATTTGTCGACATCAGCACATACGACATATTGGAAATCAATTTTTTACCCATTCATCATCGCGGTTATTAGTGAAATCAACTGAATTCTTTGACAGCGTAAATCAAGTACTCGTGTATAGCGTGTTGTACTCATTGTTACGAACACATAATGATATACAATAAATATAGAGTAACTTGAAAGAGATGATGGCATTTTCATTATCGTCAATTAAATATATAAGTCAAATAATAAATGGTAAACGACTTTTTTTCTCACCTAAATAATGGTTTAATAATATTTTTTCACTTATATATTTTTAAAATATTATTTTATTATTTAAATTTATATTTTATTTTTTATTCTGGCATTGTTACAACCTCACACCACCACTATTTTCTTCTCCGATTATTATCCATCAAAACCTCTCAAACCTTATTTTGGTCAACTCTGTCAATTGCCAGCAATCAAGCGTTAGGGTTTACGTCACCACGCCTCTCAAGTTAAATTTTGATCAATTTCAACCATCAAAAGACTCATCGACCTCCCATTTTCAAAAGTCTCAACAGTCTCAACTGAGTTTACTCTTGTTCGTCTTCAAAACTTCTCAAACCCTATTCTTGTCAACTTTGCTAATTGCCAGCAATCAAGCATTAGGGTTTGCGTCACCGCCTCTCTCAAGTTAAATTTTGATTAATCTCAATCATCAAAATCCAATCTTCTACCACCAAAAGACACATTGACCTCTCCTTTTCAAAATCCCCAACCGTCTAAACTGAGTTTACTCTTGTTCGTCTTTGAAATATAAATTTAGATAATAAAATGGTATTTTAAATGTTTGTGGATGGAGAAATATCATTAAACCATTATTTTTTGTGGCAAAAAGCGGTTAACTCAATAATAAAATACCAATCTCAGTTCATATTTCCTAACTTTTGGAAGAGACGAAAAACAGGCTAGTTGAGTTCTTTCACTTTCGTATGTGTACAAAAACAAAGAGCATCTAATCTAACCCAGAATAAATCACCAATATCAGTGGTTGGAAATGGAGATAAAGACAGAACACATACAAGACAAAGAGTAATACATAACAGAACCCCTCAACAACCTTATATTTATTTATGGGAAAGGTGTTATTATAAGTTCCAAAGTTGATGTAGCGTGTTGTGATTATACTAGTATGAATTGTAAAGTTAGCATACTTAAGTCTCATAATTTACTCATAATTCTAAAAGGCTTCCATAAATTATAATGGAACTCTTCATGGTCCAAAAATAATTAATATTAAATAATAATAATAATAATAATCCGATGTTTATCTAATCTACACAGTTAAATTTTGAGATCTTATTATTAGCAAAATCTCTTATATTATAATTGTGATCAACTTTTAAATACACGTACTGCTTATTCATAACAAAGTAAGATTCTGCAATTGATAATAATCAAGAAAGGCCCCATAAATAGTTTGTTTATGGGGACACTAATCAATAATCATGATTCTCCCCCTAAATAATAATAATATTAATAAAATATCTGCTGTAATCTTTTAGAAGAATTACTGGATGACAAATCTCCTTAACAGCATAGATTATATGAGGTAAGATCTGGAATTAAATTCCTTCATATTCTGGGCCAGTTTCTTAGTTAAAAGTTGCTGTTCATGGCAGACGACCTAATTGTCGGTAAAGCAATTGAGTCACAACACAAGGCATTGATATATTAGGCGCTCAGCTCAAGTCACTTGTAGTTGTGTCTCACCGCTCACATATCAATACGTGTTGAATGATTAACTACATCTTGGGCGAAGATAAAATTCGTCTTTTGCTATCTCCAACAATTGCTACTCTACCCTAACTCATATTGTCTCCAATATTGTGATAAACTCAATTATCCTATGTCTACTTCACTTGTAGAAATATTGCAAGATTAATTTTTCTAGCATGTGGTTCGACCAAAGACTGTCTTGTATGTTATATTATATTTAAGACAATGAAAATAATATTGCACAAATATCTATATATAATATACCCATATAAAAGTCCAATTTACATCGTATAGTACTCATCAATTTGTTGCAGATTCATCACCCTTTTTCACTTCATTTAGAGAAAAGAATCAGACTTCCTCTAGTAATCAGAAAAAACAAAAACCCAAGTGCAACTTAAAGGCAGTGGTTAGGTGTAGAAGATGATAAGTTGGACATTAAGAAAAGAGAGTTGCTACTATACATCCATTTTTGTCACGTATCTTTCAACTTGAACCAGAGAATATCCCATTACTAATTACTTGATATCATTTAATATTGGAAGTAGCTCCTCTTGGACTTGACACTCCAAAAACCCCATTCAAAGAAAGAATTAAATCCATGGCAGCTGCCGTCACTTTCTTCACAGCACTTTTTAAACCAATAATAGTAAGACCATCATCAATTCGCTTTGCCAACCCTCGTGAGCCACATTCGTCATCCATCAATGAATTTTTTTTTTCTTAAAATCCTCCATCAATATTGATCATCTTGTTCTTTGATTTTGGCCGATTATGTAGATGGTCCGACACCATGAAACATAAAATTAGTTATGAGTTAGGCATGTTTGATGAAGGACAAGATAGCGAAAATTAGAAGAAAAATAATGCGTCGATGAAGCGCATAAAATTTCCAGTTGATACACAATTACACATTACATGGGTAAGGTAATATATTATAATTTCGTGTTGAAATTTATGTTAATTGTGTGCGTGCATGTATGCATTTGAATTTCTGGTCAAAATTCAACAACCATTTTATTACTTGTGTGGTATGGCAAATTGGCAATTGCCATGGCTGACCAGGCAACTACTCCACCTCCACCGTCCTCAATGTTGATATTATTTTGATTTATCAAATAATATTCATTAATTACTGTCAAAACTATGGGTATACGAAATCTCTGTCAACCCGGCCCCGGCCGCAGCAATATGAGAAAATATTTCACAACAAAACAGGTAAAAATTCATAATTAATTACATGCACGCACGTAAAGTCGCGTAAACTATATATATATTGGGATAAAATTAAGGTTCATAGCATGTATTCAAAATCTTTTTATGTGGCAATCACATAAACAAATATTATTGGTATTGGATTACTCTACATTCTACAATAAGACGTCGTTTTCTCAACATGGCCTCCGCAGGCTAATGGATATTAATTATTAAGTGTTGAATACCTTTTTGATTATGGCTGAGTCTTTTATTAAGTTCCATCATTATCAATAGAAAGTTACGTTTTGTTTATCCTAAAATTTTAATTAATTAATTTTTTTTTGGTTTACTATTAAAGTCGTATTCAGGCATACGTTCCTGTAAAGCCAGTGAGAAACATATTTTCCAGCGCAAACAGGCAGTGCAGGCCAGCTTGTTGGATGGCAATTAGTAAAAATTGTTATGAATTTCAATCTATATTATAATTTATACACATAAATATCGTATGTTTACAAATACTGAATAGGTTCTCTTCTTTGTTGGTCTGTGCCTTGTCTTGTACTTAGCACTACATAATTAAAATTATAAATTATGAAGAAAATATAATATGAGAATGACTATAGCTTAAGACAAAGAAAGAGAAGATTAATATTTGTTTAACTTAGGTTTAAAGATGATGGTAGTGTAGTGCTTTAATTAATTTCATTGTTTATTAGCTCATCAATTTATTATAAAATAATATCCTCTTTGCTTTTTTTGTGTTATTATATTAAAGAGAATAAAAGAGTATTTAAACTAAGTGGTCGGTGCGTTGTCCAAAACCAGAAGTTTGTAAAACTAGCGGCGTGACCTTCTACGAAAGGCCCCAAATTAAATATATATTTATCTGAACCGCAGTTAGAATCGTCTGGTTCATTCACAGGCCAATAATGTCTTGGTTTTGTTGCAAGAATAATTGGTCACTTTCACTTCCAAAATGTTGATAGAAAATGGCCCAAATATGAGTCATCCGACTGATTTTGGTGGAATTAAAATCGTAATTACTGTGTGCATGATTTAATAAAAACCAACAAAATAATGTAAAATGCGTTTAAAGTAAAAAACACAAACAATTTTTAGAATTGTTCAACAAGTTAAAATTTGAGTCTATGTCCATTGTCATCTTATTATTTTTAATAGATTACAAGAATAATAATAAACTTGCATAGAATAATTTGCTAACCCTGTCTTATTGTTGGAGGGGGTTTATATACAAATTTGTTAAAAAAAAAAAAAAAAAATTATTTGGATTGCAATCAAATTCAAATTGCAATTTCGATATTCCTGTGATTGTGAGCTAAGATCGCGTTATCATTATTGTTGATTTGATCTCTTCCAAAATATCCGAGATTTGAGCTTATCCTTGGTTTGTCGAACAATTGCCAGAGTTGGTCATGACTAGCTTGTACTTTGTCGATTTATATCTGGACGAGCTTATGCTAGGTCGGATAAGTGGTGAGTTGAACTAATTATGGGTCAAACTATATTCTCACAGGCTTCCGACTTCTCCAAGCCTAATGAATTAGAACAACTCTATATTGAGATTTAATCAAGTTTAATTGTTAAACACAAAAAGTATTTCTTCCCTTTCAAATAAAGAAGTGTGTATTATTTGGAATATCATTTTTAATAATAGATGCAATGAAAATGTCATCATGTTACATTGTACGTGGTTATTTGTTATGAGAAAACTTATAATATTTATTTATTGTAAGATGTTAATGCCATGATTCCTTGATCATATTATATAATTTGAAAACCTTCGTGTTGAAGGAAGAATAAAGTGTGAAATAAAACATGGCTAAGTGTTTGGCATGAAGATATATGCTCATAGGTACTTTTCGTTTTAAGGTTCTTATTATGCTTGTTTTTTCTTGATCACTCTACCATTGTTTATAATGCATCAACCTTTTAAAGAAAAACAATCAAGCACTTGGCAGCCCTCATATGATAGTATTGAAAGCCCAGTGAACATTTCATTGTTTAAAAGCTCAACATCGACTGTCATAAACGTGGGCTTTTATGGTGAGAACGTTCATGGGCCATTAATGGTTAACCTTTGGGCTAAATAAAACATAAAAGGCCTAAAGATGAATCTCTTTCAATTGTAACCATTTGATATGACTGAGAAACTATGTGTATGTATTTAGAAGTACCGAGTTTAGATATTTGGAGACAATAGAATTACTTATCACAAGGCCCGATTGAAATTTGATATTTTTATTCAACCATGTAATGTAAGTTTGGTTGGAATTTTGGGAATATATTAGTAGATAAAATGAGTTACCAAGAATTTGGTAATGTAAGTTGTGTGTTTAATTAAACCACCTACCAAAAGGTGAGCAGTTCTTTAATGAGAAGGCCATCGCTGTGGATTTGAAGGGTGGGGTGGTATAAAAGATAATGAAAACTTTGAAGAGAAGGATATACGTGG
Organism: Pistacia vera; assembly: GCF_008641045.1. Classification (NCBI taxonomy): domain Eukaryota; kingdom Viridiplantae; phylum Streptophyta; class Magnoliopsida; order Sapindales; family Anacardiaceae; genus Pistacia; species Pistacia vera. The sequence goes on from NW_022196268.1 coordinate 1,101,584, forward strand.
AGGTAAACAAGAATCCAGGTACGAGTATTATAGTAATGTTGCCATGATGATGCAGTAGTTAAAATAAAATGTTGAAGTTTCTGCTTTTCTTCCATTCTGCTGTTTAGTTTATGAGGTTGATTTTGTTGTTTATATCAGAACTCTTGTTGCCATCTTAATCTCAGCTTGGTTGAGCTTCTCTTAAATAGAGTAATGTTAACGGCCTAATGCAGCCCTTGAATCTTTAATCCGAGGCTTCAGTCTATATATATATATATATATACACTCTCAGTACGTAATGTTTTAAGTTTCAGAACAATATTAGTTACATGTATGATGTATATTAATTCGAAGGTAATGAAAGGGGATATATAAGAAAAGTAATGTTAAGAGTTGAGAGTCGAGAGTATTTTGTCATTGCCAAGAACAATTATTAAGTAAAATATATATGATGGAGAAAATGACTCTTGAAGAATATGAGCAAGTCTCTTTCGGCATTGTATTAAATATGCCACAAATGTCAAGAGTCCAAATTTTATCGTTTTAAGTATCATCTGGTCTGATGATGATGATTGTTCTACTTAAAATAATAATAATCCTAATTAAATACACCCACATTCACGCTAGTGGCACTATTTTTATTGAGCCCTCCTTCTACATTTCTGTATAAAAGTATAGGAGTAGACGCTATTTTCCCACCCAAGGTTTGGCGAATCTACAGTATCCACCCCTTATTTCATAAATTACAATTCCCACCCTTAAATTAACAAATAATTATTTAATCTAATAGTTAAAAGGTAAAATCATCATTTCAAAAATAAAAATTTCAAAACAACCCTTCATTTCTCAAATTCACCCCACTGAAAAATTTCAAAATAACCCTTCACTTCTCTAATTCACTCCTCTGGTGATTTCAAGTCATTCCAGCTTGTTTCCGGCACAATTAACCCCTCCTGACACCACCATTACAATCTCCTCAACCCCTAACCTCCTCGCCTGATTGAACCCCCTAACCGTCGGTCGTCGCTTTTAGTGTTAATCGGCATTTCATCCAAATTTCGGCAAGTCCTGACAGTGAAAACCACCCTCAAGACCACTAATAGCATTGTTGGCTTCCCCCCACCAAAACCCCCAACATTGCCGACTACAATTGCCCGTCGATAGTAGCCACCTCTCCCTTAGGTTTTTGCATTTTTTTGCCCATTTCCAGCTAAATTCCAGCACCTCACCGATGTGTAATCGGGTGAAAAAGTTAAGGGTTTTGGTGAGGAGGATAAGGCAATGTTGATGGTGGTGTCGGGGAGGTCCAATGGTGCCGGAATCAGGCCAAATTCTTGGCTTGGCCGAGATTCTTTGAGGGTTATTTGAGAGAAATTTGAGATATATGGGTTATTTTGAGAAAAAAATAATGGCGTTAATGTAAGGGTGGGAATTTTAATTTATGAAACCAGGGGTGGGAATGGAGATTCGCCAAACCTTCGGTGGGAATATGTCGTTTACTCAGAGTACATTTACAATTAATAATAATGCAGGAAGATATGCCTCAAATTCTGTTATAAACTAGATTGAGAGAATGAAAGGCCACGTGAATACGGACTTTATGTCCCCAGACCCTTAACCCATTCACGGTCCATCCTTTATTCAATTTTTTTATACCAGATATATAAAGAATATTAAGATTTTATCCACCATTATTCATATTTGATTTTTGACTTGTCGAAATTTCTTTTATCTTCATCTGAAAATAATATTATTTATTTAAAATTTCTCTTGTCCTTGTAACCGTTCATTCTAATTTATTGTTAACTACAGTATTTTATAGTTTAATGATTTTATCTAGTCTTATTATTCACTACTGTAAGTTTATTATGCTTTTTTTTTTTTTTATCTTTTATTCAAAATTATCTTCTCTATAAAAGTTTATGGCTGGCATCATTTCTCCAGGTTAATTATCTCTAGGTAATACCGTAATAGAGTGGTTTGATATAGACTCTTTGGTATTACTCAGGAGTCCTGAGTTTATTTGCTAATAGGGGTAGTCATTAGAACTTTTAACCAATTGATAGTTTCAGGGTCCTAAGAAATTAGTTGAGGTGTACGTAAACTGACTTGGATACCCTGGTTGTTAAAAAAAAAAAAAAAATAAATAAATAAATCTTTTTCAAGGTTACCACCTTATTCAATGGTCACCAATAAATCAAAATTTGACATAAATAATGAAAAAGATTTCCCATATAAAGTCTTAAGCATTGATGATGATTAATTGAAAAGATGTTGCGAGATTAAGTTCTGGGTTGATATAATTAAAGAGCCATCATACACGAATACTATCTTCAATGCATGAACATAATTTTATTCATATTGTATATAGAATCATAGATAAAGGAAATTACAATTTGATAATTTGCAATTTCTTTCTCTTCTACACTCATGAAATAAAAAATAATAATATAGAATTTCTAATACTCTTATTTAAAACACAAATAAAAAGTATTTCTAGCATTTCTCGTAAAATATATGACTGGAAGAAGAGATGAACAGCAGTTTCTCGAACTTCGAAACATTTTTAATTCATCTTTATAGTTAAACGCTCTAAGTACATGTGATACATATGGTTTTGTATTGTATTACAAGTTATAGTATATTCTTACATTTAAAATTATTATAATACAAGTTGTAATATATCTTCTTGAAATATTGATTTAATGTGATTTTGACACATTAAAAATCATATCATTTGAGATATATGTTATTTTGGGGAATTGTGTATATAACATATAGAACAACCAATGAATTATTTCAATCTAAAAACAAAGGTACATTAATGTAAAATTAATATAGGATGATAATCTTAATGTTAATGATAACAAAATTGAAATGACAAAATGGTACTAAAAATCTTTTACCCTTCCCTTCCTCGAAGAGTCAGGATCTAACTCTTAAGCACAGCAAGGGTCGGGCCCGCACATATCTCTCACCAGTCACCATCAGTTTATCCAAGTTTCCAAATGTCTGTCTCCTTGAAACACCCCTACCTATCCCACACAAAAACCTACTACAAATCATATCCGTCCACGTCACAACCTGTAAGATCGGAATAAACCCTCAGGTGCCGTTGGATATGCTGTCACACGTACAACGCAGTCGGATACTATCCGGTATATCCTTTCGCACAAGTCTCTGCTTTAATTACAAAATTTAAACACCAATAAGATCAAACGCACAACAACTAATCACAACACTTTAAACGAATATTCCAAAGCAAATTCCCCAAACACAATTTTGTTTATCACAAACAAATCTATTTCTTTATAACTCTCTAAGATATTTCCTTTTTCTTCTATATCTCTTAAGCCCAATTAACGTTGCCAGCCTACCCCGAATATAAGTCTGTTGTGAGAAAACACTTTTAATCACCTCACTGTTTTGGTTTTAGAACTAGAAAATGGCAGGATTTGTGAGAGCAAAACGAGTCACCGATCCACTCAACGATAAGGTTAGGGCTCAAATCGTTGGTCATCAACTCAGTTATGTCAGCAGCGGAAGCGAATACTCAGCCGCCGATGATGACTCTCCGTGTTTATCAGAACTCGTTCACGATTTTCTTGAAGACGAGTTCCAGAGTGAGTCCAAGGGTTACGATTCAGATTCTGATCCAACCGACTCCGTCGCTGACTTCACAGATAAGATCGAGGACATCCTCAAAACGAGGGCAAGCAGCAATGTGGATTTATATAAGAATCTACTACAAACTCATGTCTTGAAAGCAATGGAAATGTTTTCGTGCTTGAGACTGCAAAAAAGTGTTTTCAGTCGTAAAGTCATGACCTTTCTACGCGAACTAGGCCACAATGCGGCGATCTGCAAGACGAAATGGAACTCCTCTGGCGGCCTCAACGCCGGCAACTACGAGTTCATCGATGTGGTCCAATCAAATTCGTACAAGTTGCAATACCGGTATTTCATCGACCTTGACTTCGCTTCCGAATTTGAGATCGCGAGACCGACGAATGCATACTCGAGATTGTTACAGTGTCTACCTAGGGTTTTCGTTGGCAAGAGTGAAGAGTTGAAGAGTATCGTGAAAGTGACGTGCGATGCCGCCAAAAAATCTCTCAAGGCAAGAGACCTGACGCTGCCTCCCTGGAGAAAAAACCGCTACATGCAAAACAAGTGGTTTGGTCCTTACAAACGGACCGTGAATCCAAGTCCGACTGGTTCTTTTCCTCCGCCGGTTGTGCGATCGGTAAATAACGGTGTTAAATGTAGGTGGGTTGGGTTCGACGACGGTGTAAACGGCCGTTTATTTCTCCGGTCTAGATGAATATTCGTCTTTTAGTTAATTAAATTTTTTGTAATTTTAATGAAAAAAAAAATGAGTAAAGCATAAAGCATCTGGTGTAACGCGGCAAATGCACATCGTGTACGTGACGGCGCACGATAGCTGTAAATCACGTGAAAACAAAGAGGGTTGGTTTCGTAAATAGCACGACTGAATTTGACTAAACGTGAACATTGGATGGATTTTATTATTAGTTGGGTTTGGATTAGGAGGTGAATGACCCACAAGAGTACTTAGACCATCTCCATCCATAAACACGAAATTTGTGTGGTGCAAGTTTCACGTGATGTGATTTTTGGTGTATTGGATTGTTACATCTCGCCAATTACATCAAATATTATATCAAAAGAAATTTAGAATATTTTTTTTCTTTTTATTAATAATTTTTTATATATTAATTAAATATTAAAAATGATATTTTTATTAAATAATAATTATTTTAAAAATTATAATAATTTAATAAAATTAAGTATTTATTTAATCAAAAAATATTATATTTAATATATAAAAAATATTATATTTAATATAAAATATCACAAAAAAAATGACGGACATAAAAGTAATATTTTATATTGATAATAATTAAAATTTTTAAATTAATATATTCTTCTTATAAATAATCAATTAATGTATTTCAAAAAGCATAATAAATCTCTGTACCTTTTATTTGTTTAATATCGAATAAAAAAATTTATTTACAAAATTTTTAACTTTGAGAATTAACGTTTTTATCTGATCCTCAATTGATGTATTAATATTTTGATTATTTTTTTAATTATATAATTGTTATAAATAATAATTAAATAAATATAAAGAAAAAAAAATTTATAATATATAAATAGTGTTATATACGTTAAATTTGACGTGATAAGGTTTCCTTACGCCAATTTAATGTATTGTCCGACGTTGGATTGTGAGCACATTGTTCACGGGTATTTTGATTGTGGGTAGGAGATGCCCTTACACGTAATAACATTGATAATATAATATAAGTGGTTTAAATAGTAAGGATATTCCGAAGAGAAGGATATCGATGAAGGTGACGTGGCAAGATGAGTGATGTGATTTTTCCCATTGACGTGACTTTGGACATGGCGTGATGAAACAAGACAAAAAGCGGGCGTGTAGCGTAGAAGAGTTAATGAGGGACAAAAGTGGAAAAGTAAAGGTGTTTATTGTTTAAGATAAGGCTTCGTCCTGTCAGAAAAAGACAAGATAAGACTTAAGAGTTAAGACCAAGTTGAACTATAATTAAGACATTTGTCTAATGGATAAGGGCAGTTAGATGTGACAGGTGAAGTGGTCCAATCAAAGGCCAAAGCTAAGGATGGATTGGAATTGTGTGTAGGTGGAGCACCTCTCCAGTGACGTCCTGGCCTAAGATATCAGCAGCTGGCAGTGCTATCCGCCGTATGAGGTCGAAATGTGAACACACTTACTCTTAATTTATGTTCTTTCAATACATTTTTATGTATAAAAGAACAATTATTTTTTGTTTTGAAAATATATATTAAAATAAATTTCTTGGCATATACTTTTAATATGTACGTATTCAATTCGAAGGGATAAAATAAGGTGGTAACTTTGACTCGGAATANTTTTAATTCTTTTGTTGTGAGAACTGGTTCAATTATTATGTACTTCAAATTCTTCATACTTTTTCGGGGGCTAAATTACTTTTTCTGAAATGGTTACCACTACGATCTTTTTTTCCCCCTCAATATACTGGTTTTCAATGGTTATTTGTGGAAATATGCATTCATCGTTATTGTTTTGGTGGGTCCAACAATTGTTAGTGAGCCAAATATATGTTCTTTGACAGTCTCCCTCTCAGATCCTCATTTACTTGAATTTTATTTGTTTGGTGTCTTCATCATTTATTTTTTTCAACTCTCATCTCAGTTGAGTCTGTGGAAATTCTATGGAGATATTTTCATATGTGTGATGATTACTAATCAGGTTAGCAATTGAACTTTTGAGGTTTCTTGTTAAAAAAATTAAAATAAAAAAAATGAACTTCTTAGCTTGAAGTTTAGGGTAGGGAATCAATGCTTTTTGCTGGTGGGCAAAAGCCAGATTGTCAGTTTCAGAGCTAGACAAGGCATGTGAAGTTGTCAAATGCGTGACCTTTTTAGGCTAGAAAGCTAGGAACATGAAAGGTTAAGAAGTACAAAAGCTAGGAACTTGACTGAGATTGTAATAATCTTCCTGTTTGGCATTAGATGTTTTAATGTTAGCTCAATAGCTTTTATCTTCTCAGAATTTTGTGAGATAGAATTCGCCTTGTGCATCACTGTTAGGATCTCACATTAGAAGGGAAACGGGTGGGCATGTGGGTTATAAATGGCTTGGGCATCCTTCCTTGGCAAGCCGGTTTTCCAAGGAGAGTTCTACCCAAGCCCATGAAAGACCCATGGCCCAGCCCAATTGTTGAGTTGTTGGAGTGGGTTCGTATCAAATGGTATTAGAGTATGATCCTACGCCCATGTAGACGTCGCCTATGTGGCAGGCTGACCTTGGGCTTGGGTTGCTACCTCGAGAAAGGGCGTGGAGGCTCGAGGGAAAGGGAATCCGTGTAGTCACCCAAGGGGTAAAGAGGCCAACGGGGGTAAAGAGGCTGACGTGGACATCAGTTACTGAAGCGTGGCGGAATGTGAGGATCCCACATTGAAAGGGAAAAGGGTGGGCATGTGGGTTATAAAGGGCTTGGGCACCCTCCCTTAGCAAGCCGGTTTTCCAAGGAGAGTTCTACTCAAGCCCTTGAAAGACCCATGGCCCAGCCCAATTGTTGAGTTGTTGAAGTGGGTTCCTATCAATCACTTTGGGATTTACAATTTTTTTCCCTTTTCTTTTCAAAACTTTCAAATATAAACCAAACTTCCAAATTCTAGTGTTACCGGATCTGAACCCAAGACTTCTTCTGCAAGCCAAGAGATCCAACTGACTGAACTAACTAATACCTGCATAAGCTTTGATTACATAGGATTTCTATTTTATTGGTGATATTGTATAAGCAAATTTCTTTTCTGACCATGGTGAAATTGATGTACATTATGGGTCATAGACAAGTGTTTTTGGCTTGTCTTTGTACAGGGTGTATTCCCTCAGGATTTTGTCTTCACTGTGGTCTTTTGGTCCACATTAGCATCTTCGTCATTGAATCATTTTCGTTATGTTCATTTTGGGAAAAACAGTTTCAATCTTCTATGATGGTTGAGGGAAACTGCTTATTGCTTAAACTTAGTTTCAGGAGTTTGTTGTTGACTTGCTCTTTGTTATATCTGCTCTTAACTGCATACATTGATTGCTGTTTGAATCTAGTACTTTGTAGTATGACGCTTTTGGGGGTTGGCAGCTCCTCAGGTGTCTAGCTCTTTTGTTACTTCATTATGTCCCAAGGAACAAATTCAATTTGGTGTTGAGGAAGCTTGTTTCAGTTGGAGGATATGTAAACAGGGATTCAAACTTGTGATGCTTTTAAATTAAGCATTATAGTGATTCATTGACGTTCCCTGTGGTTAGATTAATTTATATACCTCTTACCATCTCTAACTCTTCCTGGGGTTCTTGCTACCCTTGTTTACCACAAAGTTATTGCACCATTCTCTTTATGTCATTAGCTTTTGAATGCCAGAGCAAGTTGTGATAGGAGATGGCTGATTGACTGGATGTGGGGTTGCATCAATTTCGTAAAGATGGAGAACAGTTCCAATTAAAGTGCCTGGCAACATTACAAATACATAGTGACACACTTTTAGCTTTCTATTTGAATATCAATGATCTACTTTTGCATGACTCATTCTCTTTTTCGGTCGCCTGCCCAGTATGTCACTGAATTAATGGTATTTCCTGTGAAAATGGTTATAGATGTGTTTGTTTGCTTGATGAACATAATTTCAATCCGTAGGTTGTAAATATTTGGACTCATGTACTAACTAGTTAAGTGCTTGTTCTATTAAAGCAATTGATCCGTGGGAGCAGTTGTGATCAGGACTCAGCAAGTGTAAGATGCTTATATGATATTTATTAGAGGCTGTTGAGTGTTCCACATTCTTGTATTGTGCTGCAAAAGTTACATTTGTCGATTTTCTGTCATGAGGCATATATAAAAGGATAACTTGTTGGATTTGGACCCAGTTGCTTACTAGTCTGGAACTTGTTCTCTAGATGCAATTTATTATTCAGAACAGTTATAGTCAGGACTCGGCAAATCTAAGATATTCAGTTTTCTCCGGATATTTATCTAAGGTTGTTGTAAGATTTGGGCCCAATTACTTACTGGTTAGGAACTTGTTGTGTAAAAGCAATTTATAATTTGGAACAGTTATAACCAGGACTCAGCAAGTGATACACAGTTTTCTTCTAATATTATCAAGTGCTGTTGTCTATTTTACCATTGTCTTCTTTAGTTGAGAACCTAGTATTTGTTGCACAAATTAGGTCCTGCACTATCTGTCATGAGGTATCTATGATAGGATAACTGTAGGTTTGAAAGTAGACCTACTTATAGATGCAGTGCACACACTGAAGAGATATTTATAAAGAAAAACAAAAAGCATGTTTAAAAGGATAACATGTTTGGACTTTTGGGTGTGCACTTCTGTTGTCCAAAAAGAAACTTATTAGGAATATTATAAGTTATTGTGGTTGTTTTGCTTGGGTGAGTGCTACAATTTTGCTAGTATTGTGCAACATTGTAACTTGGAACACTCTAAGTAAAAGGGTCTTTGTTACTCTATATATTTTATATGCCCATAGTGGATGAATAGGACACATCATTATGAATTTTGACATCTATATATTTTATATGCCCATAGTGGATGAATAGGACACATCATTATGAATTTTGACATTTTTCTCTACTTCTAGTTTTAGAACAGACTTGCGTGTTGCGTAGTTTCCTTCACTTTCTATTACATTCTTTGTGCCTATCATAGTTGCAAACTAAGAAAATCAAAAGAGGATATTAGATTCTTGATATCCGCTTTTTCTATATTCTTTTTCCCTGTATTTTTTTCCCCCTAAATTACTTGATTTTCCCTTCATGTAAATCTATTTCTCCTCCTTTTTCCTCATTTTGTGTTTTAGAGGATTGTACTTTGCTAGGGTGGCTCCTGATTTTGTTTACTAATTACCACCAACAGATAGCATCCTGTTTGAAGCAATTGTACTTTTATAATTTTGAATATTCTTAGCTCTAAGACCAATGACTTGAGCCCTGGACATGACTTTTCCTGCCTTCCTCCCAGTAGTATATGTGAGGTTGATTTTAGTTTTACTGATATGGGTTCCTGCTTTTCTTGGCCTTGTTATGATTGGGAATTCCTAAGAATGATATAAACCGGAGACGGATTACTAAGCAAAAAGTAACTTTTAATATTATCAATTCAATAAATCTCTAAATTTTTAGATAATGATAAATGAATGTTAAGAATTTGTACCACATTACAATATCTGTGCTTGAACTTGTCTTATTTTCTTGGCATGATCTGCGTACTGTCTTTACACAAATTTCTATTGACATAGCGAGACTGTTTTGTTTCGACTTTGATCCTTTTAGATGCCGAGATAGTTTGGTGCCAGGATGAGCCAATGAACATGGGTGCATACAGCTATATTGCACCTCGTCTTGGCACTGCCATGAAATCACTGAGCAGAGGAACTGTAGAGGACATCAAATATGTCGGCCGTGCTCCTTCAGCTGCCACAGCCACTGGTTTCTATCAAGTTCATGGGAAGGAACAGACCGAGCTTGTGCAGAAGGCCATTCAACCTGAACCAATCAACCAGCCTCTCTAAAGTTCTAAACCCTTGAAACCAGTATAAGAAGATTAATGATTTGCTCCAAGAATAACTCATGGAATCTGAAAATTTTTATTTCCATTTCTTCTGTTGTTTGATGATGTTTGTCGTTAATTCTGTTATCTTCAAAAACACCAGGGAAATCATACAAAAACTGAATTTCAATACCAATATGATATTTATGCACTACTTTTGTAGTGTTTTTGACTGTAATAATGTTGTCTTCCTTTGAGTACTGGATGGATAGACCTGTAATTAAATTTCAGTTTCTTTTTCTCTCACTCTTATCTCTTGAAAGTATTTTTGCTTTCTTCTCCCTTCAATTTTTCCGATAAATTTTAATTGTGATAATAAATTTTAATTGTGATAATGATGGAGAGAAACAGGGGGGAAAGGAGAAAATGAAACGTAAAGAACTGGATTTGTACAAACTTATTTGTGGCTGGAGCACTTTTTATTACTTGTAATATAAAAATAAAATATTGATAAAATTTCATTTACATATATATATTAGTGTAATAATATTACACATTTTAAAATATATTTAGTGATGATTTTTTGCATGTGTTCTTGCTCGTAAATAATAGGATTATTTAATAAATAATAAGCCAATAAGGTGACACTATAGAAGATATTCTATATAATTTCATAATCAATAACACTACGGACACCGAATTTTTTACATCGAATTTTTGTACCGGCCGACGTGGATACTATCTTTCCTATTCATTATTAATAACAATATAACAAAGTTAGGATAAAGGGATACTTTTGATAAATTTCTAAAATTTTGGGAGTCCATTTGATAAAACAAAGGGATATCAGTGACACATTTTTTAAACTTTTAGGGTCTATTTGAAATAAAAGCAAAAATTAAGATACTCCAAATGTCATAACACCTATCTTTCTCATCCATCATTACCAAGAATAGGCGGGATTGCCTTACTGGAATCGACAAGACGTGCAGATTTCTTTACAAATTTGTGGGATATTTTCATTTTATACTTAACACAAATATATTCAACAAAACATGTATATTTCTTTATGATCCAGAACTCTTCATTAATTAATTTGTTATATTGTCGCCATTTTTTCCCTGCAACTATTTCTGGGTTCCTGAGATTCGTGATTGCTTAGAAGCACTTCTTAAATCAAGGAAACTGAAAACGATCACCTGATTTTGATTGCAATCATAATACAAATTCAACTCTTACACAGAAAAGTAANTGTGTGTGTGTGTGTGTGTGTGTGTGTGTGTGTGTGTGTGTGTGTGTGTGTGTGTGTGTGTGTGCACACACACACTCACATATATATATATATATATCCTTCAACTCCTCACCAACGGGTTGCAAGGGGAGGAGATGGTCTGAGACAAGCAGTTCAAATTCAACCCAACTAGGACTGCCAAGGAGCATAGCCACTCGACCTGAGGGAGAAAAGCGAACCAGATTCAGGAATCAAGATGAGCCTTTATGGAAGTAGCGGCTATCTATATATAGAGTAATACTAGCCTTACTAAGAGGCATACAAAGAGTCATACAAAGAGTCAAATCCAGCCCTTGAAATTCATGATTGCCTCTTTCTCTCTCTCTTTTTCCCTTCTTTCAAGGGCTGGATTTGGCTCTTTGTATGCCTCTTTGTAAGGATATATATATATATACACACACACACACATGCACGCCGCCTTTAGTGCACGGCCTCAGAATAAGAAAGAAGAATTTGTACAGTCTGTAAGAAGTGCATGTGAATGAGGACTGTACCCAAGAAAGAATTTGAGAATACACTCACATGGCCAAGGTTCCGAATCCATGCCTTAACCGAGTCCGATCAGCAAAGAAAGAAAGAATAGAAAAGAAGAGAAACAGAAAACAGAAAACAGAAAAATAGAAAAATAGAAAAAAGAAAAAGAAAAAAGAAAACAGAAAAGAAAATGCATTGTATAGAAAAGTTTATGCATCCGTGCATATGCATCATGCCATTTCTACTATCCCGAGTTAGTTTCCCTATTTGTGCTTACATAACGGTAAGTGAGAAACTAGAATCGTAGATAACAGAGAAGAATAGAGAAGCTTGGTGTAAGGAAAGAAAATTCAGAATCTGAGTAACGAAGAAGGAATAGAAGTGTTGTGGGTTTACTTACTGAGCAATTAGTGCTCACCCCGTTGATTTCACTATTTTGCAAGTAGTAGATGAGATGCGGTCGGATGGGACGTCAAGTAGCAGGGGAGAAAGGCAACACTGTTGGACTATATTTTTGAGTTTATTTTTGTGACTATGGTACTTGATATAGAGATTTGTATATAAAAGTAATGCTATTTTCGGGTCCACTACCCTATACTTATATCCATATATGTTTTTCTATGATATATTTAGTGAGTTTTCATTTTATACCTCCCAAGTATACTAGCTAGAAAGAATATTACATTTTTGGTGTAATATTTAGTGAGACCTACATCGTCTACCATACAGAGCTTCATAAGGAGCCATCTTAATTGTAGACTGGTAATTGTTATTATAAGCAAATTCCACCAAGGGTAACATCTCATGCCAAGTCATTTTATAATACATACAACATGCTCTCAACATGTCCTCAAGTACCTGATTTGTTCTCTCAGTTTGGCCATCCGTCTGAGGGTGGTATGCTGTGCTAAATGCTAACTTGGTACCCAAGTTTCTCTACAAACTAGTCTAGAAAACTGAAACAAATCTGGAATCTCTATCTGATACTACGGTCTTGGGCACCCCATGGAGTCTAACTATCTCCCTGATATAAATCTGGGCCAACTGATCTAATGTAGTACTATCCTTTATAAGCCGGGGGGGGGGGGGGGGGGGGGGGTAGTAGAATTGTAACGCCCACAATCAAGGACGTAGCTTTATTTATGCCCTAATACCCTAGTTGAATTTTGTTAAAGTTATCTTGGACAAGTGTTAAGGAAATTCTTTAAAAGGTTAGTAGGGGTAAAATGTTCTTTTCACTCATAATCAGTTGAAAAAGTGGGGAGTGAAAAGAAGTAGAATAACATGGAGAAGTTAATAAAATGAGGGCATTTTTGTATTGACTAAGGGACATAGATGAAATTTTTAGAAAGTGTAGGGTAAAATGGGAAACTAATATATATAATATATATTTATGTAATAAGAGTTCAAGAGAGAAACCCTAGCCATCTATCCATAGTTCACGCCACCTTCACCCTAAATTCTCTCAATTTCTTCACTCAATTTTCAAGGAAATTCATAGGATTTTAGTTCAATTTTGATAGATTTTCAATCCTAAACATCCAAAGGTAAGATTCTTGTACCAAGATGTGAGATTAAATTTTACAGTTTTGAATTCTTATGGTTTTGTATGCTTAGGGTTTTAGAGGAAAGAGAATTCTACCAAAGAGAGATTATAGTGTTGCAGTTGCTCAAATTCAAGGTAAGTAAATCCAACTTTAGCTTTGATTAGATAAATACTTGTGTAGAGAAATTTTTATATGTTGTATGTGTGTTTGGATGATGAGAATTATGGATTGAAAATTGAGATTGTTTGATATGTGAATTTCATGGCCATGAGAAGTAATTTATTATATGTGATGAGAAGTAATTTATTAGTATGTGATGAGAGTTGATTTATTAGTATGTGATGAGAATTGATTTATTGGTATGTGATGAGAAGTGATGTATTTGTATGTGTTGAGTTGATGGGATTTTGGATGAAAAATGAAAGAATGGATGTGGAAAGGTGGAGGATGAAATTCGACTAGGTTGATTGTTGGCTTTAGGGAGTTTTTTGCTACAATTTTGGTGACTTGAGAGATATGTGGAGGTGTAACCAATTTAGGGTTTGTATGTGCATGTACTGTGTTTGATGAAATGTCAAAGAAAGTGCAATACATGAGTATGTTGGATTATTACTTTGTTATGGAAATGTTGTTGGTAGAAAATACTAGTTCCATAATGATATCTTTATATGCCATAATGCATTCTTACATTTGAGCATTTTCATTTAGAAAGAATAGCAAAGAATGAGCATATTTACATGCACATATACATGTATGAGAACATTAAAGAATAAAGAGAAAGAAAGAAAAGCAATTAAATGTAGAATTATTGTTTTAAGAAATATAATTAAAGAACAATTCAAATCTGAAATTTTACTTAAGGCTTACTGTGCATTACTGGTACCCACCTTTAGTGAACGGCCTCAGAATAAGAAAGAAGAATTTGTATAGTCCGTAAGAAGTGCATGTGGATAAGGACTGTACCCAAGAAAGAATTTGAGAATACACTCACACGGCCAAGGTTCCGAATCCATGCCTCAGCTGAGTCCGATCGGCAAAGAAAGAATAGAATAGAAAGAAAGAAAGAATAGAAAAGAAAAGAAAAGAAAATAAAAGAAAAGAAGAGAAAGAAAGAAATAAGAGAAAAGAAGAGAAACAGAAAAGAGAAAATTGAAATAGAAAAAGAAAGAAAAATAGAAAAAGAAAGAAAACAGAAAATAGAAAAACAGAAAAGAAAATGCATTGCATAGAAAAAATTTATGCATCTGTGCATATGCATCATGCCATTTCTACTATCTTGAGTTAGTTTTCCTATTTGTGCTTACATATCGGTAAGTAAGAAGAATAGAGAAGCTTGGTGTAAGGAAAGCAAATTCAGAATCTGAGTAACGGAGAAAGAATAGAAGTGTTGTGGGTTTACTTACTGAGCAATTAGAGTTCACCCTGTTGATTTCACTGTTTTTGCAGGTAATAGATGAGAGGCGGTCGGATAGGATGTCAAGTAGCGGAGGAGAAAGGCAACACAGTCGGACTATATTTTTGAGTTTATTTTTGTGACTATGGTACTTGATATAGAGATTTGTATATAAAAGTAATGCTATTTTTGCGCCCACTACCTTATACATATATCCATATATGTTTTTCTATGATATATTTAGTGAGTTTTCATTTCATACCTCCCAAGTATACTAGCTAGAAAGAATATTACACGCACACACACACACACACACATATATACACATATATATAAATCAAGCAAAAGTAATGTGTGTGTGGGAGTTTTTCTTTTTATAAGGCTTACTGTTCATTACTGTAGAATTTGCAAAAGTAAATGAATGATGTGTATACATATACATATATATACATATATATAACTGGTACAAGTCTATATTCCATTCATGACAACACTGATCATCAAATAGCAAATATTGATCCTAATGTAAACATATATATGTGTATATATATATGTTTACAAAATTAAAAATTATTGTTTAAATTTCTTGAGTGTGAACAAGTATTTTAAAAATTACATAAATTAATGAAATTTATTAACACTCAAGAAATTAACAACAATACATTTTCAAGTATTTCAAAAGAGGAATGTAACATAAATCAAGTATTTCAAAAGTAAATGAATGATAACAAGTATTGAAAAAAGTATGAAAAGTAATAATGAGATGAATAGTAAAAGTAATGATGAAATGGAAATATTGAAAGAAACTTACAACTACGGAAAACATGATGAAGAAACGTTTTTATTGCTTGATGACTTTTAAAAAAAAAATATTTTACATAACTGCTACAAGTCTAATAAAAATTCTTGTTATCATTTATAAACAGTAAACTGCTATAGTAAAAGCGAACGATGATTAATAGTGACTGTAAACAGTAATTTTGAACAGTGTTCTGCTATAGTAACTACGGTAATGGATGTTAATTTATGCAATTTTTAACATAAATCAAGTATTTCAAAAGTAAGTGTTATCACAAAATCAAAAGAATTTTTTCAATACTTGTTATCATTCATTTTTGTTTTTAAAGGGTCATACATACATACATACATACATACATACATACATACATACATATATATATATATATCTTGAGGGGTTTTGGCATTGAGCCAACTCAGCCAGAAGTTTTGATTTTTGCATCAAAAATATTGATTGTTGTTGAGGTTGACATAAATGAGGGTGTTGAGAAATCCATATTTGCACGGCTGGTGGGCTAACATTTTGGATGGAAAAGCTAAGCCACCATTTAATAAAGAATTTTCTTTGTAACTCTCTGAATTATGGAGGAGGAGGTGTAGTGATATAAAATTGCCAACTCATTATCCAAGCAATTAAGAAATTGCTAAAAAATGCTAGCAAATGTTCTTCATTGTTATTGAATTTTTTGGCGAATAATTGAAATCCTTCCCAAACTGAAGGCGGGAGAATTTTTTCATTGAGGAATGTAACATCAATCAAGTATTTCAAAAGTAGATGCTTAAGAATTGGTGGGACTTGATATCTAAAAGGAACATTGATTTTTCTAATTTCCACCAATTTTAAAGCAGGATCGTAAAAATCTTGAGGAATGTAACAATAATCAAGTATTTCAAAAGTAAATGAATTATATATATATTTACACACACATATATATGTATATATATACACATATATATGTACACACACACACACACACACACACACACACACATATATATGTGTGTGTGTGTGTGTGTGTGTGTGTGTGTGTGTGTGTATACATATATATGTGTATATAACATATATACACATACACATATACATGTTTATATATACACATATATATGTACACACACACACACACACACACACACACACACACACACACACACACACACATATATATATATATATATATACATTCCCATTTTGCCCTTGCACTTTTATGATAATTCCAATTATGTCATATGCGTATTTACCTATATACCCTCACTTTTCAATGGATTTAACACATGTTCTTGGTCATTTTCACTCCCCATTTTTTCATCTAGTTGTGAGTGAAAAGACCATTTTACCCTTATTCTTTAATTTCTTTTTATTACTTTACAAACACGTATTTATCTCGGCATCACATCACGTTTATTGTTTATAACCTTTCTACCACTATATTCTCATGGCTAGCACACTTAATACATTATATTTATCATACTTACTTTTCACTTGAACATGTGATTCTGTGTGAAATTACCATTTTGCCCTATCGCTAAGTTTCCTTGCTATTTTTCATGTTTCTAATTTCTGTTTTTTCTAGTATGTATCTAATTTATGTTCTTTTCTTGTACATCTCTATTTTCTTTTCTATTCTCATAGGCTTCTATTTTCTTTTCTTCTCTATTCTCATGGGTTTCTATTTTCTTTTCTTGGCTATTCTCATGGGCTTCTATTTTCTTTTCTTGGCTAGTCAGATACGTAATAATAAAATAAACTCTTTAATCTATGCATAAATGCATAAAATGCAATGCACATAAAATGTCTAATGCATATGCAAATGGTCATGTTTGTATTCTTCCTAAGAATTCTTTTCTAATTCTTTTCTTTTCTTTTTGAAATTCTTTCTATTTTTTATTTCTTATTCTATTTTTCTTTCTTTCTGAAATTCTTTCCGTTTTCTATTTCTTATTCTATTTTTCTTTCTTTCTGAAATTCTTTCCGTTTTCTATTTCTTATTCTATTTTTTCTTTCTTTCTAAAATTCTTTCTGTATTCTGTTTTGGTTTGCCGATCAGACTAGGTTGAGGCATGGATTTGGAACCCTGGCCGTGTGAGCGTATTCTAAAATTCTTTCTGGATATAGTCCTTATCTACATGCACTTCTAGCGGACTGTACAATTCTGTTTTCTATTCTGAGGCCGCTCACTGATGGTGACATGCATGTGGGAAACTTTTGCATCTCTGTTGCTACTAACTAATGCAGCGAATGCTCATAGGTTCCCCATCGCAACAATCCTCTGAAAACATGCTCTGTAAATCTACAAAATAACTAGCTAGACATTTTCCAATAATTTTAAAATTTCTGAAATATATGCTATGCTATGTCATGCATTTATATGTTGTTTATGCATGATCCCAAAATACATGTTTGACTCTAGCATGTATTCTATTAATTCTAAGGCTTTTATTTCTATACTTTTCTGGAAAACCCAAAGTTCTATTCTAGTAACACGCTTAACTTAAACATTTTCTATTTTATTTTTTATTTCTGAATTCTACGCATCGTGTGTACGCACGCGATTCTATAATTTCTACATAATTATGTAATTCTTCAATTCTATCATGCTAAGAAAAATGTACACGTACACAATTACATTACCCTCACAACTTCTACTCTTCTATAAATCTATCAATGAGATATTAAAATGGCACAATTCAGTTAGAGAATGAATTCTACATTTTGGGCAATCTAATTTCTTCTATAAAAAGCTATGCCGTTTTTCTATTCTGAGGCCGCTCATTGATGGCGGCGTGCATGTGGGAAACTTTTGCATCTATGTCACTACTAACTAACGCAGTGAATGCTCATAGGTTCCCCATCGCAACAGCCCTTTGAAAACATGCTCTGTAAATCTACAAAATAACTAGCTAGACATTTTCCAATAATTTTAAATTTCTGAAATATATGCTATGCTATGTCATGCATTTATATGCTGTCTATGCATGATCCCAAAATACGTGTCTGACTCTAGCATGTATTCTATTAATTCTAAGGGTCTGCTTGGGAGTTTTTTTTTCACTAGTTTTGGGGGGTTTTTAATTGGACTGGTTTTGAGGTGTTTAAAAACCCCCACTTGCTAGATTTTTAATAGGCTGGTTTTGACTGGTTTAAAAACCCCCCAAAACCAGTGTAATGTATTTTTGAGGGGTTTATAAAACACCCAAAACCGAGGTGTTTTGGCTAATTTAAAACTTTTATCCCAAAAAAACCCCTTTCCACTCCCTTTGTTGCACGCAAATCTCTCGCTGCTGTTGACTTCTCTCTAGCACACAAATCTCTTGCTACTGCACACGAAGTGTGTTAGAGTAGGTACCCTAGAGCCAATCAATTATTGTGGAATTGACTCTTTGTAATAATGTTCATTAATCAATAAAAGACATTTTATACTATATCGCGTAAATCATTATTATTGCAATATGTATTGATATATGTCCTTAGAATGGTAAAACTGTGACGAGGGTATCAAGTGTTTCAAATCTTGATAGTGAGAACCCTATGAGCACATATGGTGGCCATTCTAGAAACGTCCGTAGCCCCAGTATTATTCTGAAGTAAGGGCACAGATAATATGGTAAGGCTATCATAGTGTTGAACGACCCTATCAAAAGGTAGTGACTGATCTCACTTGTCAAGGTTGTTTGGTGACAATCTGGTGCAACACATGGGTGCTTGCTATAGGCTAATACATCGCAACAAGTTCACTGGACTGACCCACCAGAGGATTCCATATGGATGGTAACCCTAGGGTCTATGGAACAAATGCTCTTACGAATGGTGGTACATGTGATCCTTAGACTTGAGATCACCGGAGCGCCTTGTGCACCGATTGATGCAGTTTGACACTAGCCTAATGCAGTTCTTTTCAGAGCTGTCAATACGGTAGTGATGGGCTGCATTGAGGAGTGTATCAAGACTATAGTGGATAGATAGAGGATTCATCACTCCTGGATACGGGAGAAGTTAT
Source organism: Pistacia vera (assembly GCF_008641045.1). Taxonomy (NCBI): domain Eukaryota; kingdom Viridiplantae; phylum Streptophyta; class Magnoliopsida; order Sapindales; family Anacardiaceae; genus Pistacia; species Pistacia vera. The sequence goes on from NW_022196268.1 coordinate 1,121,180, forward strand.
CTCACGGCGCAATTCAGTATATGGCAATGACACTAAAACTGTGGCCACAGTGGGATTGAGTTGTTGCTCTATCCGGATTATAATACAGGTCATTGGTCTAGAAACTGAATACATAATATCGAGAGTAACTGAAGGTTGACACTATTTCTATGCCTTCGTCTCAATGAGATAACGTATGATGAAAGGATCGAATTGTATACTAACCATATCGTTGACAGGTAGCTACTTTGCTGAATCCGAATCTATCGGGTGGCCATGATGCCTTGCTAGGAGCCAATCTTGGTCTGTGTATTAGTGAGACGATTAATTGGTGTTAATCGTGATACTATACACTGTCGATATGATGATGAGCCTATGCGTCACACACATAGAAGATAATTTAAGACTCAAGAAGAAAAAAGGGCGTTTTTGTCTTTTTAGGCGAAAAGGTATTTTGATAATTTCATAGTGCAATTAAATTTGCTGAGGTCGTAGCCTTTATTTAATTTATTAGAAAAATTAAATAAGTAAAATTACGTTTAAATATGTGTTCGCATATATTTAATTAAATCATCATTATTGTTAAATGTTAATATATAGATTAAATATATATTAATTGATTTTAATTGAGATAATGATGAAATAAATATAAAATATCTAATTGGTAGTGTTTGGTAACAAGGGGTGTTTGGATTGGAGCCCAAGCCTATTCCATATGGGAATAGGGCATTAAAGTATCACTATAAAAGAAAATGTTTCTTTGTAAAATGTAAGAGATTTTTCATTTAGTTTATTTTCTTTGAAAAGGCACAAACACAGCAGCCCCTTAAACACTCTCCCACGGCAAAATTTATTTTTGTCTAAAATCAATTTCATTGATTTTTCTTCTTGATCTTAAAGCTAAGGAGGATCTAGTAAATCCCTCCTTAGTTCTTTGTGATTGTCTTCGTGTGGACTACGTGGGTTCGATCGTACACTTGGGTCGGTAGCAAAACGTTCATTGACAAATTTGGAGGAGCCTCCAAACGTGCGTATGTTTTTCTAAACTCATGATTAATTTCTGCAGATTTCTATTTTATCATAAATTGTAAAATTGTACCTTTGATCTTAGCTCAATGGAAACGATCCTTATTATTATGATTTTTGTTTTCCGCTGTGTATATGGACCGTTTCCTAACAAAGTGAGTGAATGGTTTTAATTTGCTGCACACAAATCCTTTTGCTGCACACAACTCGTTTAATTTGTGATAGTCAAGAAGCAAAGTCAACCAAATTAGGCATTTTGGTTTCTGATAGTTCCAAGAGAGTTGCTATTTGCAGTCGCTAATTCACAAAAGAGTAAGTTTCGTTTTCTTGTCTTCTTTATTTGTTTATTTCTATATAATTAGTTTATTGTATTAGATTCTCCTCACTTTCAGCATTTTGGGTTTGTATTATAGACGAAGCTTTGTTGATTGTTTGCCATTTTCATTTGTTAATCTTGTTTGGGGTGAATTATAAGCGTGAAGATTTTATGATTGTGCATTTTCATAGATTGGTAAGGTTACTAGAAAAACCCCTTCTTATGGGCTTTATCACTGGGACGGTTGAGACTGAGCTATCTCTCTTGAGCATGAATGAAATTAACCCAGATAGATATGAATGAGTAATTTTTCCTGTTTCAAACTTGTTTGCAGAAGTTCGTCTTTTATTATTTTTGAAATTCAAGTTTTTTCTACTTTCAAAACTTATTTATACCAACAGTTGTCTGTAAAACAACATTGCAAGCTGTTAAATCAAGTTGGGAACGTGAGTTTGGGAAGGCATAACAATTTAATGGAGGATTTGTATTTCTCTGTTCATTTTGTTTAAATAATTCTAGAGGATAGAATTTATATGTTTCTTCTAAGGCGAAGAGATCATATAGTTAAATTTATTAGCTAGGTTTGCATCTTTCTTTCATGTTTCATACATAATGACCATATCTTTATGATGTATTATTTTCTTTCAACTTTGTATATATGGTTTATTTTGAGTTGGCCAGAGTTTATTTGAACACATTTAGAATAGGTTTGCTGTGTCAACTAAGTGCTGCGCAAAACAATTTATGCTCTATCTATTTTATACAAGTTTAGAATACATCACAGCTATTATTGTAAAACCGTGAAGAGTTTTCATTATTATTTTTGTAATTGTGTTTTTCTATTGAATTGTGTCAAAATTTAGCTTTAAGCACTTTTCTGGTTGTTATTTGTTACAAGATATTAAGCTTGGATGTTGAAATCAGACCTTCGTGTTTATGTTGTCTAGGAAATGGTCCTAATGTTGGAGTATGGCCTATGTCTTGGTACTTTGAAGGTGAACTATTTAGGATTCTGTTAGAGCAAGGAGTATCTAAGTGACTCATTCTTTAATTTACTCATTCTTCAACTTCAACTAAGTTGCACTGATATTTTTTATCTAGAGCTTACTGTAGATATTCTTCCTAAAGAAATGATTTGAGAAATGTTAGCCAACTCAGCAGGAAAGCTGTTTCATATGTGACATTATATTGCTATACTTTTTGTTCTTTTAATCTTTTAATTTGATAATAACCTTTGTTGTGTGTGCTCATTCTTATTTATTAGATAGCTGATTATGAGACTTAAATATGATGATTTGATCAGTACGCTATCATTTGTATACATCATATTCATATGATGTTTCTACTACTAGTTGGATGTGTTTTAGCACAACAACCCACAGCACGAACTACTTCACGTTGAATAGAATTAATCGTGCAATACGCTTGCAAAGTGAGCGAATTAGGATGAAATAATGCAACGTATTGCTGGACCAAGTGGTAGACATTTGATTCGAATGGTCCCGTAACATTTGTAGAATTTTGTGGAATTTTAGCAACAGAATGGGGGCTTCGTTAACTCAACGAGCTACAGTTGAAGAACAAGTTGCTAAATTCCTTTGGATTATAGGTCAAGACACTAGGCATAGTGCATGTTCATTGCTTTTCCATCGCTCCAGTGAGACGGCTAGTCGTCACTTTCATAAAGTGTTTGAAGCAATCATAGAGTTAGAGGATAAATACCTCTTACAACCAATGGACTCAAGTGCCACTTGAAATACAAAACCATAGTAGATTCTATCCATACTTTAAGGTATACAACGCAAACATAACACTTTAATACTTATACTAGTACTTTTACCAATTAGATAAATAATGATAGGATTGGTGTTAGGCGAATAGATGGCATGCATATTCGTGTTAAAGTACCAGTTGTACATGCTGCTAGGTACCGTGGTAGGAAGGAATATCCAACTATGATGTTTTGGTTGCTTGCACATTTGACTTGAAATTCACCTATGTGTTGACTGGGTGTGAAGGAACTACTTCTAACTCTAGGTAATGAAAAATGCCCTCACAAGAGATTATCCACTCCATATTCCAACAGGTATTAGTTTGAATTTGGTTGTTTTGCATTTGAATTATTATGTTGACAATAAACATGGTAATGTAGGAAAATTTATCTTGTTGATACGGGTTTCATGCTTCGAAGTGGTCTCATCACACCTTCAAGGAGAGCATTATCACATTAAAGAGTATCACAACGAAACCCTCCTAGAAATGCTCTTGAGCTATTCAATCATCGACACTCTTCATTGCGCAATGCAATAGAGAGAGCATTTGGTGTACTCAATAATGTTTCCCCATTATTGGAAGTGGGACTGAACCGATGTACAACGTTTAAACACTAAAACTAATTGTGTCTGCTTTTTGCATAGTTCATATTTTCTCATGGGAGTGGATCTGGATGAGGTCTCATTGTCGAGGTTGATGCGGAAATTGCTAGGGAACCTATAGAGCATACAAACCATGCCCTTAATTTAGATAATCACAAAGATGCAAGAAAAGAAGAGTATTCGAGGACTCAATAGCAAATGCAATGTGGGAAGCATATCATTTGAACCAGCATTGAAGCCAATTACATTTGTGTTGTACTTTTTCAATGTATTTTTTTCTTTTTCTTTTTGGGTTATAGTAAGTGGTGTGATGTGTTGTAGTGACTTGCTATTATTGCTTTATAATAAGTTGGATCATTTGTATTGTATTCATAATCCTAATATAAATTATTTTTGTTTGTAAATTTTTCTTTTTTGGATAATTATTCCTTACAGGAAATTGATGCCTCACAAGGTGAAGAAGAATCAAATATATGCTGGACCCAATCATGGATGGTATTCTCATTGATGCCTATTTGCATGAGCATGTGCAAGGAAATAGGGTGGGAGGGACCTTCACATCACAAGCCCATGACCAAATATTGCAAACAAGAAAGAGTTTCCAAATATCATAGGGAGAAGAAAAGATCCAAAATCACATAAAATTTATCAAGAAATCATAGGCATCTTGTCATGATATTTTTAAGGATGGATTGAGTGGTTTTGCATTGATCAAACTACTTCGACATGGCATGCTGAACCAAAAGTGTGGGACAAACTTATCGAGGTGGGCTCATGTTTAATTGTTTACATACACTTTAAATATGCTTGTTGGAGAAATTTATTGTTCTTACCATGTGTGTATTTTTATATAGTCAAATCCTAGTACTGTTGAATGGAAGAGCAAGCCTGTATATAACTACGACAAGTTGTGTGAGCTCTTGCAAAGGATAAGGCGAATGAGGAAGATGGTGACACCCCTAGGGAGATGAGAGAAAAAGGCTGATTTATCCAAAACAATGTAGAGTGCCCTACTTCAGTTGAGGACATTGATAACATGGTAGCACAAAATCAAGCTTCATTGAATGCTGTCAATGTTGAAGGAAGTGAGAATGACTTGACTTCTCCAGGTTGCTAATCCGAAGTTTCACACGTAAGTTGAAGAATAGATGCAGAGTTAAAGAGGACAACAATCCTGTAAAGGGGCTATTAGTGCAATGGATAGGGCAACACATTACCTAGGTGATGTGTTATTGTTGTGTGCTAACAAGTCTTCTTCAAAGGACAATGAATTGTTGGACATTTAGTTGAGATTGGGATAAAAGATGATGATGAGTTGCTACATGCTCAAACTTTCCTTCTTGAAAATCCCATGAAGCTGCGTGTATTTTACTCGTTTCCAGCACATCGCCGCAAGAGTATCTTAATGAAAATGCTTGAAAATGCAACAACTTAATTCCTTTACCAAGGTAAATCCCACAATAGCAGCTAGTTTTTGACTGTTTGGCTTGAGAAACTTAAAAGTGGTTTTTTGATTTAGTTGATGCACATCCTAATTAATTTTGTTTTTATCTAGTGCAAAATGCTCATTTGGTAATGGATTTATGAGTAAATAAGGATTTGATGTTATGAAACAACGTTGAGCTATTCTTTGTTTATTTCCATGTATTTGGATGGATTTCGTGTTGGAAGTTTGTAGAAATGCTTGTAGGGGAACGCGTTTTTTCTTGTTTGCACTTGAAGGAAAAATGCACCTAAAATTTTAAAGGCTTCATGACGCCATTCTTATGACAACTGTGCCAATTACATAAATATTACCAGAGCAATTGTAAGTAAAATGCACGGTGAATTTGAGAGTTAACTCCTCCATTCTTATGATGGTAATGGGAATCAACATAGCAAACTTCTATTCTTAAGAGCTTCATTACAAATCTTAATAGAAAGAAACAAAAATATATTCCATCAAACCAAATACAACTGCAAACTGAAACTAATGACCTCCATAACAGAATTTGTGAAGAATCATAACTGTCAGAGAGAGCCTCTTGTTTGATTGGAGAGAAAGAAAATAAAAACAAATAATGTAGGCATTATCTATATTTATCAAAGTTAATTAAGCAAAAGAGAGAGTGTTTTAACTTTATAAGACATTTATGTAAATTTATCATTTAAAAAGAACTGTAAAACCGTTGGAAAAAACCCCAAGCACAAGTTGGGTGTTTTAAAAATCGCTACTAAAAACCCCTCAAAACCGCTGCGTGGTTTACTTTCAAAACCGCTATAATGGTTTACGTTCATAACCGCTACCATAAAACTCCCAAGCGACCCTAAGGCTTTATTTCTATACTTTTCTGGAAAGCCCAAAGTTCCATTCTAGTAACACGCTTAACTTAAACATTTTGTATTTTATTATTTATTTCTGAATTCTACGCACGTATGTACATACTTAATTCTATAATTTACATAATTATGCAATTCTTCAATTATCATGCTAAGAAAAATGTACACGTACACAATTACATTACCCTCACAACTTCTACTCTTATAATCTATTAGTGAGATATTAAAACAGCACAATTCAATTAGGGAATGAATTCTACATTTGGACAATCTAATTTCTTCTATGAAAATCTATGCACAACTTAGATATTAAGTCTACTAACTGCCCAATTATGCTACTAGATTTTCACAAACTTATATGTCACATAACCATGTCATTAAACAACTCTCTAATATTTTTCTAATGTAACAAACATGTCTTGTACAACTTTCTAAATACAAATCTTAATGCCAAATTTGCATTCTCTTACATGACCATCAACTTAAATTGTTATACATGCCCTTCTTTTCTTTTCTTTTGGTACATTCTATACATTAATTTATATTGTCATATTAATCATTGTAAATTCAATCTAATATATGGCACACAACATATTACTTTAGCAAATTCTAATTTCTTTCTAACATTCTTAACTAAACTTTTGGCCAATACAAAATATTCTCAAGATCTTCTAGCAAATTCTATGGCTTGTGATATATAAAAGGCATGAAAACTATACTCATACCAATCAATTTTTAAAATGGTGTGATTTATAAATAACCAAACTTCTATTTCTTTGACGTTTCTTTTGATATCTATACTTGGGAAAGCTTTTATTCTTTATACAATAAACACTTATTACATATTGATAACTAATCTCAAATCAAGAAACAATAATATCCTCATTTGGCCAAGCATTCTTTGAATGATCTTTCTAATTTCAAGCATACAAGCTTGACAATTTATTGTGGCATATGTAATATTATAGTATAATCACCCATCCTTCACTATCATCTATACTACACTATTGCAACAAATATGCAATTCTTGCCATCATTTTTCTAAAGTCATAAGTCTCAAAACTCATAATTCAATGACTAAATACAATATGCCATTCAAACTAATGCTAAAAGTTCGAGCAACTTGAACCATGCACTAAAGGTCATTCATTTCATTGAACAACATAACCAAGTGTTATTCTAAATTTTGGCATAACAAAATGCACTCTTGATTAAAACTTACACTTGGTTAAGCCTAACATAACCTTTCACCTCCAATTCTTTCATTTCTCAAACAATTTCTTCAAAAGATTTAACAAACTCATGCATGCATTTCTCTTTAAATTTCATCAAACAATTCACATGCACATGTGGTGTGCTGTTGCAGGCAACCAGAATTAAAATCTAAGAATACATGTAGTAGTGAGAGTAAGGATCGTTCCCACGGAGAGTGTCTAGCCTAGTTTATGTTACATGAACAAGGATGGGGGGTATTTGAGTATAACGAAAACAATTTCAGGAAAAAACAACTAAGGGACAATTCAAATCAAATTATCGAAATCAATCAAAAGAATAAACCTTGGTCTAAGTAACATCCACCATCGGAATTTTACAATTGATCATCGATGCAAGTATATATCAATTCATACTTTGAATATTCACCGTTGGAACTATTTTCCTATCTCTCCTTAGTTGTAGTTAATTAGGAAACCAGCAATCTAATTAATCTACTACTAAACAACCCAAGACAAGTGTTAAAGGTTTAATCTAGAAGCAGCCTTAAGAACTAGAGAGATTGATGAAGTTGAACAAAACAACACAAGCGGTTGTATTTAATTTAGTTGAGCGTTCTTCTTAGATTTAATAATTCCTGACGTAGCAAATTCTTAAATCTTAGTTACCACAATTAGAGGGATCAAACAATTACGGATTTGATTATCTAATTTAGCGATAGATTGCAACAAATATAAAACTAGTAGGCCTCCTAGTAATTAAATGAGACAATCATGAAAATAGGCATAGAAGAACATCCAATACTCAAAGCATTTTTTGAACACTAAAAACAGATTAGATCTTACAGTTTATTGATTCCGAGGCCTCTGTTTCCTTTGGCCAAGTTATGAAATTTAACCGCTCATGGTCATCATGAAAACTCAAAGGAGAAGAAGAAGAAGAGAAAGGAGAGGCGTGTGTAGTCTCCTCCAATCTGATCTCTCCTCCCTCTTTAAAAATATCCAATTCAAGTCTTTGAATTCTCCATCTCCTAAAATATTCTAAGCTTTATCCTAAATAACATTTATCCAAATCTGATTAATTAAAAATAAAACAAAGTCTAATATAACTAGGAAAGTGGTGTTTCCAGCTGTAACTTTCGTGCACCAGATCTTCAAAACTTCCAATAATAAAATGCATATTTGAATTGCATAGTAAGGCAGAATGTCCAGAACGTTAGCAGTGCAGGGCATCAACTTGAAGCCCAATTCCAACCTTGATTCAGCGAGTATCTCTCCAAACTCAAAACATGAAAGTTGTAGATCTATTTATTAGGGTTTCACATCATTTGAATCATCTCAATCGGAGCTGGATGAGAGAGTTATGCCCAGATTATAGAGCAATGTCGAAACTGTCTGAAATCACCTAATTAGTCGTTTTGCATTTAACTCCTCCATTTGCATCCTAAATCAAAATAAAATAATAATGAGTACATTTAGGCACCAAATAAGTATAAAAGACTAGACATTAAGGGGGAAAATATGACATTTTGCATTCTCATCAACATGCAAATACTTGGTTGGCCACACTTCCACATCTCTCCAAATCCACAAAATTGGAGCAAAAACTCACCAAATTTAACTTCAAATCTGGCAAATTCAATACTTCCAAATTCCAACAACACTCTTCAAAATTTCATCCAAAGTTCAACCAAAATATCACATCTACATAACTACTCATCTGGCTGAACTTCTACACATTATTCTCCATCAAACAAGAATCTAAACAACCAATACTTCTATTACATCATAAACAACCACTCAAGAATCAATTTGCACATATACTACTAAATTAAGCTTAGAGATTGGTTTACTTACCTTTTTCTTGCAAGATCCTTTCTTTTGCTTCCTTTGCTCACCTTCTCCATTGATTCAGCTAAAACACATAAATTCATGAGAACTCATACTTAAAAACAAAATCACAAACTTTGTAAAATTCTTACCTTAGAAAGCCAAAATGAACATATATTCACTTAGGCATGAATTCTCAAGTAATTCTCTTGGAAGACTTTGAAGAAATGGAGGAGAAATGGGGAACAAGGGGTGGGCGTTTTTGGTGGAAAATGGTTAGGGTTTTGTCAATTAAAGCTCCTCATATATATATATCTATATATAAATTATATATATATATATATATATATATATATATATATTCCAACATTTTGCCCTTGCACCTTTCATAATAATTCCAATTATGCCATACGTGCATTTACTGATATACTCTCACTTTCAATAGATTTAACACATGTTCTTGATCATTTTCACTCCCACTCTTTCATCTAGTTGTGATTGAAAAGACTGTTTTACCCTTATTCTTTAATTTTTTTTATTACTTTACAAACACGTATACACACACACACACACACACACACACACACACACACACACACACACATAGACATATACATATATATTTATACACACACACACACACACATACATACATACATACATACATACATATATATATACATACATATATATGTATGTATGTATGTATGTATGTATGTGTGTGTGTGTGTGTGTGTGTGTGTGTATAAATATATATGTATATGTGTGTGTGTGCGTGTGTATACTGTATATGTGTGTATATATATATATGTATATGTATATGTATACACACACACACGTACAGTATACACACACACACACATATAAACCCATTATTGAATCTAATACAATAAAGATATATTAGCTCATTATTGAATTTAATTCAATAATAACCAAATATCCATTTTACCCTTGATAAATGCTAGCTTTCTATGAATAATCATTTCTCATCAATACATAAATTCAAATTCACACATTTATATTCAAACATCGTTAACATTTAACAATTTGTATTACTGTCCCTCCTTTCGCTTGGTTTTTAGGTATGACCACTTAAATTCACTATAACCTAGGCTAAGCCCAATATCGTAATCCGATATGTTTCATCATAACTCTTTATGATCGAAGCTCCCACTAATCATGGTAGACATCTAGCAATGCTCCGTAACCCCTAAGGCACAATAAAGTTAAACTCCAATGAACATTTTTCCGATCGTACGTACCGTGTAGTAAAATCCCCTCGTTGTCAAATTCCGATTAAGAATTGGGTTCATGGTATGTCAAAATCCTTAACTTAATCTTTATCAAATTGTCAATCAATACAATGGAACATGTCAACATGAAACTACCTTTTATCTTACATTTATTTTTAACATGGCCAGAGATTTCATTTTCCAATGTTTATGGACATTCATCTAGGAACTCAAGATAAAACTATTTCGAGTCAACAAATCCCATCTTGACCATCACTTGTCCTCACACATGAATAACTGTTAGAGTTGGTGAACTCTATTCATCGTTGGATGCCCATATTTTAAAGTGCAGCGGAAGATTTTACCAAGATTTTAAAGTGCAACAGAAGATTTTACCAAGTTGATTAATGGTTACCAAGTTAAGATTGAATCAACAACCATAAGTGGTAAAGAAAAAACACACAAGCATATACATGGTTCGACTAAAACCATTCTTAGCCTAAATCCATGTGATCTCGTCTAGATCGAAGCTAATCCACTATAACAACAAACATTACAAGATATCACTCAGAGTTGATTTTAGCTACAGCAAAGAAAACTCTTTGTCACATTACACTAAACACCACCCTCTGAATTTCTAATGTATCACCGCTTCTAGGATCACTCCCCACCAAGAACACTCCCAGAGAACTCTTGAGCTCCACCCAAGCTTCACTTGCCAAAGTCATGCTCCAGCATCAACAAAGGAACCAAGTTCCAGTCGCCATTCAACAAAGATGAAAGATGATAAAGGTTTAGCACCAAAACATAAAACGAACCTATTAAGGAAAACACTTTCTGAAATGTTCGTAGCACAAGCAATATGAATAACCAGGTTAGCTTTACAAATGAGCAAGAATGAAGATGATATAGGCGAATTTCATGCTCAACAATTCTTGCCAAGTCATCAAACCAGGGCTGACATATGTTGGTCCAAAAATGGAAAAGATTCCACCAATCTTTCGAGACCACAACCAAAATGGGAAAAAGGTTATTTCCTTGGACCACTAGAGGATATTGGGACACCTATGGGTGGTCCTCATGACAACACAACAAATGGACAAAAATATCTCAGTTGATAAAGATAAAAACCCAACTTGTGAAAAAGTGAGTCAGACATGCGATGTTAGCATAGAAAGAAAGTGTGCGCACAACGAAGTAAAATGCAACAAGCATATATCTAACATAAGTGTGCAAGCACAAATCCACTGTGCACACACATGAAATGAAAAAGCAAAAGGCATAAGCCTGACATAGCTGTACATGTGGAGGACAAAAAGAATTCCAACTTTTGTTAGACCACAAACATATCTTTTCTCTTTCTTACGGGACCACAGACAAAGCTTTCAACCTTTTAGGACCACGTCTGGAAATTGTGACACCTATAAAGTTAGCTCACACAAAAATATCATGAATCAAAATTAGCTTGATGGGCAAGACAACAAAGAGAAAACGCCATTTGGAAAAATGTGTCAGACAGTAGATGCTTGCATAGAAGAACGATGTGTGCACACACTCATAATGAAATTGCAAAAAGGCAATTTAGACAAAACTGTGCACACACACAGTATCAGATTAACAAAATATTCAACAATTACATATGACCGAATCGACTTCTTGCATAAGACATGACCAATCTCATGCTTATACACCATATGAACCATATGCATCCTATGTTGAATCCAACTTTGATGTCTCAAGTCTAAGGATCAGTGGTACACTAGTACGATTCTATGTTGTATCATTGACCACATTATGAATGTCCATATGATTCATCATAATTGGTCATATTCAATAGACAGTTCACTAACCGTTTAACCATGCTAATGCTCTAGTGATATGACTTGCATTATCACCCACATAAATACCATCACATGATAGTCAATGGAGGCATTCATCATGCCTACTATGCAATGTTATTGTCCAATTAACATCACTTACGTATGGAATATTTTGATGATTTGATCTTTTAAAAATCCATATTATCCGGACATTTCATATACAATATAAATAATATAAATGAAACAGCAAATTAACATGTGAAACAAGAATATTTTCTTTTATTAATAAAATATTTACAAGATATAATATCCTAGAACCGACAACATGAATGGTTCCTAGGGCATATACTAACACAAAGTCGTCAAGATATGGCTTGAGAGCCTACGACTTAAAGGACTTTGCAAGCTGGTGTTACTTCTTTTTTATTGGTTTGCAATTCCTATGTACTAAGTTAAGAAAACTAAGTGAGCAAGCATGAAGACTAGTTATGGTAGTTAAGTACGAAAATGGAACTAGTGCAAAGATATAAAAGCATAAGGCTTTATAGCCAAAGACCTTACAACACAACCCAATAAGGCAATCGTCCTAGCTGGCCTTTACCGTCGCCAACAGAACAAAAATACAAAGGGCTCACTAGAGCCATCGTTCACATATTTAGAAAAACAAAAGAACATGAAAATAAAAGGATCATGCTTCAGGGGGAGTGCCTAGAAGGTTGGTTTCAACACCCACAATGTCGATGTATGAAGGACTAATTATGTTCAAAGGCTGGGGATTTTCCACTTCAAGTTGAGCCCTTGCAGAGCCAAGCACAACATCCTCTTCTTTCTCTTTTGAGCCAGTAGATTCAAAAGCTTTCCACTCATGCCACTTCTCTTGGCTGAAACCAAACTGCATCCATGAAAGGTCTGCACCCTTATCCCTCTGTTTGAACTCAAACTAAGCCAACTGTTATCCCTCAATATATAGCCTTGCTGTTAGAGTTTGCAATTGTCTCCTCATGCTTCTTTCTTTCTTCTACCCCTCTAATACTTTAATTAATATAGCCATATGTGCATAAATAAAACAAGAATAAGTAAAAAAAAAAAAAAAAAAGAAAAAAAAATCATAATGACGTTATTCTCACAAGATTTCAAGTTATAATATCACGAACTTACCTTTGATAAAGAATGCAACAAAGAACTTAATCTTTTAAAGAAAACAATCAACAATAACACACAACTTTTGAATAATTAATCTCCTTTGGGATGAAAAATTACCTAGGCAATAGGCTACTATTAATTAATCCATGCTTCCATTATATAAAATACATAAGAACTGTCTTTTGGTAGGTTACTGTATATAAAATATAGAGAAGCAAATTTCCTAAACAAAAGATAGAGAAATGTATAAGTATCAATAAATAGACTGCTTCGGTAATTACCAATCCTCTTAACTCATAAGTTCTCTAAACAGGAATTTCATGATTTTAATAACATGTCTGTAAATTAACAATCAATGGCAAGCCATATAAGAAAAATTCCAACCGGAAAAAGATAAATGTTTCTTAAATTGTGCAAGTAATTTGGATAGATCCATGTTGCTGGCGTTTATGAAGAATTGAAGTTCAGAAATTGTTGGGAAATGGTTGTTTCATTGCGAAGGCGTGGCTAGGAAAATCTGGCTTTTATTCATTGTAAAAAGTTTATTTCATCATTATTATATTTTAGTTAATATTTAATCAAATCTCAAAATGAAGGACACTATAATATTTTAAGCAAAAGATACACTTCCATATGACAAAAAGATAATTCTTTAAACCCCCTAATGTTTGGTCAAATCCAAAAGACCCCCTCAAGTACCAATAATGATATAAAACTCTCTATCGTCTATAGACGTTAATATAATCCCGTTAAGATTGTCAGATGAGGGGTAACACGATCATAACACACGCTTGAGAGGGTTTCTCAAGGTTTGGGCAGACCTCTGGGAGTTTAAAAAAAAAATATTCCTTTCTTTGTTGTAAGCAAATATTTATGGTTAAGGCTAAAAATAGTATTTAACCTTTATAGTTGTGTAAATTGTTAGTTCTGTTAACATCGAAAAAACGACAAGAGGTTTTGCATCATTACTGGTACTTGAGAGGGTTTTAAAAGTTTGATCAAACTTTACAGGGTTTAAAGTAATTATCCCATATGAAAAAAACTTTATAAACGTTTGTAAGTTAAGAGGAAATTTGGATCATATAATATTTTATTATTGGAAGATGTTATATTAACGGAAAAATAGATCACCTTGAAGATTACTAGGAATGTTTATAAAATATATTTGGTTGGTTCGAATAAATTGGTGAATAATATGTTTGGTTAGGAAGATAAATGGGTGGGTATGTAATATAGATTATTAAATTGTCTTCTTTTTTAAATATTATTTTTTATTATTATTTTTTGAATCGTTCTTTTAACCCCCTACATTTGAAATTTTGCTAAAACACCCCAGCCATATAAAACTTTAATTTGTAGCAAAATCATCCCCACCCACTAGACCTGGCAAAATGGGCAGACGGACTAGGTGCGGGTCGGGTCTAAACGGGTGCGGGTCTCATAGGTACAGGCCCAAAACAGGTTGATTTAAACGGGCCCAATATTTTGGACCCGCACCCTACCCTATGTAGGTACGAGTGGACCCACGGGTGCCCGTACTGTTCACTCTAGTTTTAGATTTTTGAAGTTACACCCCCAAATCTTTTCTCCCAAGTTTTCTCACCAACCAAAACCAAACAGAAACCCAGAACCAAACGGGTGCCAATCACGAACCAAAATCATACACACAAACATTATTTTCTCCCAAGTTTTCTCACCAACCAAATAGAAACTCAGAACCTAACAAAGAAAAAGATAAAAAACTTGTATCAAGCTATAAGTATATTGATTTTCGACAAACTAGTATCAAGCTAAGGTCAAAGATAAATCGACTTAACCGGTATCAAAGCAAAGGTCAAATTGCACACAAAAGCCTTAAGATATGGTAAGAATTTACATATCTAAATTCATTAGGAAAACTGACCTTCATAGCCTCGGTGGTTTAGGATTTCATCCAGACCACACTTTCCTTACCCTATACTCCATTGATTCATACACTATTTTTTCTAAGGAATTACTCTACATGCTCTGGTACTCTTATGCCAATATGATATTGGTATTTTCTTCCCTATTGAATAGACCTTAAATTACCTCTTTGACCTTCAACAGCCTTGGACAGACCAAAAAGATGGTGCTCTTCAATGGTTTCATTCCATATCGTGGTGGTTTTCTTCCTTCAAGATTTACTCCAGCCTTCAATGTTGCTAGATTGTAGCCGAGGAGAAGTTGAAGACACTGGAGAATCGACTCCAAGAATTGGCCAGATACCGTCAGTCATGCACCATTACGGTGACTGACACCGACGGCCGACAGTGGTCTTGGGTGGCTAGGGATATTTTGTTAACTTTTAAACTTTTTTGCGGTTGGAGTGTTTTAGCTAATTTCTCAAATGTAGGGGGTTGGGGTCATTGTTATTTGATAAACATTTGAGGGCAATTGTGTCCAAAATGGTATTTAATTAAGGGAAAAATAGGTATAAAAATCAGATTACCTAGTAATCTCTTAATCTTGGGGGTGGGCGACGGTATCGGATTACCCCCCTCACATTACCAACAGTAGACACTATTTGCAATAAAAGATTTTCGTAATATTTTATTACTTGCAAACCAAACACCAGAATCTTGTAAAATAAACGAAGATTACCCTGATATCTTATATGCTCCGATCCAAACGCACCCAAGGGGTAAATGTAAATCCAATGACCACAAGACGTGAATAGTAATAGTTAAAAATTCAAGGTGGATTAAATCTTTTTCTCTCGATAAAGCAACAGCTGCAATGTTAGACTGTAGGCCGCTCTGCACGTGAAGCCATCAGAGTTATTATTTACAGAAATTACCATGTATTAGTGTAAAGGCAAAGCAAAAGCCTTTGGCTTCAGCCTTTCATCATTCTCGAGGACAGTCTTTGATGTTGTCTGCAACTCTCTCATCTCATCTGACACACTCCATTAGCATTCTTCATGCCACAAGAAAACACCTTTTCTTTGCTGCATATATATCTTAATTGTTAGCACATTATATATTGCAGTGCAGGGCCTGTTTCCTGAATCCATGGACTTGCTACGCCCAGTGGCAGGCTACAATAATGTAGTACTTTTCCCTTATACCACATTTATGTCTCCGTGCCTTGTGCATTTAAAGATGCCAACTACTTCATGAAGAAGCATCCTATAAATGAAGCCCCAAGTTTAATTAATGTTGTTTGGTTTACTGTTTAGCTAAAACTTAATTCCTATATCATTTTTGTAAGGAAGATGGGAGGAAATTCTTGGTTGAGTGCAGTTAAGAGAGCTTTTTTGTCTACTACAAAGGATGATGAGAAGAGGAGAAATACTAGAGAAGATCTGCAGGAACAAGAGGAAGAAGAAAAGGTTGTCTAGAATTTCCAGTCAAGCTTTCAATAGACTTGTTCTTTTATTAATATATATTTATTAGTTTCAGTCTTCAACAACAGGGTCAGGAGAAATTAATTTCTTTGTGGTCTTTTGCAGAAGAGAGGAAAAAGAAGATGGATTTTCAAGAAGCCTTCGAATCAAGAAACAATTACACAACACCGTGAAGTGAGGACCATAACTACAACTGCAAACATTTCTGAAGCTGAGGAAAGACATGCTATTGCAGTGGCCATGGCAGAAGCAGCAGTAGCAACAGCCCAAGCAGCTGTAGAGGCTGTTCGTCTTTCTAGGCCTTCTGTTTTGCTTAAACGGCACTTGGCAGCCATGGTTATACAGACAGCTTTTAGAGGATATTTGGTAGTTGATTAATTAAGAGTTTATTTTTATTTCATTTATTTTTACAAATTAAAGATGGTAAATTAATTAATGGGTGTGATTTTGAAGGCAAGGAGAGCTCTTCGTGCCCTTAAGGCGGTGGTAAAACTGCAAGCATTAGTTAGAGGCCACAATGTTCGAAAGAGAGCAAATATGACTCTTCGATGCATGCAGGCTCTAGTTCGTGTACAAGCTCGGGTGCGTCATCAGCGCATGAAGCTTTGTACTAATGACCACAAATCCATTATTAATGTAAGAGATTTAATTTTCCTATATTACTTCGTAATTAGTTTTGATTCTTAAGATAGCGCGAGCTTCAACTGGTTCTTGTGTTTCCAGTCTAGAGATGAAAGCAGTAATGCAGATGCAGATGATTGGCTCCATTGGGATGCTGACCCCCTGAAGACAAAAGAAGTTGCCTCGAAACGTGAAAAAGCTCTTGGTTATGCCTTCTCTCAACAGGTTTTAATTATGTCTTTACAGTTAACATTAATTAATTAAATTCTTCTCTAAATTATATTTATAACTTCCTTATTTCATGGTTTGAAAAAGATATGGAGAAGTTGGAGAGACGGCGTTCAAAGTGAAGAAGAGGTTGATGAGAAACCGGGTCCCAGTGGATGGCTAAGAAGAGAAAGAGAAAGTGAGCCCATAAAAACTGTTGAAGTTGATACCTCTCGCCCTCACTCCTACGTCAAGAAATCACAATTACAACATAATTACCAACCACAAAGACACAGTTCATATTCGGTTGCTTCTCCTCTCCGTTCAGGCTCACCCATCACACCATCGCCAACTGAAACAAGGCCACTTCAAGTGCATTCGGCAACAGTTCCAAACTACATGGTAGCGACTGCATCTGCCAGGGCACGATTTAGGTCACAAAGTGCACCAAGGCAGAGGCATTCAACTTCGGAGAGGGCGAAGAAACGCCTGTCTTTCCCAAATCCTGATACATATCTTAGTGATCATAGCAACCAGGAGCAGAGATCCAACGTGTCTTTCTGTAATGACAGCATGGATGACGAGATTTATCCACCTTCAACCACCAATGACCTAAGGAGGTGGATCAGATAATTAAGTCATCATCAGTGGCCTTGCCCAAGATATAATGGATAATTGACGAGCGTGATGCCTCAACCATCAATTTTTTATTTTATTTTTTCTGTGCGAATTTTTTTAAATGCCAAAGTTCGTGTAAAATCCACTAAACATTATCTTTGCAATTAGTTCCTACATTTTGTATTTGAGAGAGTTTCTCATTGTTGGAGAGAGGAGTGTGCAGGGGCAGAACATGTAAGAGGCTAGGCCGAGAGAGTTTTTTAAAGGCTTTCATTTGTTGGGCGTGAGATAGAGTGACGAGTCTAACAATGTTAACTTTGGGTTTTAGATTTCTAGTTTACTTTGAGAGAGGTGCTAATCGTTTCCACTTCAATTGTTATTAGACGATAATTCTAAATTTACCTTAAATTAATTTTTTTAATATATATATAAATATTTATTTAAAACGTCACCTATTTTTATCATAACCTATTTTATTTATATTTCCATTTCCCACGTATTACACCTTTCAAATATGTACATATTATTTTTAGTCAATATAATCAAATGCTTTCTTTTATTTTTATTTATTTTTTCTGTTTTTGGTAATCGAGAAGTGTCGGGTCAGTTTGAGAACACCTGAACTAATCTCTCAGGGTCCTGAAATTGACCTAATAATCTCCTTAGTAATCACCCCTATAATAACTGAAGTGGATCAAACTACTCTGGACCTTTTTAGTATACATCCAAGATCCTAGTTGACCATTGGGCTCATTCTTTTATATTTTTGCACCACTAAAATAAGGTTTTTAATGAATACTTGATCTTTGATTGTTACTTACTTTTAGAGTACAAAGGTGCTATATTATTCATCATATATTAAAAAAAAAAAAAATCACTAGTTCTTAAAAATCTTTGAGAGACAATTACAATACATTAAAATTGTAAACATCACTTATTATAAAATATGATTAATAACATAAATGATAAGTAAAACAAAGTGATTGTACAAAAAAATCGAAGAGATTGGCCTTGTATATTCTTCTTTTTCTTCTAATGAAATTTAATTTCCCAAAAAAAATGTGAAGAGCAAACATACCCAAATTAAATAATCTAATATATTTTATGGTTTATTTAGTTAAAATTAAATTAGAGAAAAGATAATCATTGGTCCTAATAAGTAAAAGAGGCCAATAACTTACTCTTAGGCTCCATTTAGATGGGGGTTTATAAGATACGGGATAATCGTTTTTTATTTTGCAAGATTCCGTTTTAGTTTGCGTAATAAATACTACGATAATCTTCTTATGGCAAATATGTGTTTACTGTTGGTGATATGGGGGTTAATCTATTACCTTGTTGGGATGTTTATTAAAACATTACCGGGGTAATCTGATTTTCTACCATTTTGTCCCTATTAAAAACCATTCAAACACAATTGCCCCAATGTCTACTAACAACAATTACCCATCCCCCTCATTTGACAATTAGCTTAACACCCCACCACAAAAAAAGTTTAAAGTTAACAAAAATACCCACAGCCACCAAGACCACCACCGACAGTGACTCACCACGTGTCGGTCGTCGTATTAGTTCCGTAATGGTGCACGACCGGTGGGATTCAGCCGGTCGTACGCCGGTAAGGCCTTTTCTAGCCATATCGAAACGCCATATCTACATGTTATGGCCGTGAAATGGCATGGCCAACAGATCTGGCCTTTTCAAACCCACATCTTTGGCCCATGAATTGTCATAGATCCGGCCGTTTTCGAGCATGAATTTGTGATCCATGGCCATTTCTGGCTTTGTCCGCACGATCGCCTATACGTCAGTCATGCACCATTCCATTGACTGCGAGCGTTCACAGTGGCTTGGGGTAGGGGGATGTTTTGCTATAAATCTAAATTTTTATAAGGGCTGGTGTTTTTTAGCAAATTTCAAATGTAGGGTTAAAAAAGGATAATAAAAATACTATATATTAATATTTAAAAAGTAGACGATTTATAATCTATATAACATACCCACTTATTTTCCTCCCAACCAACCATATTTTCTAAATATTCCCAATATCTTCAGGTGATCTTTATTTCTATTAATATAATGTACCCCTAAATAAAATATTATATATCCAAACGCCCCTTACTCTAAAGCTTAAAGCTTTAAGTACTTAAGTAGCTTTTATGTGTTTTTTGTTATGTATTTGTGAAGTGTATGAGTGTTCTTAAGGGTGTGGTGCATTCTTCTTTAATTACAAGAGAGCCCACACCAACACAATGTAGATGTAGACTTGTAACTTGAACCATCATACAAGGAGTGATTTTTTTAGCTCCCATCTATTATAAGTTCCCCTACTTCTATTTTTTTTTTTTTTTTTTTTTCTTTTTAACAGTTTAGGCCTTGTGAAAATTATTAGAATGATATTATAAGTTTTAAGTAACCCATACTCTATTTTATACTTTTCTTGTAATTTTTCACCTTAATTCTTACATAAACTCTAACTCTAATTTTATAATCAATTTGAAACTTTTTTTTGTTTATTTCAAATATTATTTAGTAATCGCACACAGATAAATTTGAATCTAAAGAAGAAATATTAGTTTCAAATTTGAATTGAGGAAAAAGGAGTGTAAGCAAGAAACCTAATTAAGTTTGAAATAGGAAAATAGAGGTATAAAAAAAAAATAAAAAAAAAAAAAACCTATAATTTGAACTGGAGGATAGAGTAAACAAAAAAATTAATCAGTTTTGATATTAAAGAAAATTGCTGTAAAAAAAAAAAAAAAATACTAATTAAGTTTAAAATTGGGACAATGGGTATAAACAAAAAAACCTAATAAGCTTAGTGAACTATTTTCAGTATTAAATCGAGTTTAAAAAGAAATTTATTTTTTTGTTTAAATAAAAACAATGTGTTTAGCATTAAGTATAATTATAAATTAGACGAGGGCTAAAATATATATTCCCACCATAAAAGCTTTGTGCATTGTTGTTGTGTATTTGTTTATAATAAGATAAAAAGTGGGGCTCAATAATAACTTCTTATTTAATATATGTTGAGAGAAATGTATCTCTCTAGGGGCATTTGGTTGGGGGTTATATGAGATTACTAGGATTAAGTCATCTTATATTACTTGATTACCATGTTTGGTTGTCAAGTAATATAAGATTTCAGTAATTTTCTAATATCAATAGTGGTTACTGTTAATAATATTAAAGGTAATATGATATCTCCCATTTTCTTAGGTATTATAAGATTACCAAGGTAAACTTATTTTTGTTACAATTTTATCCTTTATTAATAAAATTTTAGCACAATAATACCCTTATTTTTAAATTAATTTACATGAATTGGCTTTTACTATTTAATCCTAATTAATTAACTTTTTGAAGAAAATTATCCTTGAAGTCAAAACAAATTGCAACACACCCAAGCCACCACCCCCACCCACCTACCACCGTGGGAAGTTGCCGGAAGTCACCTGGAGTCGTCGTGAGTAGCCCACCTCACCAGGAGGCTCCAATATGGTCGTTTTTGGCCACATTGATGGTTGAAAAGGCCATATCAAAGCATATCTGGTTGGAAATGTCCAAAATAGATCTGGCCATTTCCAGCTAGATCTGCTTTGATATGGACTTTTCGGCCATCAATATGGCCAGAAATGGCCATATCAGAGCCTCCCAATGACTCTTGACAATTTTTGACGACTTTGGCAACTTTCTGGCGGCAACCGGCGGTGGTTGGTAGTGGCTTGGGGTGGTGGGGGTTATTTTATTATAAATTAAAGTTTTATATAAGTGAGGGTATTTTAGCTAAATCTGAAATGTTGGTGGTTAAAGAAACTATTCAAAAATTAATAATAAATATAATATAATATTAATATTTAATAAGAGGGCAATTTAGTAATTTAAATAACATACCCACCAATTGTATTCATCTCAACCAAACATATTAATATAACATATTCACTAATTTATTTCAACTAACCAAACACATTTCCCTAAAGATTCTCAGTAATCTTCAAGATAATCTAACTTTCCAATAATCTAACATTCCCAATAATCCAACATTCTCTAAATCAAACGCACCTTCTAAGTTATCATCTAAGCCCGAGGTTTGGTAAAAGTACTCTTATGGCCTTAATTTTAGTTTTTGGATTAATTAGTATTTTGATTTGTAAAAGGTGAGATATTTTCTATGTTATAAGATGTTTTATTAATTTCTTTTGTATTGTTTTCGTTAAGGTTGAGTATTTTATTACGGATATTTTATTTTTCGTAAATCATTTTATTAATTTAATTTTAACAACAATTTCCGCATAAGAAATGAGGATCCTATATAATGAAATGCTAGAATTTTAAAAATAAAATAAAATAAAATAATCTTTCGCTAGTGGAATTTGCTTTTTTTTTTTTTTTTTTTTTTTTATAACAATTCTTTATCTTTAACCTTTAACTTTTGGTACTATACAGCGGAGTGAATACTTTAAAGCTTTGCATGCCTTTAGCAAAACCTTGGGCTGGTAGCCATTTTTATATGAAATATTTGCATGCGTTGGCTACACTTTCGTTAGAGAATGTCTAGGTATTCTACAAATCCAAGTTTGCTCAAATATCTAAGCAGCTTTTGCCGGCATGTTTCTCAACAATATAGTTTAGTTTCTATTTATTTTTTATCCATAAAAATGCTACTCAACATGACAGAGATTAACCACTTTTGTCATGAAATTCTAATGAGTTCATATTATGTGTCTTTCCTCCACCAATTTTGTTGTCACATATGCCCACACATTTGACACGTGGCTATCATTGATTCTTTAGGGTTTGTTTGTCGGCAGTGATTTAGTATCAATTCAGCCCATTGCTAATGTATTTCACACACATTCGAACAAGAAGTGAAATTAGATTGTGTTTCCTTAAATCCCTTATAATTATTTTTCAACTCTTTTTAATTTACTTTCTTTTAATTACGCCACTATAATTATAATACGTCATTAGCACAATAAGTTCAATAAGTGTAACGATATTATTCAATCAATTTATTATACTTTATTTGATTAAAAATATCGTTAACAGTATGCTCTATAGTTGCTATAAAATAGATCTTCCATATTAGAAAAATATGATTAGTTCCTAACAAAAATATATATACTTGCTATTATTGTTTTCTAAACTAACCAATGCCTTTTATTTCTTAATATTCAGTGATGATTTTATTACATTAATTTTGTTATTAATGTCTTATTTGTATTAAGTATTTATCTTTTCGAGTTGTATAATATTATTGGAGATTCCAGAAATTATTACAATCTGAAGCTTGCAAAGAAAATGATAAATGAACCCGGAGTTCTAAAATGAAACTCTAATCTTGAACTTGAAGTTCTGAATTTTAACTTTTGATTTTTATGTTAGAATTTGAAATTCTAAATGTGAGATGAAAAATCTGAAATTTTGTAAACCAATAATTATATCAAAACTTAAGTCCTAAATTTTAATTTTAATATATGGATTTAGAACCTGAAGTTCTAACACTAATTAAAAATCTGAAGTTTAATTAATAAGAATTGATTATCAAATTATAGTACTCGATGTTTTGATCCTATAAAACGGAAAGCCTGAAGTTCACAAATGATATTAATAAAATGCCCGAAGTTTTGACTTTATTTACAGCTTTTCATTTTATTATTCCTTTATATGTAGGGGTGTCAGCCGAGCCGAGCTACTCGCTCGTTAAATACTCGAACTCAGCTCGAGTTTAATTGAGCCGAGCCGGCTCGAATTCGACTCGAGTTAGGTAACGAGCCGAGTTCGAGTCTACCTCGACTCGGCTTGCGAGCCAATAGTGGCTTGTTTAGGGTTTTTCTGCACATAATACAAGTTTTAGGTCTATTTTGTAATTTGACATGTAAAGACTAAAAGGTTTAAAAAATCACAAAATTAACCCAAATGGCACAGATGCATTCCCCAAAATGAAGAACCCTATTTTCACATCTCTAATCAAGAAACCTGATTTCCCCAAAAACAATTTCCCCCAAATCACACCAAGCCACCCACAAACACAAGAACTACCCAATCACCAATAACCACTGCTTCTCGTCGCCCTGTCAGTCGTCGACGATGCCCATTTTTGCGAAGAATTTGTGAGGAGTTCGTTAACTACTGTATCTCGACTGCAACAGGTTTGTTCCTTCACAAAATTTGGATTTTTTTGGCTATATAAGCAAGTTTGCGCTGGGTATTTCTTTGTTTTTAGTTTTTGTTTTGTAAATTTGTTGTGTTTAGTTGTTTGTAGTTGGGTTTCTGTTTTGGATTGTAGTTTGTAGTTGGGTTTTTGTATGAGCCTCATGGATTATTGCTACTTTAGTGTTAGTTCTGGAGCTTTCTTATAATATTCTTAAAATATTTTGTTTTTGAATGTCAAGTATGACTGCATTTGAGCTGATTCATGCTGGAAATTTTTGGTTTTTTGCATGAGCCTTGTGCATTTATCATCCTGCTGTGTCTACGGTTAGCTACTTAGCTTCATGGTTTAACTGTGTGAACAATGTTATATTCTAAGTTGACTTACATTGATGAAATCACAATTATTTATATGTAATCGGCTTTGAAAGCTCCAAATCCCTTTGTATAAGACTTCTGCTTTTTTATTGTTGCTTTTGCTATTTGTGTTGGCTGGGCTGATTTTTTGCTACCCCTATTTGTGTTGGCTAGGTTTTTTGCTGCCCTTACTTTTGTTGTTTGTGTTGGCTGGGCTGATTTGTTGCTACCCCTGTTTTTTCTACTGTTTTTTTCTGATTTGTTGCTGTTTTGATATTACCTTTTTTTCTGTTTTAAATTTTAGATACAGAAGGAACCATTGGAGACTTAACTTCTGGAAGTTTCAGTTCTATGCTGTTTTGATGATAATTTTGATGTATTTTGATGGACACATTTTTATTTTTATTTTTTATTTTATTTTATTTTATTTTTGTCTTGGATTGTATAATTTGTTGTGTAATACATTGTTTATGTTGATTTGGATGTGATTTATGTTGTTTTAGATGCAAATTTATCAAAAATTGGATCTGATTTATGTAAAATAAGATTTGCAGGTTATATTAAAAAAGGGCCAAATGAGCTGTAATCGAGCCAATTTGAGCTTGCGTTAAACGAGTCATAATCGAGCTTTCCGAGTCGAGTTAAACGAGCTCAAGTCGAGTCATGAGCTGGTTCGTTTATAAACTAGTCAAGTCATGAGCCGAATTTTCCTGACTCGGTCGACTGGTGACTCGACTCGAACTCATCTAATGCTTAACCAAGTCAGGCTCGGTTAGGGTGATACTCGGCTCGTTTACACCCCTATATAAAGCAATTATTGTTTTGCTTTTATGCGCAATTTATCACTATTGTTGTTCTTTTTATTATTATTTATTTTTTATGCATTTTTTTTTTTTATCACCGACGGTGCCCGAGTCAACTGCGCGCACTTAACTAATCCTCCAGGGCCCTGAAAGTCCGATCAGGTAATCCTCCTATGATCACCCCTATTAGAGCCTAGGGGCACTAAAACTCGAGCTTGGTGAACCTCCTTTTATTGTTTTATCATTA
The DNA here is from genome assembly GCF_008641045.1 of Pistacia vera. Taxonomy (NCBI): domain Eukaryota; kingdom Viridiplantae; phylum Streptophyta; class Magnoliopsida; order Sapindales; family Anacardiaceae; genus Pistacia; species Pistacia vera. Next base: position 1,146,807 of record NW_022196268.1, read on the forward strand.
GGTCACTCAGCGGTGGTTATGCATTTTATTTTCCTTTTATAATTTATCGCACTTTATATTTTTATTTTCTATCATAATTTTTGGATGCCTGATGCATTCAGAAGATGCAAATTCAGAAAAGAAAATTATTTATCACTGTAGGATAAAGTGAAACACTAAATTTATTTCTACCACCTAAACTGAATTCTAGGAGATAAATTTCCGAAGATATTAAACCTGTCAATCCTTAAAAAAACGAAATGACTATTGAAAAAAGATACCCTCCTTAAAGCTAAAGATATGTCAATTGACTTGATATTTATGAATCAATTATTGAATATAAGTTCAATATTACTCTCACAATTGAAATTGTGTGATTTACAATACTAGATGAAAATATAACATTTTAAAGCTGCTCATGCAATAGCAATATGAATAATGAACATGCTCTTATTGCAGTAGTGTTTATAAGACAAACTTACGAATATTTAAAACTGATTCAATATCTCTTTGTTGCCAAATAAACCAATACACGTTAAATAAAACAATGAATCACCTGAAAAAAGATTACTTCAACATTTGCTGAAGAGAATGTTTATGGTCATATAATGTTCATTCATTAAGACACCACCAGAAGTGGGATGTTTAAAAATATAAAAAAATCAAGGTTTTTAGAAAACTTTCATAAACAATGAAAAACAATTTCATAAGTGTGACATAAAATAGATTTTCCACGTACCTGTAGTGCGTTTGTACATCCAACAAAATGTACTATCAAGCCCTTGTGAAAACGAAAACGAAAGGAAATATGATTATATTATCATTTTCACTAAAGCATTGACTTTACTCTTTTAAATTACTATGTTGTATTGTACATTCTTATCATATGTTCTTCTTTCTTCATTTCTAATATAAATATTCTTGAATGAAAAAGATATGAAATCAAAGAATGAATTGTGCGCGTGGAAAAGAATGGTGGAGATATTTGTTTAGTAGATAGTTCAACGAACGCACAATCATTGATCAAGATGGAAAAATTTAATAAAAGCTAAAGTAAATACCAATTTAGGGGTGTGTAAACGAGCCGAATCGAGCCGAGTTCACCCTAAACGAGCCTGACGCGGTTAAGCATTAGACGAGTTCGAGTGAGTCACGAGTCGATGAGTTGGGAAAATTCGGCTCGTGACTCGCTTGAGCTTGTTTAACTTGACTCGAAAAGCTTGATTATAACTCGTTTAACACGAGTTCCAATTGGCTCGATTATGACCGTTTGGCCCTTTTTTAATATAACCTAGAGATCTTGTTTTATACAGATCAGATCCAATTTTGATAAATTGCATCTAAATCAACATATATCACATCCAAATCAACATAAACAATGTATACACAACAAATTATACAATCCAAGAAAAAAAAAAAAAAAAAAAACAAATGTCCATCAAAATTATCATCAAAACGGCATAGAACTCAAACTTCTAGAAGTTGAATCTCCAATGGTTCTCCTGTATTGAAATTTAAAAAAAAAAAAAAAAAAAAAGTTAATATCAAAACGGCACAAATCAGAAAAAACCAGCAGCAAAAACAGGGGCAGCAACAAATCAGCCCAGCCAACACAACAGGGCCAGTAAAAACAACCCAGCCAACACAAAACAACAAAAGCAAAATAAAAAAGCAGAAATCTATGCAAAGGGATTCGGACCTCATAGCCAATTACATATAAATAATTGTGATTTCATCAATGTAAGTCAACTAGAATATAACATTGTTCACACAATTAAACCATGAAGCTAAGTAGCTAACCGTAGACATAGCAGGATGATAAATGCACAAGTCTCATACAAAAAACTAAAAAATTTCCAGCATGAATTAGCTCAACTGCAGTCATACTTGACATTCAAAAACAAAATATTTTAAGAATATGTAAGAAAGCTCCAGAACTAACACTAAAGTAGCAATAATCACTGAGGCTCATACAGAAACCCAACTACAAACAACTACAAACACACTACACAATCCAAAATAGAAAACCAATACAAACAACTAAACGCAACAAATTTACAAACCAAAACTAAAACAAAGAAATACCCAGTGCAAACTTGCTCATATAGCCAAAAAATCCAGATTTTGTAAAGGAACAAACCTGTTGTAGTTGAGATATGGTAGGTAACGAACTTCTCACAAATTCTTCGCAAAATCGGCATCGTCGTGACGGATGGGCGACGAGAGCGGTGGTTATGGTGATTGGGTAGTTCTTATGTTTGTGGGTGGCTTGGTGTGATTTGGGGAAATTGTTTTTGGGAAATCGGGTTTCTTTGATTAGAAATATGAAAATAGGGGCTTCGTTTGGTTGGATTTTGGGAATACTACTTAGTATTCCCAAAAAAGTTAAACAGTAAAATACCCAAAAACTCACAATATTATTCAACTTTATCAACAATTTTAAACCCCCTAAATTTGTTAATTCAATTAAATACCCCTAAATATTTTTAATGTTTTTGTTACGGCGACTTCGGCCACCCTCGGTGGTGGTGGTCGACTGTCCGTATTTGAGGGTGGATTGGGGGTATTTTTGTAACTTTTAATGTTTTTTATAAGGGTGTTTTTGTAAAAAAACAAACATATGGGGTATTTTACAATTTGTAAATCCTACAGTAATACCCGCCCATTCAACTGTTTTTTCAACTTTTCAAAAAACTTTTCAAAAACACAAAAAATTGTGAACCAAACGGAGCCAGGGTTCTTGATTTGGGGAATAGCTTACGCGATTTGGGTTATTTTGTGATTTTTTAAACATTTTAGTCTTTGACATGCAAATTACAAGATAGACCTAGACTTGTATTATGCACAAAAAAACCCTAAACGAGCCACAATTGGCTCGCGAGCTGAATCGAGCCGAGTCGAGGTAGACTCGAACTTGGCTCGGTACCTAACTCGGAGCGAATTCAAGTCGGCTCACTCGATTAAACTCGAGTTGGGTTCAAGTATTTAACGAGCCAAGCCGACTCGCTAGCAGCTGGGCTCGGCGACACCCCTAAATACCATTTGGGGGTCTATAAACCTAATGATGGTCTAGAAGAGCAACACTCTTGTTGCAAGCAGGTCTAAGTGTGGTATCAGGTGCTTTATATTAAGCAAATCTAGAAGAAATTGCTTAGTTTCAAAATATAACGACTCAAGGATACCACATTGAAACTTTAATTGTAATAATAAAATATATGTGTATCACTCATAATGTTATGTCAAACGCACATATGGAGAAGTTTCATGGTTTATTCTCATCTGGATTATATTACAAATTCATAAAACAATATTGATACTAATGCAATTGGAACCGAAGTTCACTAATCCTAAAATTGTTTATGCTTTGGCATGACTAATTCGCCCTATTCGGTTATAGATAGATGGACCACAAATTAATCTAGAATCTCTATTCGATTACTTCTAGTTTAATGCGTTGTGCAATGTTATTCCAATAAACAATTATAAAATTAATTAAACAATAAACCCTAACTTATATATTCAAAAAATCATCAAGGTAATTGAATCAATCCAAATTCATAAAACTTAAATTAAGCTCTTGCACAAATTCATAAACATAATGTGTAAAAAAACAAAAATTTCAAAATAATTAGGATTTCATCCTCTTGTAACAAAGAAGTTTACCTCATCCTAGAACAAAGAATAAACGAGAATAAAGAAAAAAATATCAGACTTGAAAAAAAAAAAAAAATTCAAAATTCAAACTCTTAAATGGGATCTTGTCTTCAAGCCCCACGAATGTGTCTTCTCTTCTCCAAAATATGCAAATTTGACCCCTTTCAGTTAATCTCAATCATCCTTAAATACACTAAGTTAAAAAGCAAAGAAAAACTAAAAAAAAGAGGCCCTAATAGTTTCAACATGACCCTGGTGTGGCCAAATTTAAGTCACCATGGCCTAGGCGTGGTGATTTCTGTCCTCTTAGTTTTATCTTTATCCCACCACCATGGTCGTGGTAAACTATCAAGACATGGTCGGCCTTGGAAAATGTCAGCTATCTCAAATTCTTCAAGTTTTAAGTCTCAACTTCATTCCAATGCTCAATGTACTTAATCAAGCCTGAAAAACACAAAAACTATCTAAATCAATAGCTGACCATTCATATCTCGACCTTAACAAACTAAAATAAAAACAAAGAAAATGAATGAAAAATAACTAAACGCTATAAAAACAAACCTAAAAACACTCATTTATGCAACTTATCAATGTGCAGTGTGTTGAAAATGGCTGTTTATTTCTTAAGACATGCTTAGTATATGTACATAAGAGTTCAGTTTCAGAAAATTTAGTTCAGAATATATCCTCATTGTAAAACCCTGCTTTATGTTTACATATATGTGCTTTTTTGTTTCTAACAACATAATTCTGCAGAAACTTGTTCTCTGAATGCTTTATTCATGAGCAATTGAGCATATATAACTTTACTTTGCTGTAATTAATTCAATGAATTTTTTACACCTAAATTTAATGTGTGTCTTTCCTGTCTTACTTCCCATTTATAAGCAAATGTTCATGTTTTCCCTCTTCACTTTTATGATAGATTTTGCCTTATAAGGGTAACTGTTATAATTGGAAAACAATGATTGATTAGTGTACTTGTTTGGGGTAAATTCAGTGAACCAACTTTTCCTACAGTTTGGTTCCTATTTTTTTTCTATTTGTTAAATACCACATTCGGTATTTAATCAGTACAATAATGTTTTGAAATCACTCGGCTATGACTTGGTAGTAGTACTTTGTGTAGACCTCAAAGAATTTGCTCTCTAGTTCTTACCAAGCCTAATAAACTGATGCAGAAGGAGGATTAATAATCTGCCTTAATTTATCTCCAAATTCATTTTCTCTGACAGTTCTGTTATATATGAGCAGGAACAATTGGAGAAGAAAAGACACAGTATGTGGAGAAAATGAAAAACAAGATAGCACTGATCACAAGGAAGCCAAAGAAAAGAGAGCAATGATTGAAGCTAAAAAAGGAGATCTTCTCAAGCAGAGGAGACAGCTGCAAATACCATGCCACGGACTGTCCCGAAGAATCCTTGGGTTTTTGAGGCTAGAAATCCTGAAGTTGATTGAAAAATTAAATATATGTATATGTTTTGACATTCATTTGTTAATTTAGTCTAGGTGTTTGGTTTTATGGTGGAGAATGTGTAGATGTTCATTATTGTGTGTGCATAGTCATGTATTGTGTGTATATACAATTTGGGATGAATTATTGAACTGTATGAAAGAAGTTTGAAATAATGCTTAATCTGAAGGTCAATGTGTGCGATCCAATCACTCGTGTTTTCGGACATTTGCTGAACAGTAAACCTCAAGACACCAATTTCATATGTGAGAAGTCATAGGCAGAGAAAAGAAAATGTGGAACTCGGCTCATGCTATCTGGTTCCAGTTTTTAACTCTTTTCTATCTCTTTCACTATCAGAGCTAAAAACAGAGCATTTTAGATGAAACTGAGACTCTATTACAAATTATGTATTAGTAGTTAAAATTTTAGAGAATTTTTTTTTTTAAAAAAAAAATTAGTGACACTAAAATTACCAAACAACTATTTATATTATTTAAACTGAAAAAAAAATTTCACAATCAAATAATAAATATTTTCTGAAAATGTTGCCAAACAACTATCTGTCTTAAAACCTTTTTAAAAAAATTTATCAAATAACTATTCACCATTTTATCTAACTCTAATTAATTTTCAAATAGTATACCAAACACATTTTCAGAATCTTATCTATTTGATTATAAAACTCACTCAACTTAAAACATTTATTTGTAGAGAAGAGAGGGAAAATGTTTTTATTTTTAAAAGAATAGAGAGAAAATATTTTTTTTATTACCACTTGCATTACAATTAAAGTCCTTTCCTTTTTTGCTCCCTACTTGCCCACATACGCCTCAATGTCTCGAACCACCAAAATGGTTGTTCTTTGTTTTTCATAGGGTATGTTTGTAATTTTTTTTTAAACTGGTAAATATCATACCCCCTTAATAGTTGTAAAACTATCATATATACTCGAGCTCACTAAAGCTCGTGAGATTGGCGAGTTGAGTATCGGAGAAATCAAACTCGACTCACCTGTTGAGTCGAGCGCTCGAGCTTGAGCTTTTCCTAAGTCGAGCCTGCGCGCTCGCGAGCGGCTCGGCTAGGCTACATCCTTATGTGGAAGCGATTGGTGGTTGATGTCTCAATGGAATCAAGAAAAAGGACAAAGTAAGTTACATTTATTAAAATTAAAATATGCTTTAGCTACATTAACTCTAACGAAAGGTTTTTTTTTTCCTGTGTATTTAAGAAAAAGAGAAGAACCGATGGAAATAAGTTTTCTATCCATTCAGATGATGAAAACCAGGAGAATGTTTGATTGGTAAAGTTTTATGTTTTGTGTTGGTAGTGTTTGTATTCATGATCATGTTGAGGTTTAATAGTAAAAATGGTTTGTGTGGGGGATATGTGGAGAATATGGTTAGAAGTTGATTTGGGAGAATATGGTTTTATGGAGAAGATTAAGAAGTTAATTATTGGTTGAGTTGTGGGGGCATGGCGAAGATTAGCATTCATAAGAAGTTATTTTTCCCCTGATGACGATATTTATAAATATTTGCTTTTTCTTGTTTGATCCATAGATTAGTTTCTCACTCATGAAACTTAGACCTTAAAAAGTTATAGTAATTCTAGCTGGGATGTGACTAGAATTCTTGTGGTGTGTAAACTGATTGACCTCTGATGATGATGATGATGATGCGGTAATTTGTTCATTTTGCTACTGCCAATTGAAGCTAGGGAATAGAGTAACAGTGACTACATTTTACATACAAATAGTTTCCACGATCATGTACCATTCGTATACTTGTATGTACTAAATTTTAATATGATTTATGAATTCTAATATGTTGTTATGAGTATATGTTCAGTTGAGGCAGATGTCAGAATTCTTATTTTTTGAGTGTGAGAATGCGCATTTGTTTACTTATAAGAATCTGTCATTTTGGGTACTAGCTACTGAGAAAAAATTGTTATGATATAAGTACTATGATTCTTTTTTGCTCGAGTTCGGCCTATTAACTATAATCAAACTCGAGCTACTCACGAGCCCCAATATCTCTCATCGAGCTGAGCTCGAGCTCTTCTTGTTCATGTCAAGCCGCGCTCAGGCACCTAAAGCTCAGCTTGGCTTGACTCGATAACAGTCCTTGCGATGAAGCCTTAGGCCTTCGACAAAAATGGCCATCAACATTATACATCTAATAATGTGGGTTGTGTAATGCAAGAGACAGACCACATAATTACATTCTAAGAGCTAATGACTTGTAAGGACCACCACCAATAAAAGTGATCCATGACTTGTGAAAATCGACCCACGAGTTTGCGGAGGATTGTTGAAAAAAAAAAGGTCCCATACCTGTAGTATGTGATGCTGAATTTCGGCTTACGAGCTTATGAGAATTTGTTGCCCCATAACTTATAGAAATTGGCCTATGAATTTGGTTGTAAAAAAAAGGCCAAAATTTGTTGAAATTAGGCCAATAATTTGTGGGAGAGACTGGCCCTAAAATTATTGGAAGAATTGCCAAGAATTTTTGGACTTCTATTATTAAACTTGGGCTCAAACTTTGCTAACTTGGCTACATAATTAGACTAGTAAATCTAAAGAAACAAGTCAGCCCACTTACTTGGATATTTACTTAAGGATGGACCCAAAGACTGTCCAATACTTGTTGAAGTTTCAGACCCATCATTTGTAAAGACTAGCCCAATACTTAAAGAGGCTTGATTTAGCTCAAGTTGTTGATAAGAAAACCCAGCCCATTACTTTAAATCCAATGTCAAAACATTAACCTAGCCCTTAAGCCCATTCTCTATTTCATCACCCCTTCCACAATTCTGCTTCTCTTTCTTCCAAATTAAACTCAACGAAAGGCGCTCTAAGCTAACGTTATTCACTCGGGGTATTTGTCTAAGCTTATAAACTGGTCAAACTAGCTTATAAGCTCTAAAATTAAGTTGACTGTTTGTTTATAACTTTTTTGAGCTATAAGCCAAAAAAATAAGTTGGGGGAGGTACTTATTTTTTTTTTTTGCTTATAAGCACTCTGCTTTAAGATAGTTTGATCAAGTTATATTACCACATTATTCTTGTTTAATTTAAAATTCCATAGTATACCCTTATTAAATAGTACATTTTTAGTCTTTATAATAAAGTACTTATAGCCACATTTTACAAAAACGTCATTATTTATCAGTCGCTTATAAGTACTTTAACCAAACACGTAATTGCTTAAAATTTCAAATGCTTATAAGCTAAAATTAGCTTAAGCACCTGTTGCTATAAGCTAATTTTCATAAACTCAGACAAACAGCCCCAAAGGGTACCTGCGGATCTTATTCATCTCTTGTTTGTTTCCATTTCTAAGGTAAGTTAATCATCTTTGAAAAGTTTTCTTGTTAAACAACAAATTTCATTCTTGTCTTATTCTTTGACGATTGTTCCTGCTTAGGTCATGTAGATTTTGTTTGTTGTGAACTTGATTTGTAGGCTTGGATTTCCTTGAGTCTTTATTTTTTTTCATATTGTTGAGTGAAGAGTCGTTGAATTATTTTATTTTTTTTATTGTGGGTTCCTTTGATTGAGAATTGCTTGAATTTGGAAGAGAAAAATGCATCCCTAACCACCATGAGCATGCTTGTCGCGGCTATGCTTGGTTTGATTCTGGGTTTGCTTCCGAACAAATTCTTTGCTTATGTTGTTGCTTCCTGAGTCTAGTGCTGAAACCCTATTGAATGTGTAATATCTCTGCTTGGCATGATCTTAACTTATAGATTACTCGTGTTCGATATTCCCAAACGAAATTTTGGTCTTTGGCACCAAAAATCGTTCTAAACTTGAAATTTTTTAACAAGAAAAAAAAAAAAATTCTGCTGCTTGTATAAAGTTACTTGAATGAGAAATTCTCATTTACTAATTGTGTAAATACCCATGTCAGGTTCTACAAAAGAATTAAAACTTTCATAGGTGTGTTCAATGCTTCGTTTCACCGCAAAATCTCAAAATTTAGACTCGTTGTGCTGCTTTTGTGTGTGTTCGACCTTTATTTGTATATCCATGCTGATTTGTTTTTCTTTTTGCGTTCAAACATTCTCATTTAGTGGCTCCAGCTTGCTCCAGAAACTTGTTTGTTCGGACTAGCAAAAATCTGAATTTTTCTTCTTCATTATGGCCACCAACGTTGGACTAACATAGCACCATAAAATGCATATTTTGTAGGAATGATTCAAGACTTGCTTATTATTCTTGTTTGCATTTTTGGTAACCATCCTGGTATTTGAACCAAGACTAATTATACTAATTTTATATTATTTCTGTGTTATGAAATAGTTTCATGTTATGTAAAGTATACTTATTGATTCTTATTATGAATTATGATTGTTTGTGTATGTAAATTATAACTATCGTTTATAAATTTAGGCCCTTTTAACAGTTATTATTGATTTTTTTTTTTTTTTCTCAACTTGACCTTTATTTATTTTTTCACACATTTAATAAAATTTGTCATTATTATTGATAATCCTATTTTCTATTATGTTTTTACCTTGATTTTTACAGGATTTGGGTACTTTTCATTCGTTTTGATTAATATGCTATCTTAATTTTGTTTTGTAGGTCTAAGTAGACGGATTTGAACGGAAATAGCGTAACTTGAGCCATACAACTCGGAATGACCTGAATTTGGATAGCTACATAAAGTTAAGAACAGGCTTATAACTTTCGTGGTGGAAGACTTGGTCTAATTCTGCTGGAAAGATGGTGAAAATGTAGTTGGATATTTCATTCTGAAGAAAGAGAAATGACTGGAGGCAAACGGGTCTTTGCCGTGGCAAAGCACTATCTGGAGTTTTTGGCATTTAGACTTTGCCGTGGCAAAGAAAATCCTTGCTGCAGCGGAGTTGCGAACGGAGATTGGTGAATAAGTCTTCACCGCGGCAAAGAAAATTCTTTGTCGGGGCGCAATTACGGTGAATTGTACTTGCATAAATTTTTGTTGACATGGCATTTATTTGGCAAGGGTTCCGTTATTTTATGGGAGGGAGTATAAATTAGAGTTAAAAGGGAGTTCTTAGTGCAGGAAAAAACCGCATCTTGGAAGCGGCTACTTGGAGAGGGATTCAACCAATTCGATTAGAAAAGAATTTTTGTTCCTTGTTTGTTTGTATTCAAGATGATTTCAGATTATTTGGTGTTTATTGAATTATCTGTCATGAACTGAATTCTTTTGCTAGGGCCACGGTGCAGCCTATGTTATGATTTTTTGGAATTGAGTTATTTTAAGTTCTACTTTCATTGACTGAATATTTATTACTGTGCATAATGCTATTGAATGTTTGATCATCATTTGATTGATATGTTGGTCATAATGAGACTTGAGAAGTAATTTATGAATTAGCCTCTTGTGATAAATACTATAGATTGAGCGAAAACCATTGTTTTAAAACCCGGATGGGAGGGCAACTAGTTTTGCTGTTTGGGTCACGGGTCAATCGGTCCAACCAGTTGGATGGATGATGTCAGTGACAATTTTATTTTTAAAAAATTACATATTAATCTCTTAAATTTTAATATATTACAAAAATTTCCCTAAAAAAGTTCAAATTACTTCCTAAAATTTTTATTTATTTCAAACATGCCCTAAACAAATCACCATTAATCCTTAAACTTTTGACATATCTCCAAAACACCCCTATAAAATTACGATTAACCTTTATAATTTTGAAATATTACAAAAGCCCCCCTAAGACCTGAACCGGATCGGAGAAGCTGTCGGGTCCCGGTCGGACAGGCCGATCCGGTCCGGTTTTTAAAACAGAGGCGAAAACTAGAGATAAATAAACGCAATTGGTGTGATCTAGGGAAGAATTCCATAGAGCTTAATAGACCTAATTTATTAAACTTCAATTTCTTAGTTCGGAACGTTAATAGTAAAGGTGGGGCGATATAACCTGAGGAGTGTCAAACAGTTTAAGGAATTCGATTGTTAGTCAATGGAATAGAGTTAGAGAGATGAAATTCATAAATCATGTCGGAATAACTAGGTGAAATTGGATGCTCTAGTGTTGTTCTTTTGATACATTCAATACATCATTATCAAATTTTGTTCTTTCTGCGATATTAAGTCTTTAGAGTTTATTAGTTTTAATTTATTTTTGTCAACATTCAACCACTAAATTTTTTGTCCTTCAATTAGTATTAAACTAGAAAGTTCAGTAGTTAGACTACAATCCTTGTGAGAACGATACTTTTCTCATCATTATATTACTTGTGCGAACTGGTACACTTGCTAGGTTTCTATGCATCATTTATAAAACTAATTCTTTATATTCAATAGTGAACACATTTTCTCTTTTCAGTTTAGATATTGTTTTCAAAAGATGATTGAATGCATTTTCAAATTTCAAATGAGTAAACGACATGTTCCCACCCAAGGTTTGGTGAAATGGCAAGTTTCCACCCCTGGTTTCATAAATTATATATTTCAACCCTTCAACCTAGGAGTGAGCATGGATAAAGGGTAGAACCGGAACCCGCAGGTACCCATCTGCCAGTTCTGGATAAGAACATGAACCGGCACCATTAGGGCCTGGTTTTGATTCTAGAAAGTTGGAACTGGGAATTTTTTAGTTCGGTTATGATTTTTATAGTATTGGAACTGGGAACTAGAACCGAAACCAAGGTCTATATACCTAGGTAGGAACTGAGACTAAATTATAATTTTTGTAAACTATTGGAGTGTTTTATATTTTTCAAAAAGTAGGGGGTAATTAAAATTTACCCAGAACCAGAACTGAAACCTATGTTTCAGGTTCCGCTTCCAGTTTCTAAGAACTAGAATTAGCCGGTTTCGGTTCCTTAAAAAAATGCAAGGTACCCAGAACCAATCACCCCTACTTAAACCAACACTGTTAGCGATTTTTAGGTTCTGACAGAAGTGCAAACGATGTTATTACTATATTACCCTTGAAAAATAAATTAATAAATTACTTTCAAATTTATAGAATTATTAATAAGAATATATTACCATACGTCCATACCCCCAAATTAATAGTCTTTGGTGGTCATATTTTTATTATTTAGTTTAGATTTTTATTCTTTTATTATTTATTTTTTTTTTATTTATAGTTATTATTTTTTTTTATATTTTTATTTTTATTTTTTAATTATTATTTATTTTTATTTATTATATTTATATATTTAATGTATTTTATTTATTTTTTTCTTTTATTTATATATTGTATATATTTTTATTTATATTTATTTTTATTGATAATTTTATTTTATTTATTTTTTTTTTTTTATTTATATATTATTTTGGTTTATTATATATTTGTTTATTTATTATTTTTTTATTTATTTTTTTATTCTTGTATTTTTTTATTTTTTATTTATTTAATTATTATTTATTTTTTTTTTTATTTATGTTAATATTTTATAATTTATTTTTTTTATTTTTTATATCTTTTATTAGATTTTTTTTGAGTATTTGATATTATATAATTTTATTATTTTTTATATTTTCTATTCTTATGATTTATTTTTATTAGGTTTTTTTATTATTATTATTATTGTTATTATTTTATATTATATTTTTTTAATTTTATTTTTTATTTATTTATTTTATTATTTTTTCACTTTTTAGTTATTTTTTTATATTTATATTTTATTTATTATATTTTTTTTTTTATATTTATTTTGTAGTATTCTTTTTATATTTTTTATTATTTATTATATTATTTATTATTTTTATTTATTTTTTTTATTATTTTATTTTCTATTTTTGATATATTATAATATTCATTTTTTTTTTATTAATTATTATTTTTTTATTTTCTAGTTTATTTTTTTTTTTATTGTTATTATTATATTTTATATTGTTATTATTATTTATATATGGTTATTTTTTATTATTTTTTTATAGTATTTTTTATTATATTTATATTTTTTTTATATTATTATTATCTATTATTTATATTTTTATTATATTTTTTTTTTTTTATTTTATATTATTTATTTATAATTATATATTATTATTTATATTATTATTTTATGTTTTATATTTATTTTTTATTTATATATTTTATGATTTTCTTATATATAATATAGTTTTTATTTTCTTTTATATATTTTTTTTATTTTTATTTTTTTATTTTTTTATATTTTTTTCTATTAATTATTAATTATTTATATTATTTTTTTATATATTTTTTTTGGTGTATTTATTATTTATTTTTTTTGTTATTATATTATTATTTTTTGTTTTTAGTAGCTAATTCTTTTATTTTGAAAATTACTATTTGTAGATTTATTTGAACTTCATTTTATGTTAGTTATATTTATGTGATATTATGTTTCATTTTTGTATATTTATTTTTATATTACCATTTGGGATGAATTATGAACTTGTATGAAAGAAGTTTGAATAATGCTTAATCTGAAGGTCAATTGTGTGCATCCAATCACTCGTGTTTTCGGTTACATTTGCTGAACAGTAAACCTCAAGACACCATTTCAATGTGAGAAGTCATAGGCAGAGAAAAGAATGTGAACCTCGGCTCATGCTATCTGGTTCCAGTTTTTAACTCTTTTCCTATCTCTTATCACTATCAGAGCTAAAACAGAGCATTTAGATGAAACTGAGACTCTTACAATTATGTATTAGTAGTTAAAATTATTATAGAAATTTTTTTTTTTTTAAAAAAAAAATTAGTGACACTAAAATTACCAAACAACTATTTAATATTATTTAAACTGAAAAAAAAAATTTCACAATCAAATAATAAATATTTTCTGAAAATGTGCCAAACACTTCTGTCTAAAAAACCTTTTTAAAAATTTATCAAATAACTATTCACCATTTTATCTAACTCTAATATAATTTTCAAATAGTATACCAAACACATTTTCAGAATCTTATCCATTTGATTTAATCAAACTCAACTAACTTAAAACATTATATTTGTGAGAAGGAGGGAAATGTTTTTTATTTTAAAAGAAGAGAGAGAAAATATTTTTTTTATTAACCACTTGCATTACAATTAAAGTCCTTTCCTTTTTTGACTCCTCTATTGCCACAATCGCCTCAATGTCTCGAACCCACCAAAGAGTTGTTCTTTGTTTTTCATAGGGTATGTTGTATTTTTTTTTAAACTGGTAAATATCAACCCCCTTAATAGTTGTAAAACTATCATATATCCTCGAGCTCACTAAAGCTCGTGAGATGGGCGAGTTGAGTATCGGAGAAATCAAACTCGACTCACCTGTTGATCGAGCCGCTCGAGCTTGAGCTTTTCCTAAGTCGAGCCTGGCGTCGCTCCGCAGCGGCTCGGCTAGGCTTACATCCTTATGTGAAGCGATTGGTGTTGATGTCTCAATGGAATCAAGAAAAAGGACAAAGTAAGTTACTTTATTAAATTAAAATATGCTTTAGCTACATTTAACTCTAACTGAAAGGTTTTTTTTTTTTCCTGTTGTATTTAAGAAAAAGAAAAACCGATGGAAATCAAGTTTTCTATCCATTCAGATGATGAAAACCAGGAGAATGTTTGATTGGTAAGTTTTATTGTTTGCTTGTTGGTAATTTTTTTGTATTCATGATCATGTTGAGTTTTAATAGTTAAAAATGGTTTGTGTTGTGGGAATTGTGGAGAATATGGTTAGAAGTTGATTTGTGGAGAATATGGTTTTTTGGAGAATTAGAGTGAATTATCTTGGTTTAGTTGTGGGGCATGGCGAATTAAGCAATTCACTAAGAAGTTATTTCTCCTTGTAGATATTTTATATAATATTGCTTTTTCTTGTTTGATCCATAGATTAGTTTCTCACTCATGAAACTTAGACCTTAAAAAGTTCTATAGTAATTCTAGCTGGGATGTGACTAGAATTCTTGGTGTGTTTTACAACTGATTTGACCTCGGATGTGATGATGATGATGCGGTAATTTGTTCATTTTGCTACTGCCATTGAAAGCTGTGGAATAGAGTAACAGTGACTACATTTTACATCAAATGTTTTTCCACGATCATGTACCATTCGTATTTGTATGTACTAAATTTTAATATGATTTATGAATTCTAATATGTTGTTATGAGTATAGTTTCAGTTGAGGCAATGTCAGAATTCTTATTTTTTTGAGTGTTGAGAATGCGCATTTGTTTACTTATAAGAATTCTGTCATTTTGGAGTACTAGCTACTGAGAAAAAATTTGTTTACTGATATAAGTACTATGATTCTTTTTTGCTCGAGTTCGGCTCATTAACTATAATCAAACTCGAGCTACTCACGAGCCCCAATATCTTCATCGAGCTTGAGCTCGAGCTCTTCTTGTTCATGTAACCGCGCTCAGGCACTCTAAGCTCAGCTTGGCTTGACTCGATAACAGTCCTTGCGATGAAGCCTTAGGCCTCTTCGACAAAAATGGCCTCACATTAACATCCTAATAATGTGGGTGTGTAATGCAATAGACAGACCACATAATTACATTCTAAAGCCTAATGACTTTTCAAGGACCACCACCAATAAAAGTGATCCATGCTTGTGAAAATCGACCCACGAGTTTGCTTGGAGGATTGTTGAAAAAAAAAAGGTCCCATACCTGTAGTATTGATGCTGAATTTCGCTTACGAGCTTATGAGAATTTGTTGCCCCATAACTTATAGAAATTGGCCTATGAATTTGGTTGTAAAAAAAAGGCAAAAAATTTGTTGAAATTAGCCAATAATTTGTGGGAGAGACTGCCCTAAAACTTATTGGAAGAATTGTCCAAGAATTTTTGGACTTCTATTATTAAACTTGGGCTCAAACTTTGCTAACTTGGCCTACAATTAGACTAGTAAATCTAAAAGAAACAAGTCACCCACTTACTTGATTATTTCTTAAAGGATGGACCCAAGACATGTCCAATACTTGTTGAAAGTTTCAGCCATCTTTGTAAAGACTAGCCCAATACTTAAAGAGGCTATATTAGCTCAAGTTGTTGTAAAAACCCAGCCCATACTTTAAATCCATGTCAAAACATTAACCTAGCCCTTAAGCCCATTCCTATTTCATCACACCCCTTCCACAATTCTGCTTCTCTTCTTCCAAATTAAAACTCAACGGAAAGGCGCTCTAAAGCTAACGTTATTCACTCTGGGGGTTTTGTCTAAGCTTATAAACTGGTCAAACTAGCTTATAAGCTCAAAATTAAGTTGACTTGTTTGTTTATAACTTTTTTGAGCTTATAAGCCAAAAAATAAGTTGTGGGGAGTACTTATTTTTTTTTTTTGCTTATAAGCACTCGCTGCTTATAAGATAGTTTGATCAAGTATATTACCACATTATTCTTGTTTAATTTTAAAATTCCTAGTATACCCTTATTTAATATAGTACATTTTTAGTCATTTATAATAAAATGTCTTATAAGCCACATTTTACCAAACCGTCATTATTTATCAGTCGCTTATAAGTACTTTACCCAAACACGTATTTCTTAAAATTTCAAATGCTTATAAAGCTAAAATTAGCTTATAAGCACCTGTTGCTTATAGCTAATTTTCATAAACTCAGACAACAGCCCCAAAGGGTACCTGCGGATTCTTATTCATCTCTTGTTTGTTTCCATTTCTAAGTGTAATTAATCATCTTTGAAAAGTTTCTTGTTAACAACAAATTTCATTCTTGTCTTTATTCTTTGACGATTGTTCCTCGCTTAGTCATGTAGATTTTGTTTGTTGTGAACTTTGATTTGTAGGCTTGGATTTCCTTGAGTCTTTATTTTTTTTTTCATATTGTTGAGTGAATGAGTCGTTGAATTTTATTTT
The DNA here is from genome assembly GCF_008641045.1 of Pistacia vera. Classification (NCBI taxonomy): domain Eukaryota; kingdom Viridiplantae; phylum Streptophyta; class Magnoliopsida; order Sapindales; family Anacardiaceae; genus Pistacia; species Pistacia vera. Next base: position 1,163,681 of record NW_022196268.1, read on the forward strand.
ATTTTTTTTATTGGGTTCCTTTGATTGAAATTGCTTGAATTTGGAAGAGAAAAATGCATCCCTCAACCACCATGAGCAGCTTGTCGCGGCTATGCTTGGTTTGATTCTGGTTTTGCTTCCGAACAAATTCTTTGCTTATTGCTTGTTGCTTCCTGAGTCTAGTGCTGAAAACCCTATTGAATGTGTAATATCTCTTGCTTGGCATGATCTTAACTTATAGATTACGTGTTTCGATATTCCCAAACGAAATTTTGGTTCTTTGGCACCAAAAATCGTTCTAACTTGAAATTTTTAACAAGAAAAAAAAAAATTTCTGCGCTTGTATAAAGTTACTTGAATGAGAAATTCTCATTTACTTAATTGTGTATACCCATGTCATGTCTACAAAGAATTAACATTTCATAGGTGTGTTCAATGCTTCGTTTCACCGCAAAATCTCCAATTTAGACTCGTTGTGCTTGCTTTGTGTGCTTGTTTCGACCTTTATTTGTATATCCATTGCTGATTTGTTTTCTTTTTGCGTTCAAACATTCTCATTTATGTGTCCACAGCTTGCTCCAAGAACTTGTTTGTTCGGACTAGCAAAAATCGGAATTTTTCTTCTTCATATCATGGCCCCAACGTTGGACTAACATAGCCCCATAAATGCATATTTTGTGAATGATTCAAGACTTGCTTATTATTCTTGTTTGCATTTTTTGGTTACCCATCCATGGTATTTGAACCAAGACTAATTATAATATTTTATTATTTTATTCTGTGGTTATGAAATAGTTTCATGTTATGTAAAGTATACTTTATTGACTTCTTATTATGATTATGATTGTTTTGTGTATGTAAATATAACTATCGTTTATCAATTTAGCCCTTTTAACAGTTTATCATTGATTTTTTTTTTTTTTCTCAACTTGACCTTTATTTATTTTTTCACACATTTAATTAAAATTTGTCATTATTTATTGATAATCCTATTTTCTATTATGTTTTTACCTTGATTTTTACAGGATTTGGGATCTTTCATTCGTTTTGATTAAAATATGCTATCTTAATTTGTTTTGTAGGTCTAGTAGCGGATTTTGAACGGAAATGCGTAACTTGAGCCATACAACTCGATGCCCTGAATTTGGAAGCTACATAAAGTTAAGAAGCGGGCTATAACTTTCGTGTTGAAGACTTGGTCTCTAATTCTCAATGGTGCTTTATATTTAAGCAAATCTAGAAGAAATTTGCTTAGTTTCAAAAATATAACGACTCAATGGATACCACATTGAAACTTTAATTGATAATAATACAAAATATATGTGTATCACTCATAATGTTTTATGTCAAACGCACATATTGGAGAAGTTTCATGGTTTCTCATCTGGATTATATTACAAATTCATAAACAATATTGATACTAATGCAATTGTGAACTAGAAGTTCACTAATCCTAAAATTGTTTATGCTTTGGCATGACTAATTCGCCCTATTCGGTTATAGATTAGATGGACCACAAATTAATCTTAGAATCTCTATTCGATTACTTCTAGTTTTAATGCGTTGTGCAATGTTATTCCAATAAAACAATTATAAAAATTAATTAAACAATAAACCCTAACTTATATATTCAAAACATCATCAAGGTAATTGAATCAATCCAAAATTCATAAAACATTAAATCTAAGCTCTTGCACAAATTCATAAACATAAATCTGGTATTAAAAACAAAAATTGTTCAAAATATAATTAGGATTTCATCCTCTTGTAACAAAAGAAGTTTACTTCATCCTAAGAACAAAGAAATAAACAGAGAATAAAGAAAACATATTCAGACTTGAAAAAAAAAAAAAAAATTCAAAATTCAAACTCTTAAATGTGATCTTTAGTCTTCAAGCCCCACGAATGTGTCTTCTCTTCTCCAAAATATGCAAAATTTGACCCCTTTCAGTTAATCTCAATCATCCTTAAATACACTAAGTTAAAAAGCAAAGAAAAACTAAAAAAAAGAGGCCCTAATAGTTTCCAACATGACCCTGGTTGTGGCCAAATTTAAGTCACCATGGCCTAGGCTGTGGTGATTTCTGTCCTCTTAGTTTTATCTTTATCCCACCACCATGGTCGTGGTAAACTATCAAGACATGGTCGTGGCCTTGGAAAATGTCAGCTAATCTCAAATTCTTCAAGTTTTAAGTCTCAACTTCATTCCAATGCTCCAATGTACTTAATCAAAGCCTGAAAAACACAAAAACTATCTAAATCAATAGCTGACCATTCATATCTCGACCTTAACAAAAACCTAAAATAAAAAACAAAGAAAATGAATGAAAAATTAACTAAACTGCTATAAAAACAAACCTAAAAACACTCAATTTATGCAACTTATCAATGTGCGAGCCTGTTTGAAAATGGACTGTTTTATTTCTTAATGACATGCTTAGTTATATGTACATAAGAGTTCAGTTTCAGAAAATTTAGTTCAGAATATATCCTCATTGTAAAACCCTGCCTTTATGTTTACATATATGTGCTTTTTTTGTTTCTAACAACATTAATTCTGCAGAAACTTGTTCTCTGAATGCTTTATTCATGAGCAATTGAGCATATATAACTTTACTTTGCTGTAATTAATTCAATAGAATTTTTTACACCTAAATTTTAATGTGTTTCTCTCTGTCTCTACTTCCCATTTATAAGCAAAATGTTCATGTTTTCCCTCTTCAACTTTTATTGATAGATTTTGCCTTATAAGGGTAACTGTTATAATTGGAAAACAATGATATGATTAGTCGTACTTGTTTGGGGTAAATTCAGTGAACCAACTTTTCCTACAGTTTGGTTCCTAATTTTTTTTCTATTTGTTAAATTACCACATTCGGTATTTTAATCAGTACAATAATGTTTTGAAATCACTCGGCTATGACTTGGTATGTGGTACTTTGTGTAGACCTCAAAGAATTTGCTTCTTAGTTCTTACCAAGCCTAATAAACTTTGATGCAGAAGGAGGATTAATAATCTGCCTTAAATTTTATCTCCAAAATTCATTTTCTCTGACAGTTCTGTTATATATGAGCAGGAACAATTGGAGAAGAAAAAGACACAGTATGTGGAGAAAATGAAAAACAAGATAGCACTGATCCACAAGGAAGCCAAAGAAAAGAGAGCAATGATTGAAGCTAAAAAAGGAGATCTTCTCAAAGCAGAGGAGACAGCTGCAAAATACCATGCCACGGGACTGTCCCGAAGAAGCTCCTTGGTTGTTTTTGAGGCTAGAAATCCTGAAGTTTGATTGAAAAATTAAATTATATGTATATTTTATTTGAACATTCATTTGTTAATTTAGTCTAGGTGTTTGGTTTTATGGTGGAGAATTGGTAGATGTTCATTATTGTGTGTGCATAGTCATGTATTTGTGTGTATATACAATTTGGGATGAATTATTGAACTTGTATGAAAGAAGTTTGAAATAATGCTTAATCTGAAGGTCAATTGTGTGCGATCCAATCACTCGTGTTTTCGGTTACATTTGCTGAACAGTAAACCTCAAGACACCAATTTCATATGTGAGAAGTCATAGGCAGAGAAAAGAAAATGTGGAACTCGGCTCATGCTATCTGGTTCCAGTTTTTTAACTCTTTTTCCTATCTCTTATCACTATCAGAGCTAAAACAGAGCATTTTAGATGAAACTGAGACTCTATTACAAATTATGTATTAGTAGTTAAAATTATTATAGAGAATTTTTTTTTTTTTTAAAAAAAAAAATTAGTGACACTAAAATTACCAAACAACTATTTAATATTATTTAAACTGAAAAAAAAAATTTCACAATCAAATAATAAATATTTTCTGAAAATGTGCCAAACAACTATTCTGTCTTAAAAACCTTTTTAAAAAAATTTATCAAATAACTATTCACCATTTTATCTAACTCTAATATAATTTTCAAATAGTATACCAAACACATTTTCAGAATCTTATCCTATTTGATTTAATCAAACTCAACTCAACTTAAAACATTTATTTGTAAGAGAAGAGAGGGAAAATGTTTTTTATTTTTAAAAGAATAGAGAGAAAATATTTTTTTTTATTACCACTTGCATTACAATTAAAGTCCTTTCCTTTTTTGACTCCTCTATTGCCACAATACTGCCTCAATGTCTCGAACCCACCAAAATGAGTTGTTCTTTGTTTTTCATAGGGTATGTTTGTAATTTTTTTTTAAACTGGTAAATATCATACCCCCTTAATAGTTGTAAAACTATCATATATACTCGAGCTCACTAAAGCTCGTGAGATTGGCGAGTTGAGTATCGGAGAAATCAAACTCGACTCACCTGTTGAGTCGAGCCGCTCGAGCTTGAGCTTTTCCTAAGTCGAGCCTGCGTCGCTCGCGAGCGGCTCGGCTAGGCTTACATCCTTATGTGGAAGCGATTGGTGTTGATGTCTCAATGGAATCAAGAAAAAGGACAAAGTAAGTTACATTTATTAAAATTAAAATATGCTTTAGCTACATTTAACTCTAACTGAAAGGTTTTTTTTTTCCTGTTGTATTTAAGAAAAAGAAGAAACCGATGGAAATCAAGTTTTCTATCCATTCAGATGATGAAAACCAGGAGAATGTTTGATTGGTAAAGTTTTATTTGTTTTGCTTGTTGGTAATGTTTTTGTATTCATGATCATGTTGAGTTTTAATAGTTAAAAATGGTTTGTGTTGTGGGGAATATGTGGAGAATATGGTTAGAAGTTGATTTGTGGAGAATATGGTTTTTATGGAGAAGATTAAGAAGTTAATTATCTTGGTTTGAGTTGTGGGGACATGCTGAAGATTAAGCAATTCACTAAGAAGTTATTTTCTCCCTTGATGACGATATTTTATATAATATTTGCTTTTTCTTGTTTGATCCATAGATTAGTTTCTGACTCATGAAGCTTAGACCTTAAAAAGTTCTGTCGTAATTCTAGCTGGGATGTGACTAGAATTCTTTGTGGTGTTTACAACTGATTTGACCTCTGATGATGATGATGATGATGCGGTAATTTGTTCATTTTGCTACTGCCAACTGAAACTAAGCTAATGGAATAGAGTAACAATGACTACATTTTCGACGATCATGTACCATTTGTATAATTGTATGTACTAAATTTTAATATGATTTATGAATTCTAATATGTTGTTATGAGTACATGTTCAGTTGAGGCACATGTCAGAATTCTTATTTTTTTTGGGTGTTGAGAATGCGCATTTGTTTACTTATAAGAATTCAGTCATTTTGGAGTACTAGCTACTGAGAAAAAATTTGTTTACTGATATAAGTACTATGATTCTTTTTTGCTCGAGTTGGGCTCTATTAACTATAATCAAACTCGAGCTACTCACGAGCCCCAATATCTTCATCGAGCTTGAGCTCGAGCTCTTCTTGTTCATGTCAAGCCGCGCTCAGGCACTCTAAAGCTCAGCTTGGCTTGACTCGATAACAGTCCTTGCGATGAAGCCTTAGGCCTCTTCGACAAAAATGGCCATCAACATTATACATCCTAATAATGTGGGTTGTGCAATGCAATGAGACAGACCACATAATTACATTCTAAGAGCCTAATGACTTGTCAAGGACCACCACCAATAAAAGTGATCCATGACTTGTGAAAATCGACCCACGAGTTTGCTTAGAGGATTGTTGAAAAAAAAAAAAAATGTCCCATATCTGTAGTATGATGCTGAATTTCGGCTTACGAGCTTATGATAATTTTTTGCCCCATAACTTATAGAAATTGGCCTATGAATTTGGTTGTAAAAAAAAAGGCCAAAATTTGTTGAAATTAGCCCAATAATTTGTGGGGGAGACTGGCTCTAAAACTTATTGGAAAAATTGTCCAAGAATTTTTGGACTTCTATTATTAAACTTGGGCTCAAACTTTGCTAACTTGGCCCACAAATTAGACTAGTAAGTATAAAATAAACAAGTCAGCCCACTTTCTTGCATTATTTGCTTAAAGGATGGACCCAAAGACATGTCCAATACTTGTTGAAAGTTTCAGCCCATCATTTGTAAAGACTAGCCCAATACTTAAAGAGGCTTGATATTAGCTCAAGTTGTTGATAAGAAAACCCAGCCCATTACTTTAAATCCAATGTCAAAACATTAACCTAGCCCTTAAGCCCATTCTCTATTTCATCACCCTCCACAATTCTGCTTCTCTTCTTCCAAATTAAAACTCACGGAAAGGGCGCTCTAACTACGTTATTCACTCTGGTTGGGTTTTGTCTCAAGCTTATAAACGGTCAAACTCTCTTATAGCTCAAAATATTAAGTAGCCTTGTTTGTTTATACTTTTTTGACTTTAAGCCAAAAAAATAAGTTGGGGGGAGGTACTTATTTTTTTTTTTTTGCTTAAAGCACTCTGCTTATAAGATAGTTTGATCAAGTTATTACCACATTATTCTTGTTTATTTTAAAATTCCATAGTATAACCCTTATTAATATAGTACATTTTTTAGTCATTATATAAAATGTACTATAAGCCACAATTTTACCAAACGCAGTATTATTATCAGTCGCTATAAGTACTTTAACCAAACACTAATTGCTTAAAATTTCAAATGCTTATAAGCTAAATTAGCTTATAGCACCTGTTGCTTATAAGCTAATTTTCATAAACTCAGACAACAGCCCCAAAGGTACCTGCGGATTTTATTCATCTCTTGTTTTGTTTCCATTTCTAAGGTAAGTTAATCATCTTTGAAAAGTTTTCTTGTTAAACAACAAATTTCATTCTTGTCTTTATTCTTTGACGATTGTTCCTGCTTAGGTCATGTAGATTTTGTTTGTTGTGAACTTTGATTTGTAGGCTTGGATTTCCTTGAGTCTTTATTTTTTTTCATATTGTTGAGTGAATGAGTCGTTTGATTTTATTTTATTTTTTTTATTGTGGGTTCCTTTGATTGAGAATTGCTTGAATTTGAAGAGAAAATGCATCCCTCAACCCACCATGACTGCTTGTCGCGGCTATGCTTGGTTTGATTCTGGGTTTGCTTCCGAACAAATTCTTTGCTTATTGCTTGTTGCTTCCTGATTCTAGTGCTGAAAAACCCTATTGAATGTAATATCTCTTGCTTGGCATGATCTTAACTTATAGATTACGTGTTCGATATTCCCAAACGAAATTTTGTTCTTTTGGCACCAAAACGTTCTAAACTTGAAATTTTTAAACAAAAAAAAAAAAATTTCTGCGCTTGTATAATTACTTGAATATAGAAATTCTCATTTACTTAATTGTGTAATACCCAGTCATGTCTACAAAAGATTAAAACTTTCATAGGTGTGTTCAATGCTTCGTTTCACCGCAAAATCTCCAAAATTTAGACTCGTTGTGCTTGCGTTTGTGTTGCTTCGACCTTTATTTGTATATCCATTGCTGATTTGTTTTCTTTTTGCGTTCAACATTCTCATTTATGGTGGCTCCAGCTGCTCCAAGAACTTGTTTTGTTCGGACTAGCAAAAATCTGAATTTTTCTTCTTCATATCATGGCCACCAACGTTGGACAACATAGCCACCATAAAATGCATATTTGTAGGATGATTCAAGACTTGCTTATATTCTTGTTTGCATTTTTTTGGTTAACCATCCTGGTATTTGAACCAAGACTAATTATACTATTTTATTATTTATTTCTGGGGTTATGAAATAGTTTCATGTTATGTAAAGTTACTTAATTACTTCTCATTATGAATTATGATTGTTTTGTGTATGTAAAATTATACTATCGTTTATCAATTTAGGCCCTTTTAACATTTATTCATTGTTTTTTTTTTTTTTCCACTCTGACCTTTATTTATTTTTTCACCAATTTAATTAAAATTTGTCATTATTTATTGATAATCCTATTTTCTATTATGTTTTACCTTGATTTTTACAGGATTTGGGATACTTTTCATTCGTTTTGATTAAAATTGCTATCCTTAATTTTGTTTTGTAGGTCTAAGTAGCGGATTTGAACGGAAATGCGTAACTTGAGCCATACAACTCGAATGACCTGAATTTGAAGCTACAAAGTTAGAAGCAGGCTATAACTTTCGTGTTGAAGACTTGGTCTAATTCTGCTGGAAAGATGGTGAAATGTACTGGATATTTCATTCTGAAGAAGAGAAAGAACTGGAGGCAAACGGTCTTTGCCGTGGCAAAGCACTATCTGGAGTTTTTGGCTTTAGACTTTGCCGTGGCAAAGAAAAATCCTTCCGCCGGCGGAGTTGCGAACGGAATTGGTGAATAAGTCTTCACCGCGGCAAAGAAATTCTTTGTTCGGGCGCAATTACGGTGAATTGTACTTGCATAAATTTTTGTTGACATGGCATTTATTTGTCAAGGGTTCCGTTATTTTATGGGGGGAGTATAATTAGAGTTAAAAGGGAGTTCTTAGTGACAGGAAAAACCGCATCTTGGAAGCGGCTACTTGGAGAGGGATTCAACCAATTCGAGAAAAGAATTTTTGTTCCTTGTTTTGTGTATTCAAGATGATTTCAGATTATTTGGTGTGTTTATGAATTATCTGTCATGAACTGAATTCTTTTGCTAGGGCCACGGTGCACCTATGTTATGATTTTTTGGAATTGAGTTATTTTAAGTTCTACTTTCATTGACTGAATATTTATTACTGTGGCATAATGCTATTGAATGTTTGATCACATTTGATTGATATGTTGGGTCATAATGAGACTAGAAGTAATTTATAATAAGCCTCTGTGATAAATACTATAATGTGACGAAAACCATTGTTTTAAAACCCGATGGGAGGCAACTAGTTTTGCTGTTTGGGTCACGGGTCAATCGGTCCAACCAGTTGGATGGATGATGTCAGTGACAATTTTATTTTTAAAAATTCATATTAATCTCTTAAATTTTAATATATTACAAAATTTTCCCTAAAAATTCAAATTACTTCCTAAAATTTTTATTTATTTCAACATGCCCTAAACAAATCACCATTAATCCTTAAACTTTTGAACATATCTCCAAAACACCCCTATAAATTACGATTAACCTTTATAATTTTGAAATATTACAAAGCCCCCCTAAGACCTGACCGGATCGAGAAGGCTGTCGGTCCCGGTCGGACAGGCCGTCCGTCCGTTTTTAAAACAGAGGCAAAACTAGAGTAAAATAACGCATTGGTGCTAGGAAGAATTCCATAGAGCTTAATAGACCTATATTTATTAAACTCAATTTCTTAGTTCGAACGTTTAATAGTAAGGTGGGGCATATAACCTGAGGAGTGTCAAACAGTTTAAGGAATTCGATTGTTAGTCATGGAATATAGTTAGGGATGAAAATTCATAAATCATGTCGGAATAACTAGGTTAAATTGGATGCTCTAGTGTTTTCTTTTGATACATTCAATACATCATTATCAATTTTGTTCTTCTCGGCGATATTAGTCTTTAGAGGTTTATTATGTTTTTTTTTTTTGTCAACATTCAACCACTAATTTTTTGTCCTTCATTAGTATTAACTAAAAGGTTCAGTAGTTGACTACAATCCTTGTGAGAACGATACTTTTCTCATCATTATATTACTTGTGCGAACTGGTACACTTGCTAGTTTCTATGCATCTTATAGAAACTAATTCTTTTATTCAATAGTGAACACATTTCCTCTTTTCAGTTTAGATATTGTTTTCAAAAGATGATTGAATGCTTTTTCAAATTTCAAATGAGTAAACGACATGTTCCCACCCAAGGTTTTGTGAAATGGCAAGTTTCCACCCCTGGTTTCATAAATTATATAATTTCAACCCTTCAAACTAGTGAGCATGGATAAAGGGATAACCAACCCGCAGGTACCCTCTGCCAGTTCTGGATAAGAACATGACCGGCACCATTAGGGCCTGGTTTTTGATTCTAGAAATTGGAACTGGAATTTTTTAGTTCGTATGATTTTATAGTATTGGAACTGGAACTAGAACCGAAACCAGGTCTATAACCTAGGTAGAACTGAGACTAATTATAATTTTTGTAAACTTTTGAGTGTTTTATATTTTTCCAAAAAGTAGGGGTTAATTAATTTACCCAGAACCAAACTGAAACCTATGTTTCAGTTCCGCTTCTAGTTCTAAGAACTAGAATTGCCGGTTTCGGTTCCTTAAAAAATGCAAGGTACCCAGAACCAATCACCCCTACTTAAACCAACACTGTTAGCGATTTTAGGTTTCTGACAGAAGTGCAAACGTGTTATTACTATATTACCCTTGAAAAATAAATTAATAAATTACTTTCAAATTTTAAATTATTAATAAGAATAATTACCATACGTCCATACCCCCAAATAATAGAATTAGAAAAATAATCATTTTCTTTCAAATTTATTTCAATAACATCATTTCCTTCACCTTCACATCATCCCCATCTACAACTGCCTAACCACTAACCTACCCTCGCCATCTAGTCCTGTCCAAACACAAACCAAACACTCCAAAAATCAACCAATCACTCCAGAAATCTCAACAAAACAATCCACTCCACAAAATCAATAATCAACTCCACAACCCATAGTCACCAAATAGCAAAGTGCAATGAGGACTCAATCAACCCTAATCAACCCATATCTCAATCCTCCTTCCAAAAACTCCAAACACCCTCTAATTAACAACAAACAGGTCACCAAAACGCACAAAACCAAGGGAAGTGTGGTGGAGATTGGTGGGGGCACCAACCAAGTGCGGGTGTGAGAAGGGGGGGGGGGGGGGGTGGGGGGGGGGGGGGGGGGGGGGGTGTGGTGTGGTTGTTTGTTTTGGTGTGGATGGTGCTAGTGAGGCAATGTGGTGTCGGTGTGAATTTTTGACATCGAATCAACCAAATTTGGCTTGAATCCTGGACCAACAAGGCTGGCTGGCGATTGCGTGTAATCTTGGGGGAGGGGGGAGGGGGGGGGGTGGGGGGGTGGGGGGGGGGTGGGGGGGGGGGGGGGGGGGGGGGGGGTTGAGGTTTGATGTGTGTGGCTAAGTGGAGTGTAATTGTGTTGGTGCGTCGAGGATGTCGACGATGTCGAAATTAGACTAAATTGCCCTTAACAAAACAAGTTACGCCACGGGCGCGGATTGGTGTTGCAGGAACAATTCTTGGCCAATTCGGGGTGTGGGTTGTTTGCGTGGGTGGCCATGTGCGGTGGAGGCTATGACTACAGTTAAGGAAGAATGGGGGTTTGGTTAAGTGATGGAGAGAGAACGTTGGAAGAGAAGTGAGTATGTGTAGGGAGAGGGTGCTTGTGAGAGAAATTTGAGATGTGGAGGTGTTATTTGAATTCTATTTTCATTTTAGATTTATGCAATGCAAATGACCACTTAAACACAACCTTTGACCGTTACATTAAACGATTATTGTTAATTTAATGATGATTTGGAATTATGAAACTAGGGTGGAACTTCCCATTGTCGCCAAACCTTGGAGGGAACATTGTTGATTTTAAAAGTACGAATAAAATTTCTTATTTCTATTTTTATAATATTTTTGAAAATATAAACATAAAACGAAGTGAAGGCCTGTCTAAAAACTTAGCAAACACATACTCCTAACATTTGCTTGTATTGTCATTAGTTTACAAATTACAAAATTTCTTATTTCTATTTTTTAATACACTTTTTGAAATAGAAACATGAAGGTAAGTGAAGGCCATGTCTAACAACTTAGAAACACTACTCCTAACTGCTTTCAGTTGTATTGCATTCATTTATTCTTTTGGTTCTCATATGGGATTGGGCATACAAGCAAGAGCAAAGGTTTTTCAAGGCCGGAATCGATATAGGTATGTACCCAGGACTCGTCGTTCTATACTTTAAAAAAGAGTTAATGAATTATTTTCCCACCCAAATAGGGCTTAATGAATTTGTTTCCCTACCCACACACTTTTAAAACCCCTTACTATGTAAAAATTTTATTCTGGCGGCGAACAAAGGAGCAACTTCCAATATGGTTAGGGATTTTGAAGAGTGGTCGGGTCGATGAGTCCTTTGGTAGTATAGCAATTTGGTGGTTTGATTGATCGAATTTGACTTGGAGGGGCGACTATGCACCTTAATCGCTCAATGTTAACCATCGGCATGGTCTAAAAATTGAAAAACCAAATACCTAGTTAGCATAGTAGGATCGAATCCATCGGTTAGCAAGACTAAAAACCTAATGTTTTTAGTACGCGAAATGAATTGGCAATGGATTAATGAAACTAAAATGACTAAACATGCAAATAATGAATAGTTGAAATGTAAAACAACTAAAGACTTTTATAATAAAAATGTTGCCAGTTACGTTTTGGTTCACACGAGACCGGGACTCACCAAGTCTCCTCCCAACCTCTAACGACCCCTAAACCTACCAGCAGATAATCAAAAGGCTTTCCAGACACGCTAGGTAAACTACTCCTGATCTCACACCGTACTCAGTCGTTGTGTAAAGCTCATCATTCGGACCCGTCGATAAACACTACAAGGCATACCACATTGGTACGCGATTACCAAATACAATTTGTCAACCACGGTATTCCAATCACCCCCAAACACTTCACAATAAACGCAACAACAGTAGAATTAACTTCAATCCTAACACACTCGAATTACAATCGATGGCGAAGTATCATAAAAGCATATCATCATTTATTGTATCAACCAAGTTTTATCATTCAACAATTTCTAGAAAACATTAAATCATAATGACAGCAATAGTCATCACAAGTTTGCTCCATCTATTAATAGATCGAATCAAAGATGAACGAAAACAATAGAATCCGAAACACTCTACTACAAATGTCCTTATATCGGGCTCAACCCTAGCGAGTAGCTTGAGGGAGTCGTGGATCCATCCTTACTCTCGCTATGCCGTACATGACAACCGGTAGGAACTTAGCTATGCATCTCCGTGTGGTGATTACGGAGCCCGAAACGATGGAACGAATGCTGACCATGGCGGAAGTAGAGGTACTGACGACTATAGTGATGCGAAAAGTGTGAAAATGACCAACAGAAAGCCCGGAATATGATATAGCCGCACTTCGCCGGAAAACGTTAATTTTCCGGCTGGGTCTTCCGGAAACGATGGCAGAAATGGAGTCCGAAGTACCGCTGGAAGCTCTGTGATGGGGAGTTCAGATCAGGTCCTGGGAGGTGAAGTCACCGGAAATGAGCAAGATCTATCTGGCCTGGAAGAATGAAGAGGCGCGGCGGCTAAATATCGCGAATTCCGCCGGTTTTTCGCGGCGTTTTAAGCTAAGGAAGTGCAGATCCGACCGTGAGTAAGGAGATCGACCATTGGGGAGTCTGAGACGTCGTCGAAAAACGGCCAAAACTGGCCTGGGAGGACAACAGTGTGGGTGTGCGCGGTGGGGAGTAGATAACGCCGCGGCTGCGTTTTCGTGATTCCGGCTGGTGGTTCGGGACGATGGGAAAGCTGATATCTGCCCCCAGAAGCCGAAAGTCGTCGCCGGGGTCTGTCTCGAAAATGGAAGACAAAGGGTCACACCGGAAAAGATGATGAACCGCCCCCTTGTTCACACTAATTGGTTTTTCTTTTTAGAAACAACTTGTAAAATGTTAGTTTGGTCCCTATAATAAAAATTGACAAATACAGAGAATCCCCTTTAAAACATGTACATTTTACCCCCTAAATAGCATAAATGAGACAAAATCACCCTTAATCCATAAACCACAACCTAATAATCAACTCATATAGTTTCCAAATCCTTCAAAACACGTTAAATTCATCAAAATATTTAGGAAGCGATTTTCGTGAATAAATTCATAAATTCTTTAATTATCTCAATATATTCAATTTAATCACACATGGGGTATTTTTATCACCAAAATAGAGTCACTTTCATGACTCTAACACTCAATTGCCGACAATTGGCGGGCTTGGCAGGAGTAGGGTTTAAGGGTTTTGGTGAATGATGATTGGGAAAGAGAATAACGGTAGTGTAGGGTCATAATGATGCCGGAATTGGAAATGAAATATAAATTTGGATAGTCAACTGATATTTTAGAAGTCCATAGGTGAGAAAGTTCATTAAACTATTATTTGGGTGTCGTTTACTCTTTAAAGAATAAAATAAAATAAAACTTGTAAGCCCAAATTCCTAAATCTATTTTAAAATCTCGAAGGGAGTGTTTGGTTGGGGATTATATGAGATTACTGGGGTTATGTCATCTTATATTATTTGATTACCACGTTTGGTTGTCAAGTAATATAAGATTTCGGTAATCTTCAAATATCAATAACAGTTACTGTTGGTAATATTGGAGGTAATTTGATAACTTTCATTTTCTTAGGTATTGTAAGATTACCAAGGTAATCTTATTTTTGTTACAATTCTATCATTTATTAATAAAATTTTAGGACAATAATACCTTTATTTTCAAATTTATTTACATGAATTTAGCTTTTACCATTTCACCCCAATTAATTAACTTGGACAAAATTACCCTTGAAATCAAAACAAATTACAGCTTACCCAAGCCACCACCCCTACCCACCTACTGCCAACCAAACCACAGCAGGTTGCCGCCGTAAGTCACCAGATATCGCCTAGAATCTCCATGAGTAGCCGAGAGACACTGAGAGGCTCGGATATGACCTTTTCTGGCCATATTGATGGCCGAAAAGGCCATATCGGAGTAGATCTAGCTGTTAACGGCCAAATCCATGGCCTTTATTGGCCATATCTGAATGAGATATAGCCGTTAACGACCAGATCTATTCTGGTCTCCAACTCCTCTACGTCGATCTCCGCCGTCGCTCTATCACCTCTCCTCTACAATAATCCCCTCTCCGATCTCATCTCCACCATCGACGAAGAGCCCAAGGTTGCTCGATCTAAAAGATGCGTTTTCCAGGTTCTTTTGGCGACTTTCGGCGGCGGATGGGAGTGGCCAGTAGTGGCTTGGGGTGGTGGGAGTGATTTTGTTATAATATAAAGTTTTATATAAGTGGGTTGTTTTAGCTAAATTTGAAATATTGGGGGTTAAAAGAAATTATTCAAATAATAATAATAATAATATTATATTAATATTTAAAAAGAGAGCAATTTAGTAATTTAAATAACATACTCACTAATTTATTCCTCCCAATCAAACATATTAATATAACATACCTACTAATTTATTCCAACTAACTAAACACATTTTCCTAAAGATTCACAATAATCTTCAAGGAAATTTAACTTTCCAATAATCCAACATTCCCTAAACCAAACGCACCTGAAGTGTATTATTCTATACAGGGGCAGACCCAAGCCCCTTGAGGGTAGACCCAGGCCTGCCCTCAACTTTAAGAAAAAATTTGAAAAGTTTTTTTTTGAAACGTAAAAAAAAAAAAAAGTAAATAGTAAAAAAATTAAAAAGTTAGATTTTGTCTTTTTTATATTAAGTTTTTCTTCCCCAATTCCCAACTTCACTTTTACATGCGGACCTGGATTTGGAGCGATTATAATCCATATTTTTGTAAACTTTCGTGTACTTTACTTTT
Source organism: Pistacia vera (assembly GCF_008641045.1). Classification (NCBI taxonomy): domain Eukaryota; kingdom Viridiplantae; phylum Streptophyta; class Magnoliopsida; order Sapindales; family Anacardiaceae; genus Pistacia; species Pistacia vera. The sequence continues at coordinate 1,179,163 of NW_022196268.1, forward strand.
GTTAGAGTTGTGATTGAGCTCTAAATTTGTGTAGAATATTTTTGGTGGATTTGTGGTTGTTGTAAATGATAATCATATTTTTCCCTATGATTTTGCATTGAATTTCGATAATATTTAGGATACTTCTCATACAATTTGGGTCATAATTGCTACCTAATTCTATTAATTTGTCTTTACAGGCCTAAACGATGATTTTGAGCGTAAATTACAGTTTTGAACGTAAATTGCGTAACTTGAGCTTGGAAACTCAGAATGACCTGATTTTAGAAGCTTTGGAAAGCTAAGAAGCAGAGATACAACTTTCAGGTTTTGGGTTTTTCCTAATTCTGACTGGAAAAGGGTGAAAACTTGGCTTGAAGTCGTAAACAGTACATTGGAAACTGAAGAAAAATGTCTTTAGATGTGCTTCAGTATTTCTNAATAAAAAATCAACAGAGGGTATCTCCTAAAACTATTCCATGGACGAACAACCACTAATTAAGCTTGTATGGTTTCTAATTTCTTGGGGTCTCATTCAGATGACAAGATTATTATGAGAAGTGTAGTGAGAAGGTTTTCTTCATGCCCTGAAATTTTGAACTATTAACAACATGCATGCTCTCATATGTACATTACATCATTGTTCATATTCAAATGGCTACATATGTCATCCCCTGAGATAGAATCCACGAACCCAATTCCAGAAATCTGATCTTCGAACTTGAATCCCGAGACGTTAAACATTTCATCCACCAAACCATTGTTAAATCCAGTATGGAAATCACCACCAAATGCTCCCTCATTCAAAAAACAACCATGCGTGAAAGAATCTTGAACAAAGTTTGTGTTGTGATTATTAAAGCCATCCCTGGAAACCACTTGCTCATGACCTGAATTTACAGAGCTCCCACTATGAACATTCTCTACTGACAGCCACTCGGCAAATAAAAGCTTTGGCAAGCAGCTTTTGTGACCCTCTTTAGCCAAGTCATTATTATCACTTGATGATTTCTCCATGTGATTCATTAACGAGTCATAGCTTGGAATTCGAGTGTTGAGATTATTATCAGGAGAGATTACTGAAGAATCCATATTCTCTGAGCTTGAAGTAGCGGTGCACTGCGTTTTGATATGAGCTTCCAGTTCTTCAAATTTGGCCAGTTTTTTCTTCAGGTGTGAATGCCAGTAGTTCTTTATCTCATTATCAGTTCTTCCAGGCAAATGCTGAGCAATTTGTGACCACCTAATTCATCAGAAAAAAAACGATTACTTTAATCAATTATTGTCATCTAATACAATAATAATAACCATAAGGCTGCTTCCAATTCAGTTAAAACTTAAAAAGTTCACTATAGCTTCCATTTCAGTATCATTGACCAACTGAACAGAAAAGTCAACCTTAAATTTCAGTGGGGACCCACTAGTTGAAAGAAAAAAAAAATAGGTGGGTCCACATTATTTTCCGCAACATCTAAGACCGTTACTTACTTGTTCCCTAACAGGCGATGGAGGGACAAGATTGTTTCTTCTTCTTGTACAGTAAACATTCCTCGCTTTAATCCTGGTCTCAGGTAATTAATCCATCTCAATCTGCAGCTTTTTCCATTCCTTTGCAAACCTGCATGCATGTAAAAATTAAATTTCATTAATGTCCTGAAAAATAATTATCTCAAGGCTAGTTTAGTAAATTGAAGTTCAAGTTATAATTAGTTTCTTTCTCTTAATTATTAATATGTTTATTCTCCCTTGAGAATAATAGAAATTATTCCATCTTTTTTTCTACTGAACATGTCAGATTTTCGAAAAATTCTTTCGTCTGGTTGACTGGAGTTGCCATGCCGTCCAAATAAATACAGAAAATTAGTGAGACAACCAAAAAGGATGAAATATCAAAATTTTCATATGTATAGAAAACCAGAAACATTTAATGGGACCCCGTGACCCTCTTTTATTGAAGATATATATAAGTTAATAAATAATATAAATGAAAGGTCAAATTATAATTATCATCTGCTCATCTCCAATTCAAGTAGCTCTACCAAATAATGCGACTTTAATCTTCTTATCTGGTTGAAATCAAGCAAATGCAGCTTGTATTTTAAAACAGAGCTTTATCTTATCTGGGTCTGCTCACAAATTCAGAAACATTGAAGAAAAGCAAACAAAACCTTGGAAAATGCGTACAAAAGATGGTGATATGTGTGAACAAACTATAAATTTTGCAAGAGCTACAACATGAAGGACTTTATATATAAACCTATAATTCATGAATACATGCTCTGCTCTATTTTGATCTTCTCAGAAAATTTAATGAAGATAAGCAGCATGGAAAGTCGGTAAACTAAATCAATAATCAACTATTTATAAGCATGTTCTCACCGGCATTAACAGGAACGGAGCTCCAGCAAGCGTGGCCGTGCTTGAGAACATGGTTTCTGAGCCTTTGGTCTTCTTCCGGTGACCATAAACCCTTCTTGTGTTTTAACTTTGGTTTATCAGATGACTTAAACCCCATTTTTGCTTAATGGATAAAGTAACAATAAGCTTAATGACAGCTTAAAAGATGAAGGAGAGAGAAAGAGAGTGAGAAAAAGGAGATGGAGAGAGTTTGCGATGTTGTAAAGAATAGCAACAGAAGGGGCAATAAATAGCCGACCATAAAGGCTAAAAGAATATAAAGCCAAGATTAGTTGTAATTCTACTATTATAAAAAAAGAAAAAAAAAAAAGTATTCCAAAGCAAAAAAAAATTGTCTTTGAAGAAAAATATATTTTATGAAGAAATGGCAGTAAGAGCCCTGATGGCTTAAAAACCAGAAATGTGAATGTTACCCTGTGTTTTAAACAATGCAATTGACTTTATGAAACCTACTTCATATTCTGGAAGAGAGACTAAGAGAGAAGAAGAAAAAGTATTGGAAAGAAAGAGAGAGAAGAGAGCTATAAATTTTCTTTCGTTTGGTAAAAGTGAAAGGAGCATAACAAGGAACACGAGGTGGAAAAACTTTTCCCTTGGACCCCTCATTTTCTTAACTTCTCCCCTAAAGAATAAAGGGTAATTAAAGGGACATCTCAGCTTTGTTAAGTTATTTTTTCACCCTTATTATAATTAATTATTTCAATTACACACTAATCTTCTATATAAAGTCTTTGAAATTATCGATCGAGTAAGAGTTTTAATAATCATCTCTATTAATGTACGAGAGGGTTCATACTAATTTTTCCTCTCTTCATCCGAATTTACAAAAAGAAGAGCATGTATCTTTTTCTTTCTTCTGCTTTCTTTCTCCCTTCCTTGTTCGCATTCAAAGTTCTGAAGTCCTGGGAAAGTGTATAAACTAATAAAAGTTACATTGGACTGTGATTCTCTTTCTCCTAAGGAAGAACATGAAGCTACCCATCAGTGACCTAAGACATGTGTGTTGATATAGAAATCTGCATCAATCAGCGAGATCCGATCGACTTTGTCGGGATCAGAATAGATGTGTGTATGATTATGGGTAATCAGTTATAAGTAAACGAAAATGCTAGAAAATAAATGGCAATAAAGACTTTTAAAGTGGCTCGGTGAAGTTTAATAGTCTACGTCTACTGTATTTTGCTTATTTATTGTGAGAGCTTGCAATATAACTTATAAACTAGAATTTGGTATTCCCCTTCTCATCATTTTAGGGGATATATATACAAGATTTACATAAAGGAAAGAGCAAAAATAAAAGGATTACAATTAATTGGGACTGCAACTCTGATATTCTCACAATTAGGCACTAAAATTGCGTAAAGATTACTATTAATCTGATCGTTCCTGTAATATCTGGAATCTAAAGTTATCTAGAAATTGATTGAATGATCATTCGGGTTCTCCGTGACTAGCTTATACTGGATCGATCAATCATAGTCATCAAAATCATTCTAAATCGAGTTATACCCTTACGTCGACCTAAACTTGACGAAAAAACCACACACCACACACAATACATTGCGAACACCATGACATTAATTAATGTTTAATTTTGTTTCATCTGAGCAGTTAAATTTTACCGCAGACTTGAGGACCGTTGCGAACAACTGCAATAAATTATGAATAAATAAGGTTGAGCAGATGATGAAATGGTGATTCAAGCGCAGCAGCTCATCATTATTCTAGCCAATGTGATTAAGAAAATCTAGGAACTGGCAACTGTGAGGAAAAGAGTTGACGTCAGTGAAAACTAAGGCTTGTTGTATAAATTAAAAATGACCTCCATCTGGGTACACTGAACTGAACTCTAAGTGCTGACATTAGCAATAACGAATCAGATAAAGATGAAATTTTGTTGGATCTTCATGAATATAATACCTCAGTATTAACTTAGTTGTAGTTTCCTTAACTTGAAATGTGAAAGGATTAATAGAATTTCCACCGACAAAATATAAAATTTGACCACTAATCATTTCTGAGTTTACCCTCTTCATCACCCTAAATTATTCATTGGAAACTTGTAGAAATTGAATGAAAAAATGTCTCTCTCCAGTCTCCACCGACAAGTTAAAACCTTTTCTCATCGTTTTATCTTATTATTATTTCAATTAAATCTCCATATAAATATGATTTTAATTAATGAAACAATTTGCGAATCTTTTGTAATTGCGTGTATGATTTAATTAGCTAATAATGGAAAATAATTTATTGAAGAAAATCCCCCATGTTCTGATTATGTTCAACAAATCAATGGATAGTTTTCAATCATTTATGAATCATTGTCAATAACAGGCCACTCTGGTTCAATAACATCACATTAAAAAGAAAAACCAAAAAAAAAAAAAATTAATAAAAAATTAATGAAGCCCCATTGCCAGATTGTATTTGTCTACTTTTTTGCATATTGGCAAGAATAATATCATTTTATAAAAAGAAGTTATCGGCCATGGGAAGCTTCTTTCTAATTAAAATAATATTATTGTCGTGTCAACCCTGACCTCCCANAACCAAAAAAAAAAATTAATAAAAAATTAATGAAGCCCCATTGCCAGATTGTATTTGTCTACTTTTTTGCATATTAGCAAGAATAATATCATTTATAAAAAGAAGTTATCGGGCATGGGAAGCTTCTTTCTAATTAAAATAAATATTATTGTCATGTCAACCCTGACCTCCCATTTGTCAGTGAGGAATTAAAAAATTAATTAAAGCTCACCACCAATTAATCTTAAACAAATCTCCTATTAGCCGTCAAACATATAATGTAAACCCAACTTTCTTTTACACGTGCCATAATTAGCAGGCTTAATTATATCTATTTTTAAAATCCCACCTAAAACAAATTTAATTATATGTATTGAAAATAATATAATATAATCGATACTGACCATATGGCCATATCGAATCCTTTTGAAGAGGGGGTGGGCAAGGTTCTATCTTCTGGATAGAATGAAACTGTTTCCGTTTAAACCTAATCACAATTTTTTTCTCTAAAGTAAACGATTTAATGTGGCTGCTATGAGAAGACCAGACTGTTAATTATTTTAACTAGGTGTCGGTATCACTACCTTGGAAAAGAAAATAAATGTGATGAATGATTTGGACCAACATAATTTTCACTGACAACAACGGGATGACTTAGTAGTAAAAGAGTAAAAGAAATTTCATGAGATCCTGAATTCAAGTTCATTCTCCAGTGCTAATAGGGGTATTATCTGAAGAAGCTTTTATCCAACCAGTAGTTTCAGGGTCTCGGAGGATTAGTTGAGGTGCATGCAAATTGACTCAGACACCCTGATGATTAAAAAAAAAAAAATCTGTTGATGCGTGATTTTGACACCAACCAAATACGTGTGTGAAATGCTGAGCTGAGTCAAAAGACACACGTGGATGAGAGAGTGAGAGTAAAAGCAATGGAGAATAACTATTAAAGTGGTTTGGATGCTAAAGGAAGCAAATCCTACGTCCACTGATTTTGTATTAATAATAGTGGTCAGGTCGCATTCAATAGACTGACTTACAAATGATTACACGAGAGAGAGAATGCTATTTTTCTTTAGAGAGATTAGCTAATCCCCCAAATGAGAGAGGAGCTCTCAATTTATAGTGGGATGTGTTAAGGTTATGATTACTAAATCTGTGAGTTGGTGAGATTATCCGTGTAAATCCTTCTTTATATCCCATTGCCCACCTTGTAGAGCGATTTACGCGATTTGGTGTAGGGATTAGACACGTGGAATCACTCTAGCTCCTAGCTGGTCTGACGCACACTCATTGCCCTGACAGGGGCGTGTCGTCCATGCCATTGTGTGACGTGTGTAACGCCCCACTTGAGGTACGTAGTTCAATTGTGTTGTATTACTTGAATGCTTATTGTTTTGTCCTTGGTTGAATTGATAGTGTGAGTTGGTTGAGTGATTGCCCTGAAATTTGTAAAGACTTGGCGAATTTTTGTGTTACAGCCTTCACCGGGGCGAAGAAAAAGCTTCACTGCGGCGATGAAGCCTTGCAACCTACGGTGTAGGTTCTGGAAGTTTTCGCCGGGCGAAGAAAGATTCTTCGCCGTTCTTCGCCCCGGCGAAGGGCATGACAAAATGTTTATTAAGTTTTTAGAGAATTCTTCCTTTGGGACACAATGACCATTCTACCCCTAATTAGCAGGAAAAGTGGGGAGTGAAATGCAAGGAAATTGCATGAAGAATAGTTTAAATGGGGGTGCATTTGCAAAGAATTAAAAGGACAAAGGTGGAATTCCTAAGAAAGAGTAAGGGTAAAATGGGAAAGAAGGTGTAAAATATGTGTAACAACTACTGTAAACTAGTACAATGCATGCATAATAACAATAGAAAATTGGGCCCGAAAACTTTCTTTTCATTATAAGTCATATGTCTTTTATACACAATGAATACTGTTTACAAAAAGTCATTTTTAAAAGACAAAACAGGGGAAACAGTGTAGCTATTGCTCTTCGCTTGTCGACGCCCCTCCGATTGCATCATCACCTAGATCCTGCATCCACAAAGGAAAAATAACGGGGTGAGCACAAAACAATGCTCAGTAAGTAAAACCCTCTATCTGTCTGTCCCCGTATGTATAACTCTTAATTCTTTCCTTATACTATTTCTGATTCTATTTCGGTTTCTACTAAACGTCTTGGCCCCATCTTACCAGAGGCA